>NW_012138302.1:4286323-4307551 GCF_000956105.1 Propithecus coquereli | reverse complement strand
TCCTGTTATATAGTGGCACAGCTCTAGGAGCTGGGGGTCCACTGATGAACAGAACAGAGTCACTTCCTTTGAGGGGCTTACATTCTTATAAGAAGTAGATATTTAAACATACAAAAATTAAATAATGTTGGGCCCTGACCACTCTGTGAAGAAGATGAAGTAGGTTAACATGGAGTTCAAATAAGGCCTCTTGGGGGAGCTGAGGCCTGAATGATGATTGAGGAAGGAATAAGAAGCTCAGGGCCCTGTGGGAGGAAGGAGATTGGTGTATTTGAAGGGCTGAAAGAAGGCACCAAGGGGGGTGGGAATGGAGGAAGATGAGAGAGGGACAGGATCACCATGGAGACCAGCGAGTTTGGATTAAATTCTGGCTGCCATGGGAAGCCATTGGAGGGTTTTAGGCACAAGAATGACCGGGTTGACTTTTGCTTTAGAAACATCCCCCTGGCTGGTTTCATTTCTTTTCTGTTACACTCTTGGCTCTATCACCCTCTGGCTGTGGGCTTATCCTCAAACTGGATTTGCCTGTAGTAAAATGAGTGCAGTAATCCCAGGTCTCCCAGAGGCACATCATACTCTTCAGAAGAAGAGGGTACTGCCCTTCCCCACTCACTGAAGGATGCCTTGGACTCACCCTGATTGAACCTTAGTGGACTACAAGAGAATAGGATTGCATTAGTTTATGCCAATCAGGACCTACTCCTAGAGCCTAGAGATCCTAGGGCTGGGTTGATCCTACTCACATTTTGTGACTGCTACATAATCCGGTGATTTGGACAGCAGAGAGGTAACACTATTATTTACTACAGTTATCACTGTCACCATTCCAGTGACAGTAGAATATGGGGAATGATTGTGATGATTTTGGCTAGTGTCTCAGTTATGCTGGACTCCTCTGTTTAAAAACATTTAATTATTTACTTAGCATCTGCCATACCTAATCTCAACAGAGACATGAAACATAGGAAGTGCATGATAGTGTTATTTCAACAATGAGTATTTGGGACTGCTTAATCCATCTGGTTAGTAGAAGAATCCAAAGCAATTAGTTTAGAACGCAATTCTAATACTTTATTAGAATATAATTTTAACTTTGTGAGGCGATTGTGGTTTGAAATTGTCCATTCTGGTGGGATTTACATTTTATAAACATATTATTACAGATGCATCTTAACAATATAATATGTTTTCTAGACAGAATCAGGTTTTTAAGCCCCTGGTGGTAGATACTTCTATAATTGTGTTTTGTAAGTTTCAGTTTTTTGACCAGCCTCTAATTTGCCCATTGTTAATTTCTTTCTTTTTTTTTTTTTTTTTTTTTGAGACCTAGTCCTACTGCGGTGCCCGATCTAACGCCTGAGCTCAATCAATCCGCCCCCCTCTTCCTCTGATGTTAAAAATACTCTTTTAGAAAATGGAATCCTTCTGCCTCAGCCTCCCGAGTAGCTGGGACTACAGGCATGCGCCACCATGCCCTGCTAATTTTTTCTATATATTTTTAGTTGTCCGATTAATTTCTTTCTATTTTTAGTAGAGACAGGGTCTCACTCTTGCTCAGGCTGGTTTCAAACTCCTGAGCTCAAACAATCCTCCTGCCTCGGCCTCCCAGAGTGCTAGGATTACAGGCTTGAGCTACCACACTGGCCCATCATTAATTTCTTGTTTGGCTGTGTTTGTTCTGTAATGAATGACATTTAGAAAAGTTACAAAGAGAATTGCTACTTTAGAATGTGGTTTTCAATAGCCCGAAGTTAGTTCATTTAATTATTGAAACTAGTTAATATGTTTTCAAATGAACATAAATACGAATTTTACTGGATTTTAATAAATTATGTATTTTAAGAAGTTTACAGTTGCCCAACCAATTAGCATCTGTTTTGGATAGTTACTCATTGTACAGAATTCATTGTATAGAGAATTCATTGTATAGAGAATCTCATTATGTATGACACTGTAAAATATTATTAAGGAGGTAGAATTTGAAAAGTATCATTTTTTAGTTTACCTTCTCCCCCAAATTTGTCTTCTATTTGATGCAAATCGAGAATTATTACAAGACTTGCATGTAACATGGTGAATTTATTGAATTTTCACTTAGCATTTTTGTTAATAAATTATTGAAGTAAACGTATTGTAGTGCTGTTTCTGAAAATATCTGACATTGAGTGAAGAGTTGGGAAGTCTGCTAACATAACTGCATTGTTCCTTCATTGTTCTTTCTTTCAACACATGTACGGTGTGTGCATACAGTCTGCCTTATTCAGTAGGATCTTCATGTCACTAGAATCTGACTTTTATACATTGGTTCATTTGCGAGACTTAGATCAAAATTGTGTAGACAGACAGTGGACTATTCTTACTTTTATCATCACATTAGAATTCTACAAATGCCTTTTTCCTTAAAGCATTCACATCCCTGTATAATACCTTTAGAACTTTAGAAGTGATTCTCGTATTGAAACAATTTAACCAGGAAAATCAAGTAAATAATCCTTCATTTAGCATATGCCAAATGAAGTATGCTTACAGATACTGAAGATAGAGTAGTCAACTAATACAGCCCTGCTTTCCTGGAGTGGACATTGTACTGGGGAGATTAGTTAGTAAGCAGACTGGAAGAGCAGGGGGTGAGTTCAGGGAAAGTATTCTCAGGCTATGGTCAAGATTTTTGCTTGATGGATGCAGATGGGTCATGTGCCCTGGAGGACTGTGTTTGAGGGATTAACTCATTCCAGGCTAGTCTATCCCAAGCTCTATTTCTTATTTATGGCATTTTTAGATGACTCACAAGTGGCCTGTAAACAATTACTATGCTTTACTCTTCCTGTGTGTGTTTCTTATAAACCCTCAGCTTGTTTTTTCATTTCTTTCTTATAACTGAGTGGCCAGTTACCCTGAGACTTTTCTCCATTCTCCAATCTCCCAGGACTGCCCTGCCAGGAATGCTTACCTTCGTAGGCTTTGTGGTGGAGTGAGTCCTTCAGACTAAAAGCCATTTTTAAGTAGCGCAGAGGCCTTCCCAGAAGGAGGCAAGAGATATGGATGGTTCTAGCAATCCCCAGTTTACGAGGAGTCTGGCTTCGAAAGCTCATTTCAGAGTGTGTTGTTTGGAACAACATTCACCTGGGAGCGGAGTGGTTTATAAAAGGAGACCCAGTTCTCAGGCCAACTCACAAAAGCCTGTTTAGAGAAACTTGGGTTTTAATCCAAGCTCTTTCACTATCCTTCTGAGCCTCAGGTTTCTCACTGTAAAAACTGAGGCTATGTCCACAGTTAAGAGTTAAGAGGGTAGGGTCTGTGAGACAGTTTAGCACAATGCCTGATGCCAGAAGTCTCAGTAAGTGTTAACTTTTTCTTTATGTGAAGAGAAATGTTTCTGGGTCTTCAGAATTTTATGCTCCGCCTCCACTTCTAGGTTTTGAGTTGCCAAAAGATGTCTGGGTATGTAGGAATGATAAATGAGGAGGATGAATCTCCCAGGTTATTAAGGGCAAGGAAAAGGGAAGTGTTAGGGTATTGTAAGCTGCTATGTACTGAGCATTTACTACACACTACATACCATGTGAAGCACAGGTTAAGTATTGGCTATTGTTACTTAACTCAGACACGCCCCAGTGGACCATGCTGGTTGCAAAAATGTCTATTCCTAATTGTCTTGGCCAAAGGGAGTGGTACAAAGGTAATTAAGTGCCTTGGCTGAAGGTCCAAATGGCTCTGCCTTGGCCCCTGCCCACTTTCGAATTCTTTCAACTTAGCCCCTGTCCATCGATCAAGAATATTTGGGGACATTTTTGTCTGTCACTAAGCAGTTTCAGCCAAAAGGAAGATATTTCTCAAATTCCCGAAGGGCAGAAGCAGCCCTCTCTGTGGTACCGCGGGTCTGACTGGGCATGGTTTCCTCTTCAAATGTCTCCCTGTGATGTTATAACTTAAAAGATGGAGGGCTGTTTGATCCAAGCCCAGGATTTGTTGGCTACAGGGTTTTTGTTAATAGAAAACACTCACGCACCTCTAGGGGGGAGAAATTAAAGCACATACTTCTTCCTCTTTGACCTTCGAACCCTTGCCATTTACATCAAACACTTTGTGGGAGAGAAGGCTAAATTAATAATCTGTGATAGCTCCCTCTTCACTTTAAACTTGGCATTTTCTCCTCAAGCTGATGAGTTTCCATCCTCTCAGAAGCTGTGTGTGCCCTTCAGACATCTGAGGGGAGGGAATGTATTCTGTGGGTGGTGCGATGCTTTGCTAACACCACGTTCCCCATCCAGTGAGTTTCAAAAACGTCTTGCCTTTCAAGAACAATTACAAAGTTGCACAAAGGCCACATGACTTGGCTTCAACAGCCTCCATTTCTTTATCTGTAAAATAGGGATTTTACCCTTACCTAAGAGTTGTTGTGAAGACCAAAAGCAAGAATTTGTACAAAAGTGCTTTGTATCATGCTTTTCAGTTATAACCTTTTTATTCTCAGGAGAGGTCAGCAGATGGTGGTGGGGATATAGGTGCAGAGACACATTTTTCTCTTTCAAAACATAGGACTGAAAACTCCTGCTCTTTCATTTTCAGTAAACCTTCAAGCCTATGGGGTCCTCATGTAAAAAAAAAATGAAAAGATAAAATCTAGAAAAACTTTGCTTAAATAAGATTTTAAAAAAATAATTAAACCTGTCTTATAATCAAGAGACTAGTATGATATGTCTGTAATATTAATAATGTCTTAAATTTGTTACCCTGCTTTAGGGCTTGGGCGGGGGTTTCTCCCAAATGGTCCAAATTTTACATGTTCAATCCGTGAATGTCAATGTCCCTCTGTATTGTAAGCCAGAGCAGTGGGAAAAGAAATGCCTTTCTTCAAGGACTGCTTCCTCTCCCTCTTTTTTTTATAAAAAAAAAATTAATAAAAATTAACAGTGAGACACTAGTTTTTCTGTGTTGAAATCATATGCTCCACTTGATTTCCTAAAAGATCTTTCATTAGTTTTCTTTCTTGACTAAAGAAACTCTGGAACTCCCCTAAATATTTCTCCATGAATTTAAAAAGATCATTTTTTTTTTAAGGAAGTTTAGAATAAAAGGTGAGGAAAAAAGATTATATTTTCATCTAGGTAGCATGATTCATTTGGAAGTAGAGGGTTGAAGAGAATATTCTATACCTGCACTATAAACAATCTATATTTAGAGATGTTTCATCTTTAGTGAAAGGCCACTGGAATTCTTTCTTGCTTGTGAGGAATAAGGGCATTTTTATAACTTGAGAAAAAATATTGGGAAGTATAGCCTTTATTCTGATAGCATGGAGTTGGGTTCTCCCATTTTTTCTTAGAACAAGCCTTTGAGCAGCAGCTCTGGGCTTCGTGTCCTCTTTTCCAGCCTTTGTATGTCTCTTAGTGCCACTGGAAAACACCACACGGATCCTGGCTGCAGATCTCTCCAAGCCAGTCGAGTTTTCCTGCTCACCACATCTCTCCTGGAGATACCCACCCTGTTCTGAAGTCCTTCTTCATATGCCACACAGAAACAATAAGCTACCTTTCGGTGAGATGCTCTCAGGTCCCCAGTGGCACTGTGCTGTTTGCTTATCTTTAGAGTGACCTGTCATTGTAAAAGAGTGCGCTGCCATTGGGACTTCAGGGTGTATTACCCAGTCATTTGTCTTCTGGCACAAAGGCCATCCATTTATTGTTAGCTCAGTTTAATACTGGTGAGTCATGGAAGGCATGGTGATGTGAAGAGAGCATTGGTTTATCCTTGAGAATTCACCTCTAGCATCACCTTCTCTAGAAAGTTGTTTCTGTTTGCTTACACCCAAGCCTGGTTGCCCTTGTGAGCTACTCAGGAGTAGAGACTAAGTCTGCTTTCCCTAAAACCTCAACACCTTCGATAGTGCCCAGGACAATAGTAGGCCCTTGGTAAGTGCTGAATGAACGATTGAATTTGGAAGCAGAGACTTGGGGCTCCACCTAATCTCTCTGGGTCTCTTTCCTCATCTGCAACATGGGGGTAAATAATATGTAGTTTATAGAGCTGTTACATGAAACATGTCTCTAAAATCCCTTTGTGAATTGTGAAATAATTTGCATATCTTATTATAAGAGGTTGAAACTAGTTTTTGAATGAAAGATTTCTTGTTTTGTCTTTTAGATAGCTAGGTAAACAAAAGGACATTCCATTTATTACTATGGGTGAACTTGCTCTTTGTGCAACTTTCATTTTCTCCAGAAGGAAGTAATCATGAAGAAATAATGAGGTGAAAAGCTTAATCATTCACAAAGCCAGTGATGGCTCATGAGTGATTTAATAACTTAAATATATAGTTGCACCTCACTTACATATTCTGAGAAAACGTGTCATACATTTTATTGGAAAATTAGTTGTTACATTTTGTACTTTCTACTTACAAAGATTTGAAGAACAGTGTGAAAAGTACATATCACCACGCAGGGAATTGTTATGGCTTTCTTTTTATGACTTCTAAATAGGAAGGAGTATTTTGAAAGTGGCCCATGGCTGGGCAGTATGAGAATGCAAGTGTAGGAAAAGAATTGTGCAGATACCAACTGGCTCAACCCAGGGGTTGCAGCGGCCTCATTGGACAGTTTTGTCTACACCTTCTTTTCCCCTGGGAATTACCAAGGAGAGCGGAGGCCCCCTGCTACTAATTTTAAATCCTCCCTCCTCCCTGCCACACACACCTTTTTTCCTCCCTGCAGTGGATTTACACACATTTTGTGGGGCTGATTTAGTGAGCTCGTGGTCCTCATAATCTCCTTATAGAAGTGTATGCACATTAAGGGGACCTATTTAATAGACACGGCCACCTCTGTGAAAGAATGCTTTGTGGAAGGCAGCTTTTGTGTATTTCCCCCTCTCAGCAGTTCCTGGGGCGCTTCTCCAGTCTCCGGGACACCAAATGGACCTGCCCCAGAATAATGGGAGGAGGCCAGGGCTGGGATGTGGCGACTATGGTGTTGGCACTCCAGAGCAGGGCATCTTAACATTTTCTCTTCTTCTTACTCCCAGCTGGGGACTTTGCATTTGCAATGAGGGCCCCACTACCCTGAGCTCCAGTGAAAGTGGATCACTTTAAGCCTGCAACAATGGCAGCTTCTTATCCTCTTAGTTAATGCTTTAGATAACATTTCTTTCAGACCAGGTAGGGACATGTAAAGTGGGACCGTGGCTCTGGCTTTGCCTGGTAAAACACATAAAATTTTCTCATCTTTTCTCACCATCTTTTTTCCCCTTGCTTTTTCTTAATTTGAAAGAAATTTTTACATTGATATATGTGGACAAGTCGAGCTGTGTTAGTGACATATCATGAACAGTTATCACAGATGGGATTTAGTTATAAAGGATAGCCATTCTTGAGTTCCCCAACAACATCTCAAAGCTTTGTTAGAGAAAGGATTTATACTTTCTTTTTCTTTAAATTTAATTTGCAAGTTCCAATCTAGAATTTAACCAAGTAGAAGCTGCTTTTATTCACTACCTGTTACCTACCAGTGAAACTACAAGCATCATGCCTGATAAGATTCCTTAAATTGCAAGGAAAGAAAAAAACAAAAACCTTCTAAGGACAGCATTTTGTTGGTAAGTAGGACTTAGAATAGTGCTCACTTTTGGGGGCACCTTTTATGTGCCAGGAATTATGCTAAGACTTTCTCTGTTTCTAATGCAGACAGCTACTAACTTTAGAAAGAGTAAATGACTTATCAAAGATTCGAAAGTCACAAAATGGTAGAGGTGGGATTCAAACCCATATCAGCTTGTGCCTGAGCACTTAGGTTAATTACATTAATTGATTCAATATTTCATGAGCCCTGTAATATTTGCTGTCTGCATAAATCTTGTTTCTTTGTGTAGAATCCTCTAGAGTATAAGGGTGTGGGTTATGAGAGAAACTAGTATTAGTGTAGCTCAGTTCACAGGAAATACTGTACAGATCCAATGACTGGAAACACATTTGTTTAGATCATTCCTCTGTCCTAAGTAGGCATGTATGGGAACCACCTCTTCACCCTGCTCAGAGAGAACGGAATGTACATAGAAGGAATTTGAAAACTGGAAGCGAATGCAAATGTAAAATATTATTGTCATCACTATTAGGTTAAAAAGAGCAAAAAGGAAAAAAAATCTGAGAACAGAATGCTCTAAATTCCAGTTCAGATAAGTCTTATTACAGTATACAGTGTGTTTCTTATATTCTGAAATTCCTTCCTGATATGTTAGGAAAAGGTCTCCCATGTAATCTAAGTTTATTTCTCCTTGACCATCTCTGTTGAAACAGATAGAGTGGCTACTGTTATTGTTTCTTCTTAAGTACTTGAAAAACTCTTTATCTTCCAAGTGATTTACCACACAGAAGGGTGTGTCCCCAGTGTACTTGGTCTGGCTGCCTGGGTTGAGGTTGGTGGATGGACTTTGTCCTCTCTTGTTGATTGGGAGAAAGATGGAAAGATAAGATATGCATGGACAGAAAGAGGGACAATACAGTGCCCTTTTATTTGACTCAGAACTAAGAGAATTACCACCACTTTGATACTTTTTGAACCTGAGTTGCTATAATGAGTTTTCAAAGGACCCCTACCACCAAACTCCTCAAATTTCTCCATTTCAGCCTACTTATTTTTCCACAAACTTATGGCTCTGCCTCCCTCTTTCTCCATTTCTTCCCAGGTTTGTCTTTCACAAGGAAATAGAACAAAACTTGGAATATCTAATCCATTAAAAGAAAAAAGAACATGTATGGACTTCTCTCCCTCTTTGTTGGCTGGGACCTTGGTAGCTGTATTTTAGTTTTGCTATAATACGTTTGAATGGCTTTGAATGTACTGCCAAAGGCAAGAGGGCACTTAAAACCTTTGCATTTTATAACGATTTGTTTGCCAACCTGGCCCATGTCCCAGACAGTGTGCATCCTAGAACATGGGTGGTGGTGAAAGTGACTTGATTTTTAGTGCTTGTTTGAACTACATTCAGACCTCTCCTTTGAAAATATGTGATATATTTCACTTCTAGTAGTAAGCTCAAGATTCTATAAGGATGTGCAAAACTGCCCTACCTTAGTCTTATCAAAAATATTTTGGTTGCTTTTTAGCTTGTAGCAGTAGTATTTAAGTTTAGCCAACCTAGAATATTTAAGAGGTGATATGCTAGAGAGTCAAGAAAAATATAGTCATCTTGAGGTAGGGAATAATAATTAATATTCTACATATGATGGGGGCCTTGAGCTAATCACTAACTGTCTCTACGCTAGTTTCCTCTTGTAATCTACTAAACACCTTTCTTCGAATATTCTAGGATTATGTGCTGACTCAAAATTTTCCCTGTGTTTTGTAGCCTAAGGCATCACATTTAAAGTTCTTATCATACTTGAGAATTATATCTTGCAAAATTCACTGACTTTGGGTGAAAACAGAGTGGACTGTGGTTCACATCCTTGTTCCACCTAACCAAGAATCTTACTAGTAGAGATGATGCGTTGGGAATTGAGAACAAGAATCTGTTAGAGAGATGAAATGAGTCAGTCTCTTCCAGCTGAGACAAACTGGAGAGGCTTTATTTATGGGTCAATTTATGGGTCAGTGAAATCACATAACATAGACTACCTTCCTACAGGATAGTTGTGCATGGAAGCCCAGTTTCCTCAAAACCTGGATTTTCCTTAGAAGTTGCCTGAAAGCCTCAAGAAAAAAAAAAAAAGAGCTTTGCCTAAGTGGTTTCCTGTCCTTAAGGTTTCCATGGAGAGAACATTTTCAAGATTAAAGGACTCTAGCTGTCATTTTTTAACCCAAGGGGTCTTAAGATTATGTTTCAAAGCAGGGTAGGAATTTAGTCCTTTTTTTAAAAAAAATCACGTTTACTTTTTCTTCAAAAATGTAGGGTAATCAACCTATTGGCTACTGATTATTTATTAGCTTTCCAGTAAAGAGTGAAAAAGAGAAATAGTCTGATTTTACAGTGCCTCTCTCCCCAAAACGAAGGCAGAGCTTTTTTCTATCAGCAATAATGCAGGGCTTTCCTCAGTAGTGATCCTGTGAGTATCCATTCATTCAGCCAATATTTTTTTTAGTCCCTACTATGTGCTTTGGGAGGTTTTAGGGTAGATAGAGAAGAGGACACAGGCCCTCCATCTGCTTCCTGTGCTAGTAGGCTGGGAGGAATCTAGGAGTCCTTCCTAGTTTTGAAGTTTCAATTCCGATTGGTTGGCAAGGAAAGTAGGGAAGGACAGAGGAAATCCTTAGTTAGGAGGAATAAAGAGGTTTCAAAGCCTGGTGAAATGAATGTGATGGTTATGAGAACCGAGGCTATTTGGACTCTATAGTTCAGGAAAAAATATCTGAGAGAGAACCAGGAATCAGCAGACATGAAGCTCTGATTTATTCTCCTGCTTCTCAGGGGCCAAGACTGAGCATAGACTAGATGTCAAACTCTTTGACAGGCCTTCAGACATTCCTCCTTTCTCCGGAAAACCTTCCCTGATTCTTCTAACCTTGGGGGACAGACAAAACAGTGGTGTACACTCATGGAGCTCACAGACAGTTAAACAAGTGGTTAAGTATACCTTGGAGTGGACTACCAGAGAGAAAGCATAGGGGACTCACAATGGCATCTACATACTGACCAGCGCACCTTATAAAATCGTGTATGCACAGTACCAAACATAGTGCCGGGCACAGCACTGTGAGTCAGTACATGAGAACTATTTATTTCTCCTCTTTGTTTTTCACTGTTTGAAACTGAAATACTCTATGTTTCATAAAACATTCAGTTTAAATCTGTATATGATTATATTCCTATAGCAATTCTTTATATTCCTTTTTATCATTGCCTTCCTGAGATTTCTAAAGTTTACTGATTCTTTACTTTTGTGTGAAAAGGTTCTTTCAAGGTTAATTTCCTCATTTTAAAGAAGAGGTTTCTGAAGCTCAGAGCAGTGCGACTTCTTGCCCACATTTGCTGAAATCATTGGCGACAGAGCCTCAGTGAAAAGCCCAGTCTCCTGACTTTTGACCAAGTGGCACTTCTACCACACTAAAGCATCTCTCAGTATTTTTTTTTTTTTTTTGAGACAGAGTCTCACTCTGTTGCCCTGAGTAGAGTGCCGTGGCGTCAGCCTAGCTCACAGCAACCTCAAACTCCTGGGCTCAAGCAATCCTTCTGCCTCAGCCTCCCGAGTAGCTGGGACTACAGGCATGCGCCACCATGCCCGGCTAATTTTTTCTATATATTTTTAGTTGTCCATCTAATTTCTTTATATTTTTTTAGTAGAGATGGGGTCTTGCTCTTGCTCAGGCTGGTCTTGAACTCCTGACCTCTAGTGATCCTCCTGCCTCGGCCTCCCAGAGTGCTAGGATTACAGGCGTGAGCCACCGCCCCCAGCCCATCTCTCAATATTTAAAATGGGAAACAAGATTGAGTCTCAGGCCTCAACTTTTGGTTTTCAAGTCTTGCCTGCAGAGTCTATTGCTTAATTTCAAGTACTTTCCTGATTCTCTGCTCTTCTTGTCTCCCTGTCAGGACTGAGAGCTAAAGCTCAGTTGTCTACTGTGTCTCATTGTTCTTGAGTAAGGTGTTGACTACCATGCCAGGCTGATTTGACTGTTTCCCCTGGTGAGTTACCGCAAAGAATGCAATAATGGTTTATTTTAATGTACATGGATCAATTTCCTTTGTTTGCAATTTGTAGAATGGAGGAACATCCAAAAAGTATGAATTATTTCAGCCTTGTTTTACCCAGCCTTCATGGGCTTATTAGTTTGGTATACATTCCTGGAAGTGGTTCTGACTGGCTGAGTACTGGCTGCTGATACATTCCGTATCAGCAATCTCCAGGTGTTTTCCTGTTTCTTGAAGTCATGACAAGCCTCTGGACACAGTGTTTTACCAGCTGCATTTTTATACAACTGCTGGTCCATTTTCCCAGGCTGGGTGATGTTTATGATGTCACAGGACTTGACCAGTGTCTTAGTATGGGCTGATTATCATCAGCAGTTTCCTTAACCACTGCCTTGAAGGCACCTAAGCCTCCATAAAATTGCATTCTAACGACCAGAACAATACTCTTCCTTAGTCACTTGCAACCATGTTCAAAACTGTTGGTGGGTACACAAAATAGGTGACAGAAACTCAGTGGCAGAAGAGAAGCCAGAAAGGAGAGACGCATGTGTACTGCAAAACATGCAGCTCTAGAGAGCCCAGTGGAACTTTTTGCCTGAGAGACGGTAGTATGATTGTATTAGTCAGGAGACAGTAAAACCCAGGGCTTCTCATTCTGGGCTCCACGTGATTCAGGAAGTCCACAGACTTGAGGAGGAAAAAAAAGTATAACACAAACCTCTAACTAAAATGTATCATTTCTTTCCATTATGGTGTAGACAACAGATCCTAAAAGTATTAGCAGTACCTGGAATTTTATTACTGAAACAAATATTTCATGTCTATTTGTAGGTGTCACGAATAACTTGAAATAACATAATCTTCACTACTTTGCAATTACAGTAGTTGTTAGACCCACTGCTAGAGATATTGTTGATTAATATATTCATAATGAAGCACATATTACTGTATCCTCACTTTAAAAACCATTTTGTAGTTGGTGTTCTTTACAATCCTGTGTGTTTTATGCATTTAAACATGATTCTGAGAGGAGATTCACACACTTCACTGTCCCTGAGCTCTGTGACACAGAAGCAGCTAAGAACTCCTGGCTGAGGACAGGCTGTGGTAACAGACAAATCCCTACATCTTAGCGATTCTACACATATTTCCGGTTTAGTTAACGTCTTCTAAGGATGGATGTGGCCTTCCTCTATCTTCAGATGTTAGCATCTTAAATTGCCACTTCCAGGTTTGCCTCAAGAGGGCAAGAGAGGCATGGAGAACTCACCCTCATTCTTGTAGGCTTTGGGTGGGTGATGACACAGGTCACTTGTGATCACAGCCCATCAGCCATATTTGGTCATGTGACCCCCGCCTACCTGCAAGGGAGTTGGCGTGTGAGGGAGAGCACTTGGCAAGTCCAGCAGGCAGCACACATGTCTGTTTCACAGTGGGGTGCTTTTCATTGGCCAAAAGTGTTCAGCTTTGTTTCTTCAACATTGAAGATGCCTAATAAACAGTATCCTTGATTTGGCATGCAAACAAAACAAATGAAATTCAGAATAGAAATTTTATAAAATCCACATTGAAGTTCATACACTAATTATAAGAATTAATCTATTGCTGTGTAGATAGTTAAGAGTTTATTACAGCTCTTCTGTATTTGAGCCACTGTTTACAAATGAAGATTCTAATCTCCTGCTGTATTTTAATGAATAAAGAATAAACAAAGAGAAAAATACAATGAGCTTACTACCATTGTATTTTCTAGGAAAGAAAAGAAAAATAGTCATAGCCAGAATATTAAGATGGTCTTGACGTACTGGCTGTATTTCTTGCCTCTCCAAGTTCACAACCTCTCTTGCTCCATCTTTATTTTATGTATTATTTCTCTTGGGATAAAAACCAACTTCACTCATCATGACCAGAGGCCTTCTAGTATGGTCAGTAGCTGTTTTCTTGGATTTATTTTAGTCTAGGTTCCCTACCTCTTTGAACTGATTTACGCCTTTTTGTGTTGATGCCTTCAGCAGTTAATTTTGTAGTTAAACTACTTTTTCTGTCAGAAAATACTATCTGAATGTTTTCTAGAAATTACTTCTGCTTCTGGCAAAAATGGTTTCTGGTGAAATTACTTCCACTTCTGGTATTTTGTGCACATAAATTCTAAACCATGCTAAATATAATAGAAACACCTTAAAATATTGCCTACCAGTACTTTTCTCCTAAATTTGGGACTTTCTGAAAGGTGCAGAAGGATGGGTATTCCAATTTTCTTGAAGGCTGATGAAAAAGAAATAGAAGTGATTTCCCGTTAGAAACCGTCAGCTCCATCTTTTAATAAAACAGCCAGTCTCTTAGGGGCTTAAGTGTAGAGTCAAACTTGGCCTAGATGCCTCTTTGCTGGCACTGATTAAATAAACAGTGACTTCGTGATAGGTAAATGGTGTAGAACTCAGGTATCATTGCTAAAAGGTATCCTTTTTTTCCTTCACTTTCTTCTCTATAGATATTCTCCAATAGCAAATTGGATATAAGTAACATAAGGCTTAGCTAACCATAGTATTTAAGGTTTATTTGTTTTTGGATGTTTTCCCAGTTGTTTGTTTTCCTTTTTAAGGCTAAGAAAAAGAAGCAACACAGATTTTTTTTCCTTGTTTTAAATAGAGAAGACGTATAATAACCTAAACAGGAGAGAAAGCATTGCAAGTAGACTCCTTTCCCACAATGGCGCCGTGAACTTACACTGTAATGTACACTTCATAGCTGTCTTACTTGAGCAAATCCTCCTGAGCCCTAGAATTGGTTTGTTGTATTGCTTCCACATTTTTTGCCAACAGTTATTTAGACAGAGCTGAAACATATTAAACACTGGTTGAGTTCCCCATTGTCCTGTCTGGCACTCTGTTTCCATCCATAATGTACACTGGTGTACATTAGATCACTAAGGGGCTCATTATTACTGAATTCCAGCCAGGACTTCGTTTCCTAAACACATGTGCCTGCCTGGTATTGCTTGTAGGCTTTAAGCTCTACTTGTGTGTGTATGTGTGTGTGCGTGTGTGTGTGCGCGCACGCACGTACGCGCATGTGTTTCTTTTTTTGCAGAGAATAGGTATAGCATAAAATCTTTTTAGATTATATTACAATTTTTGTTTCTATTGCACATTCTCTTATGTGAAGGGAATTTCAGGTTAAATAGCAGCTCTGTCTAGTTAATGTCAAAATTGGGTTGAAGTACAAAAGGTGAGGAGAGGTTGAAAATTTGTTGTAAGTGGAGGAATATGAATAAAGTTAACTGCAATTAAAACCACTTAACCTGTAGTTACATTTCCCAAACCAAGTGACAGCCTTAAAACTGACCCCTGAATTATGGAAACTGAACTGAAAAAGGCCTTGGTTCATCGCATCAATCAAAGTACTTTTCTTTTCCCATTTTGGGTGCACTGATCTCCCTGTATTCCCTAGTGTTGGTGGGAAAACTTGGTCGAAAAGGATAATTACCTTTTTATTTAGTTGCATGCTCTTCAAAAGGCAACAGCAAGCATTCATTAATTTCCATCTGATGGAGCTGAACTTTTTCTGTGGCTAAACAATTGAAACAGGAAATGACCCAAGATACAGTTTCCATGACACCCTGTCACTTGGATCCAGTTTTCCAGAAGATGAAAGACTAAAGCCGGCTTTTGATAGTGAGTAACTAATTGGACTGGCTGATAGTGGGAGTTTTTTAATGTGAAAAATAAAGGAGAAGAAACTGGAACAGCTGTGTTTTGGTACAGTTGTCTAATCCCCAGATAAAACACTCCAAGGACATTGAAATTGAATAGTGCCTTTAGTTAAGGAGAATAATCTAAAATCTGTCAAAGCACCAGTTTATTTTAGAGAAAATACAGAATATGTTTATGTGGAAAAGCAAAAAACAAAAAATTTTACAGAGCCAAAATACTAAGTGATGTCTTTTAGAAATCATCTTTGTTCTTACAAATTATGGTTTCATATTTTTAAGATGTACTGTTACATGTGAATAAAGAGACTACTTGCTAGATTACTTTTTCAGCTTACATTTTCAAATATGTTTCTGTGTAGCATGGTGGGTACAGCTGATAAGTTTTATTGAAAGAATCAAAAAATATCTGTAGCTTATGTTAAACAAATTGAGATATTCAGTTAGATATGTTTTTATTTACCAGTTCCCTCATAAGACACATAAATTTAGGCTTTGGTTGTCTACATTGTGTAGAGCTTCTCTAGGGAATTAAATGTGGATAAGCCAGGGATTTGTTAGACTAATAGGTAAAATTCCCATATACTATTGGGAAGATCATTGATTTATGCTCTAATTCTAGGCCTTGCCAGCTATCAGACAGTGACTTCAACCTCTCCGGGACTCTGTTTCCCTTTCTCTTGTAAATGAAGAGGTTGGAGGTAGTCCTTATAGCTCTGTCATTCTGTGCACTTTTGAAATGTAGGCCAAGATTTGACAACTTCTTATATATAGGTAACACCAAAGAGCACAATAGAAATACATATTAAAAGGTAAATAATTTTTAAATGGAGAAAATACCTGTTTTACTTAAAAGACATGCAACATCCTATCACTGGAAACTAATGGTATACATTTGAACTGTGCTTCCTTTCTTGAATCTTGATGGACACTGTCTATGACTTAATGAATTTTCTAGTAATTCTCAACCTTCTCTTTTGAGCATACCAGGATCCTATCTCTGTCAGTTTTCCATTTGTGGATTTACCTGTTGGGTTTAATTCTTTCATTTTGTATATGGGTACCTCTCCTCTCCTTGGTTTTACTTTGCTGTCCTAAGCAAAAGGGTAGAAACGAATGCTAACACTGAAATCCTACTATATTTAGGAAGCAGAGCGTGATAGTGGAAACATAGACCTTGGCATAATCATGGGCAAATTACCTATTGTAAATCTCCTTTGCAAACTGTACCTACCTTTGGGTGGCCTGCAAGTTCCCTGAGTCCTGGGACCTTCTCTCCACCCTTTTATAAAGCCAGCTACTTGGCACTGTGCCTGTCCCATGGAAGACACTAATTAGAAGTTTGAAGGATGGAGTGTGAAGACAAAGTGGAAGGTACACAAGGAGCGCACAGTAGCTGTTCAATAAATGATCGGAGTTCTGATAAATAGTTTCATTTGCATCGATATTTTAGGATACTGTTGGTCTGAAAAAGCAAACCTTGAGACGAAGACTTGTAAATTTTTTTCTGGAAAAAATGGTGGGTTTTTTGCCCATCCAGAAGAGCATTTCCATTCTGGCTGTAGATCGGATTTCTTCTAAAGCTACTTCTCACTTGGTGTGAAACTTTTTATTACACTACCACCCAGTTTTTAAGCTCTGGATGCTCGTGGAAGAATTGCTTTTGTCTTTAAAGACCAGCATCCCCCACGCAGGGGAAAAGGGACAAGGTAGAGGAATCCCAGTCAAAAGCCACTGGAAACCTGGGGGCTGGTACCTGCTCCGCCTGGGGAGCCACCGGCACTACTGTCAGGGTGGCTTGCAACTATGGATATTCAGCGTGGTCTGGAGGGAAGGGTATGGGAGGATTCCCTCCGGCTGCACCCCTAGTGGGCGCCACAGAAACTCGGCTTTCTGGGCCTCCTGAACGGCTCGGGGAAGGCTCTCAGTTAGCTCAGTGACCTGACCAGGTGCCTAACATCGTGGCCTGCTTGAAGGGTCCTCGCCCCCGGGCCGCGCCCTGCTGGCCCTCCCCCTCCCGGCCACGCCCTGCGCCTGCTCTTTTACCCCGCGCCACCCGGGAGGGTGCTGCTCGTTCCAGCCGCCCCTCACCCTCTTGGCCGCGCCCCGCCCTTCCCGGCGGCCTCTCTCCCTGGCCCGAAGCTTCCCGCTGGCCGCCCCGGCTCCGCAGCCGCAGCCCTTTGTTCCCCGCTAGCGCCTAGTCCCTCCCTGCCAGCCGCCCCTGCACTCCCCGCCATCCCGCTCCTTTCTCCCCTCCGCTTCTGCCCTTTGTCTTCCTGGTGGATACCTCGCCTGCCAGGGGCTGCTCCTCTTCTGCCACCTCACGTCCCTTCCTTCCACTCCTCCCTGTTTTGGCCTGCGTTTTCTTTTTCCCAACCAAGGTTACTGAAATGGTATCAAAAAACAGGCTCTATTCAAGATGGGGGGCGTGGCCCACGCAAAACATGATGGTGCATGGGGACACTGACCAGTCATTGCAGTCTTCTACTGGTTTGTCATTTCATGCACTCTTGTTAAGTGCCAGGTGCTAGCAAGGCCGAACAGGACCTGCCGATGGGCTTCACATGTCAGACTGGACTGCCACCTGCCACTCATTGATTTGACTTTTAATAAGCTCTGGCACTGTACTTGGCATTTGCTGGGCTCTAGGAATAAAAAAATTAAAAGAGGCAAAGTTCCTCAGGGTTACTGACAAGTAATACCATAATCATTTATTGAGCCATCGTCATTTACTAGCTAAGTGCTGGATACTCTTACCTGCATTATTCTATGTAATCCCCACAATCACCCCCCAAAAGAGCAGTGAAGTCTCACAAGGTATCGAATGTTTACTATGTGTTAGGCTGAGTTCTAAACAGTTTGTGGGCGTGAATTTGTTTAATCTTCCCAACCACCAATGAGATAAGTACTGTTATTATTTTAATACAGAGGAGGAATGGCAGGACAAAGATGAAATGACTTGACTTAGAGCCCCATGCTAGTGACAGCAGAGCCAGGAATCAAAACCAGGTACCGTGGGTAGAATGGGAGGAAGTGTTTTTTCCTAGGATTGGGGTAGGCGCATCAAGGAAGATTCAGAGAAGGGGTGAGTATCTGGTGGATCTTGTGTAGCATGGTTTTGTTCTTGCCCATTTCATACTGTGATTGTTTATAGAAGATGTTCACAGGGTACCTAGAAAATTGTCTTAAATAGGGGTAAAGCTGCTTAGTATTTTAGCTTGAATTTTCCTGAATAAATACTTCAAATTGCCTGTTCTTTGTTCAAGTAGCTCCCCCTATTAAAGCATGTTTTTTGGAGCAATTAGGAAAGTGCAGTTCTAAAGTGATTGAAAACCATTGGTAGATAGGAGTTGAATTGGCTTTTCAGTGTTTTTTTTTTTTTAAGTGACTGCTGTTAGGCAAGGATTTCAACTTACTCGTCTATAAAATGGGATTAATAATAACTCTACCATCTGTTCTTGTGAGATGTGTGTACTTTGAGATTCCAGGGAGATAGGTCTTGGAAGCTCATGACTTATAAATTAGCATGTATTTCACACATCCTGTTTTGAAGGTTGTTCTTTATGTGTGTTAGGATCAGACCAGCACATAGACTCTAGGGTCACAGCTACCTCCACAGGAGCCTTGCCCAATTTCTCGCAGCCATAAACGGTTCCTTTTACTCTACTCTTTGTGCCTCTGTTATACCATGTACAGAGACTTGCATGATGGTTAGTAATATCCATTTCTGCCTGCCCCACTATATTATGCATTCTGTGGGGCCGGGGACTGGCCTATTCATCTTTGCTTTGTCATTGAGGTTGGGACCGCAGCCTATGCCAATTGAATTGAACTAATGGGCTGCCTGTTAGTGTTCAGATGAAATACGATGTTTTTGCTTTCTGTGGCTATTCTTCACTCTCTGGTGCAGAAAAGGAGTATCTTGTGTAGACCGACATGGAGCATAGGTTCTAAAGCCTCCAGGGAAGAAGCCGGGCAGGGAAATGGGGGAGCTAGAATAGGAATCTGCTGACAACCCAAGAGATAAGGAATGTGGAAACTCAGGTTGAATTAGGAAGATGAGCCAGAAATAAGACAAGAATGGGCTTTCAGGAGCTGAGAGTGAGAATGGAACTTGAGCTCCAGAGAGAAAATAACTGCTTTTTGATATGTCAAAAATGTGATATTTGGAGGAAGGAGCATACCTTTAAGAGTCAGAAGACTTGAGTTCAGACCCCCAGTCTGTGCTGGGGCAAGTCATTTATTGTTGGGGACTCCATGTCCTCACCTTTAAGGTAGGAAAAATAATGTATTCCATCTCCTTCCTAACTTTCTTGTGGGAATTGCGTAAGAATGCCTTTAGAAGTATCCTTGGTTTAAGTATAAAGTGCTACACAAAAGCTGGTGTGAATGTCAGTGAGAGAGCTTCCAGTAGAAGAGAGAGCACTGGATTTAGACCTGGAGGATTTGAGAGCATATGGTCTTTCTTGTGACCTTGGATTAGCAAATTAATCTCTTCAAGCCTCAGTGTTCTCATGTGTAAAATGGGGATAATAATGCCTACTTTACGTGACGTGGACCTGCCAGGCAAAGCACATATGAGTTGGGACTGTCCTGGAAAACTTCTTTCAGTGATTGACATGAAGCACCTGCTACTCTTACTTCAATGTATTCCTACCAAGTCCATGAGATGCTCTCTCACTAGGAGAGCGAGAGGGCTAGGTAAGACGGGGTGCGCCTCATTAGAACCATACTCTGTGTTCTGCACCACGCTCCCAGCTGACACCGATTTACCACCACAGGCTGTTTATTGCGCCTAAGCCTAAGACAACTTCTCCAGCCTGGATAAGTTGCTTTCCTTGTTCATCCTTCTATCCTTGGAAAAGGCATCTTCCCCTTTTCTGTCTCCTGCCTTTCCCCCAGCTTCCCAGGCTTCTTCTCCTTGTGTGATTGGCTGCTGCTCCCCTCCTCATCTTTGCTGCCCAGAAAACAAGCACAAAGCAAAAAGGTCTTTTTTTTTTTTTTCGTTTTAAGGCTTTTATTGCTAATTATATGAGAATAAACAACAGGGCAACAGGACTCAAAATTTAATGAAGTTTGTACTCCCTTTCTCTGTTACCTTGTTCCTGACTATAAGTATGGATGAGGAATGCTCTCTGCTTTTATTTTCTGAGGCTTGGGGCTCGTCCTCTCTTTGAACTGTCATTAGTGCAAGGCCCTATAACGTCCTCCACCTTGGCACCTTTCATGCCTGTGGTACCCGTCCCTTGTAGCAAGTGGGGAGTTTTCATTTTTTAGAGATTTTCAGACTGGGTAATAACAAGTTCACTGGGCCCCAGCTCTAGCCAGGAGGGACTAATTGCAAAGTAAATCCCAGGCCGTAATAAGGAATTGTTGAAAGAACACCATCTTTAATCCTTTTTTTGGCTTCAGCCACTTGTTATTAAAAAGGTAGATTTAAATCAACTAAAGATGAACAGCTTTAGTTCATTTATCTTTCTTGTCTTAAAAAATTGGGTAGGAAGGAAAAGGGTCTGACAGTAAAACACTGAAGTTATTCAGTTATTTTATAAGGCTTTATTTTTCTTTGACCATGAAATCAGCCCTAGGGGGGTTTTTAAAGTAGAGAAGTTTTGTTAAATCTCTAAGGACAGAAGAAAAACACTACAACATTATATATAAATGTAAAGTTAGAACTATTGGTTGGATTTTATGACAATATTTCTTTAAATAATATATTACGCCTGTCTTAATATTAGTGATATTTGCAGCCCTTCTCAGTTTATTAATAATGAGAGATATTAATTGAAGACATTGCAGAGACAGTGTTTCTCAAATAAAAGAGTACATCTAAGAAGATGTATTTTGTCTTGTACAACTACTGTTAAGATTTTTTCAGTTCAGGATTAGGAAGAAAT
>NW_012138302.1:4283245-4284983 GCF_000956105.1 Propithecus coquereli | reverse complement strand
CAAATCCTTTTGTTAAAAGGGGTGCAGCAGAGAAAGATGAAGCTTTTCTTGCCTCATTTGGTGCTTAAAAAAGAATAATCTTGAAATCAGAAGGCTGCAGGTTCCCCACCCCTGAATGGTTCTGGTCCTTGCAGTGGGGAGTGTATTTCCCTTTTGCCTATATCTATGTGGCAGTAAAATACCTTTTAGATAATAGATATTTTGGGACTTTTTTTTTTTTAAGTATTTTTAAGATCTCTGTAGGCACTATAGGACATTAAAGCAGACAGTGAGAATTATGACATGTAGCAGGTTTGCAAATAAAGGAGACTAATCATACTTCTGCTATAGAGCAGACATTGTACTTTAATCTGGTTTTTTCTCATTAAATGTTATTTTATCTCCTTTTATAGATGAGAGAATCCTTATACGAGGAAGTCTTAGTACCTAGTTCCAGTATCGATTAGCTATCATGTGGGAGATTGAACATTCACATCCCCGGCTCTTTCCATTGTAGTATTCTAGGATTGTGGGAAAATGAAGGAAGCGAAAGAAAGACCAGAGAAAGGAAAAGAGGTTTCCTAGGAAAATAACCAGCCAGCAGCTTCCAGAAATGGGTTATTGGGAAATCAAGAGTTCCAACAAAGAATCATCAAATTGGGACACTGGAATGGACCTTCAAGGAATAAAGCTCACCACCCCCTCCAGCTGCTCACTCCTGTAGCACCTCCAAGCGGTTACCCAGCCTCCTCCTGCAACAGTGATGGGGCAAGCGTCTAACTTCAGAAGATGGTCTCTTCCATCTGTGTTCAGCTCTGACCATAAGGAAATTATTCCCTGTGAACCCCAGAGATTCCTTTGGCTCCAAGTTCACAAAACAGTAATTAACACTTTGCTAAGGCTAGGCAGCAAAGTGGTTATGAATCAGAGCTCTGGAATCAAATTGTCTTCATTAGCATTTGAAACTGCCTTCCTCTGCTTACCAGCTGTGGCCTTGGGCAAGTCACACACCTTCCGTAAGCCCTGGTTTCCTCATCCGTACCATAAATGGTGGCCACCTCATAGTGTTGTTCTAGAATCAAACTAGATAAAGTATTTGGCACAGTCACTGGCAAATCATTATCTCCATTTTCCAGATCTTAGAAACCAAGGGACCTGCCTGGTGGTCACTAAAAAAGCAAGTGGAATCCTTGGGGATTCAAGGGCAGACAATTAGACTTCTGCTCTTTCCATTGGAACACTTCCTGCTGCTCTTCTACTTTGAGTGGAAAGAGGCGACTGCAGGCCAACTGGAGTAACCAACACAAAATAAAACAGTCTGCAGGTGTGGCTAGGGACACGCACATCCCTGCAAATATCGGGCTAAACTCAACACTTCCACGCTTCAAGTTGCTGTACCTTCCTCTTCTCTTTCCCCTAAAGAAGAATTTCCATTTGAAATTGTTATTTCAGTCATTTGTAATCTCTGCTCACCAGTCCATGGGTTAGGTGTCACTTCATGTATTTGTTTTGAATAGCTGCTATGAAAGTCTTTTGGGGGAGTAGAACTTTGTTTTTCAGTGTTTATGTGTGATAAACTTGACATGAGATGCCATTACGTTTTTTCCCCCACCACTTAAGTGTCTTCCAGGCTCTTTCATGATCAGGCCATACTATGTACTTTACAAAAAATAAGATATACTTTATGTTAGCTTAATGTTAATCCCTGGCCTGTGGACATTTTTATACAAGTTAATGCCAAACAGAGGCACAAATTTCC
>NW_012138302.1:4278933-4280834 GCF_000956105.1 Propithecus coquereli | reverse complement strand
GTGATTTTGGTCACGTTACATACAGTATTGGAGGATCTGGGAGGAAAATAACACAGAGAAATGAAAAAATGTATGTGTATATATATGTACTTATGGCATAAAAAGTAAAAATGTGGGATCTAAATTAACCTGAATGGTATTCTTAGATTTTTCCCCCTAATCTTGAATTCCCATTAATGCAAACTATTCAACAATTTCTATTTGTCTTAATTGAACTAGATACTAATAAAAATAATTTCTGTAGAGTATACTCTGGAAAACAGAATTGGAGAGCTATGGAAGTTACAGACTTCAGGTTATAATGAAAACAGACAGGAAATAACACAAACCCTACCACTTTGTGCCAGAGACTGAATTTAAATTACCCTAAGAGCCTCCTCAACCCAGATGTATTTCCAGTTTGATTGGTTTGACATTTGTTAGGACCTTTGGAATATAAGCTTATGCAATTAATAACAAATATGAGTTTCTATCCTTGTAAGTTCGAAATATCTCAAAGCATTTTTTCCCTTCTTAAATCATTTTGACTATTAGTATTTGTGGTGATATGGCTTCCTCATATAAAAAAATGCTATTATGCAACAGCTGTAGTTGTGTTGCCTGAATGCATGCCAATTCTGTTCAGATTGAGCCGCAGGGACTGCTTGTTAGCTCCCTAGCTGCCTGGGAGAGAGGATAATGCAAAATTAATGTATGAAGAAAGGCCTGTTATCTGACACTATTTGGGGATGCAGGTGGTCTGAAGTAGTGTGCAGAAATTAAACTAACATGCTAATCTTTCTATGTTTATGGAAGAGTGGTTGGGATTCATGGTTTCAACTCTGTTGCTTTGCATTTTAAAAATTGGGGAGGGCATGGATTTGACCCCTTCTCTTGCCTAGCTCTTCTTCCCAAACTTAAAGCATGTATAAAACTGGAGATTTTGAGATATTTTAGTTTTTGGAATTTAGGGTGTGCTTCATAGGCTGGTTAGAAAGTGATAGAGGAGATTGTTAATATCTGAGAAAATACTTGTTTAGTCAAGTAGTCTTTTTCTTGATAAGTAGCATGTAAACTAGGCCAACACTGAGCATTTTCAAATTAATTTTAAGCTTAAGGGTAATGTAACATGGGTCCCTCCTTCAGCAGCACAGTCCTAATTCTTAACATACCTATCCTTTCCACAGTGAGGTGGTCACACTGGAAAGCAGGAAGGACCAAATAATGAGCCAGACACTGTGTTATGTATTTTCATGAACACTATGTAATGTAATCCTTAAAACAGTCTTGCACAATAGGCATCATTATCCCTCTTATATAGATTATTACCCCCCCTCCACTCATTGATCTCTAAATTGGTTAGGAGGAGGAATATGGGTTTAAACCCAGGTCTTCATCCCCTGATTATTGTTCTTTTTACCTATACCATAGCGGGGGAGGATATTCTATAATACAGAAACATTTCTAGGGAAAATTTTCTTCTAGAGACTTTTGTCTCTTTGAATTTACTGGAGCAATTCTTTTTCATATTTTAAACCCTTCTCCCAGTAAATAAAACCTCAAAACTTGTCTAGCAGAGCTGGAATGGAAAATATAGCATTGAAGTTAACTGAAGTCAGACAAGGGTTTTCATTCTGACTTCTTCACTTACTAGCAATGTGATCTTGCCCGGGTCATTTAAGCCTCTGTTTTGTCATGTAAAGTGGAGGTACTGTTAGTACTTGTCTCATAGGCTGGTGAGTTTCACATGATTATGGTGCAGGTAAAGCGTTTGTTCTATATCTGAGACATAGTGAATACTGAATAAATGCTAGCTGCTCTTAGTATACAGGTGACATCTCATTCATTCATTCAGCAAGTATTTATTAATACACTTGATCTTAGCCAAGAGGCCAAGAAGTGACCAGCACATATTTTTTGAG
>NW_012138302.1:4264820-4278883 GCF_000956105.1 Propithecus coquereli | reverse complement strand
TGCTAGGATTACAGGCATGAGCCAACGCACCCGGCCTCTAAGGCAGGTTTTCTCAGCCTTTACACTAATGGCATTTGGTGATGATGGGGGTGAAGTGGGGGTGGGAGCTGTCCTGTGCATTTTAGGATATTTAACAACCTCTCTGGCCTCTACCCTCCTCCTCCTGGGTTATGATAGCCAAAAATGTCAAATGTCCCCTGAAGGGTAAAATCATCCCCAATTGAGAAATACTGTTTTAAGGTGAAACACTTAAATATGCAAAACGCTTATATGTGAGTGAAAGGCTGGTATAAGCCAAAGAGCTATAAGAGAACTACTAGATATTTTATTGTGTATCCGCTTCATGTGAAGCACTGTGCTAAGTGCCAGGGAGGGAAGGGGGCAAGTTAACCATGTGTAGGTTGCTATCCCTGCTTCCCAGCCACTAAGGTGGGAGGAGGTGTGACACAAGGTAGAATTTGATACATCTACAAGGTTCAGGAGATAGTTCAAAGACAAGGTGGCATTCAGCATTTGAGTTCACCTTAAAGGGAGTAGTAGGACTCCAAGAAGGAACCAGTGCTTCATTTCTAGTTTTTTGATAGGCTATTAGTCAGAAAATGGAAATGAGTGAAGTGAGCCTTAACGGCATGTGATAAACTGAAGATTCTATAAGCCACCTAAAGGAAACAGTTGCTTCAGTGGAAGCCATTTGTTGGCAGCAGGAACCTTAATCTGGGGATACCAGATCTTCCAGTTTTTCAAAAGATGATGAAAATGCAGATTTTTATAAAATGTGAAATTTCCTGAATTTTAAACATTGGCTCAATTTAAAACAATGACGACATTGTGTGGATCAAACAAAAGATGTATGCAGGTTAAACTAGGTTGCCGGTTTGTAGCCTGTGTTCCAGGTAATCTTTTTAGGGGAGGACCTTTCTCTTATCCCTTCTCTTAGAAAACTGTTGGAGGAAAAGTTAAATTGGTATGTTCCTTCTTGCTTTATACTATTCATTTCCACCCATGTTTTACTTTCTCCAGTTAAACCTTAGCGATAAGATAAAGTATAGATCTGAAGTGTGGACCTAGCTTAAATAAAATAGCATCGTTGGAAAACATGAACATCCCTCGGTTAAGAATTCTCCAGGGTCTTCAGCTAACAGCAAAACCTGGGATGGTTACCGATGAATGCCTTTTGTAGCCTCGGAAATTCAAAGTGATTTATCACTTGGTGGTAATAACTGGAGGCCTCTCTGTATAAGAAAGGAGCTAAAGGTAAAGAGGCCAAAAATAACAAATCTAACCATATGGCTTTTTTCAAGAGGTGTCCATATGGCTATCTAGCTAAAAAGGACGCTTGCCAGCTTGACTGAATTTTCTTTTTTTGTAGCTCTACATAAAAGTCTTTTAGCTTTAAAATTGCAAGGAAGGAATTCTTGTTGCTTTCACTCCGAGGTTTTAAAAAACTGAACTTAGATAGTGGGAGAGGAATGTAATTGCAGGGAGCAGAGCCAGATGTATAGTTGACCACAGGATTATTGGTATTTACCTCAGCAGCAGAGCTATATGATAACCCTTATTTATATTCTTTTTAGAAACTATTCCATGATAGTTTAGTTTTTTATGATGGCGTCTAAGTTCCAAGTCTGACAGTCTAGCTCAGTGTGCCACCTTGTTTTCAAGGATGAAGCGTGAAATTCTTTCTCAAATGCCTTGATGAAATCAAGATATATATGAATTCCTACCATTTCTACTTGTATACTAAAGAAAGTAGCATAATTTGTCCTGATTTGTTCTTATAGAATCCAAATTTGTCCTTAGTAATTACAATTAAATAATCTATTCTGTAATTGAGCTGAGAAAGAACATGAAGTTAACTAGTTGCTAGGTTCCAGAGCTCATATTTGCCACCCTGGCCAAATGCAGACATCTCCCCTATGTTCAAGCTCTCTACATCTCTTCATTGTTGGTATCCCCGTGATTTTGGTCACGTTACATACAGTATTGGAGGATCTGGGAGGAAAATAACACAGAGAAATGAAAAAATGTATGTGTATATATATGTACTTATGGCATAAAAAGTAAAAATGTGGGATCTAAATTAACCTGAATGGTATTCTTAGATTTTTCCCCCTAATCTTGAATTCCCATTAATGCAAACTATTCAACAATTTCTATTTGTCTTAATTGAACTAGATACTAATAAAAATAATTTCTGTAGAGTATACTCTGGAAAACAGAATTGGAGAGCTATGGAAGTTACAGACTTCAGGTTATAATGAAAACAGACAGGAAATAACACAAACCCTACCACTTTGTGCCAGAGACTGAATTTAAATTACCCTAAGAGCCTCCTCAACCCAGATGTATTTCCAGTTTGATTGGTTTGACATTTGTTAGGACCTTTGGAATATAAGCTTATGCAATTAATAACAAATATGAGTTTCTATCCTTGTAAGTTCGAAATATCTCAAAGCATTTTTTCCCTTCTTAAATCATTTTGACTATTAGTATTTGTGGTGATATGGCTTCCTCATATAAAAAAATGCTATTATGCAACAGCTGTAGTTGTGTTGCCTGAATGCATGCCAATTCTGTTCAGATTGAGCCGCAGGGACTGCTTGTTAGCTCCCTAGCTGCCTGGGAGAGAGGATAATGCAAAATTAATGTATGAAGAAAGGCCTGTTATCTGACACTATTTGGGGATGCAGGTGGTCTGAAGTAGTGTGCAGAAATTAAACTAACATGCTAATCTTTCTATGTTTATGGAAGAGTGGTTGGGATTCATGGTTTCAACTCTGTTGCTTTGCATTTTAAAAATTGGGGAGGGCATGGATTTGACCCCTTCTCTTGCCTAGCTCTTCTTCCCAAACTTAAAGCATGTATAAAACTGGAGATTTTGAGATATTTTAGTTTTTGGAATTTAGGGTGTGCTTCATAGGCTGGTTAGAAAGTGATAGAGGAGATTGTTAATATCTGAGAAAATACTTGTTTAGTCAAGTAGTCTTTTTCTTGATAAGTAGCATGTAAACTAGGCCAACACTGAGCATTTTCAAATTAATTTTAAGCTTAAGGGTAATGTAACATGGGTCCCTCCTTCAGCAGCACAGTCCTAATTCTTAACATACCTATCCTTTCCACAGTGAGGTGGTCACACTGGAAAGCAGGAAGGACCAAATAATGAGCCAGACACTGTGTTATGTATTTTCATGAACACTATGTAATGTAATCCTTAAAACAGTCTTGCACAATAGGCATCATTATCCCTCTTATATAGATTATTACCCCCCCTCCACCCATTGATCTCTAAATTGGTTAGGAGGAGGAATATGGGTTTAAACCCAGGTCTTCATCCCCTGATTATTGTTCTTTTTACCTATACCATAGCGGGGGAGGATATTCTATAATACAGAAACATTTCTAGGGAAAATTTTCTTCTAGAGACTTTTGTCTCTTTGAATTTACTGGAGCAATTCTTTTTCATATTTTAAACCCTTCTCCCAGTAAATAAAACCTCAAAACTTGTCTAGCAGAGCTGGAATGGAAAATATAGCATTGAAGTTAACTGAAGTCAGACAAGGGTTTTCATTCTGACTTCTTCACTTACTAGCAATGTGATCTTGCCCGAGTCATTTAAGCCTCTGTTTTGTCATGTAAAGTGGAGGTACTGTTAGTACTTGTCTCATAGGCTGGTGAGTTTCACATGATTATGGTACAGGTAAAGCGTTTGTTCTATATCTGAGACATAGTGAATACTGAATAAATGCTAGCTGCTCTTAGTATACAGGTGACATCTCATTCATTCATTCAGCAAGTATTTATTAATACACTTGATCTTAGCCAAGAGGCCAAGAAGTGACCAGCACATATTTTTTGAGTATATGCCATGTGCTAGGCACTTTTTGGTTCTACTAATTCGTCAGTGATCAAAACAGACAAGAATCACTTTCTGCATGGACTTTATATTCCAGTTGCAGTCCATTGGGAGGAGCTAGACAATAGACGGAAATACTGGGAAATAAATTGTATCATATGTTGGAGAATAGCCAGTGCTATTAAATAAAAAAGAAGTAAAGGAGGGTAAGGAGAATCAAGGGAGTGTGGGGAAATGAGTTGGTGAGCTATGAGACTGCAGTTAACTAGGATATTCACAGTAGGCCTCATTGAGAAAATGATACTTGAGCAAAGTCTTGAAGTGGTAAGGGAGTTTACCACGTGGATCTCTGGGCAGAGCTTGTCCAAGCAGAGGCAAACAGCAAGGAGGCTGGTGTGATAGGAGGACAGTAAGGGGTGGTCACCAAGGCTTTAGAGGTCATTGTGAGAGTAAGGGGAGCCAGTGGGGGGTCTTGAGCAGAGGAGCAACATGATCAACTTTAGATTAAAATTGTGATCATTATCACTATGAGCTTCTCATCCAACAGAAAGACCTGGACAGTGTAGCACCTTTACCTGGTCACTCTTCTTTCTATTAGCTTAACCTTTTACACTATAAAAGTGTGGGGGAAGAAAGTGTATTCCACCACCCCAGGGTAGCTGCCGCCTGCTCTGTGTCATTGATTGAACTTGGCAGTCCTGTGGCTGTAATGGTTGTATTCCTTGGGAAACAAAGGAAATGATTAGATCTTAAGAGGGAAGGAAAGTAGAATCCTGTGGTAGCACAGCTTGGGATCCTCTTTGAACATGACTTGATCTCTTCCAGGCTTCTCTTACTGAACCAGGAAACCTGGGAGGTGTTGGTTTGGCTTCATGTTTTTTAAATGTTTGTATCTCCTTACAGTGAGAAGGACCCATTATGGGGCAGGAGGAAGAGCTTAAGTGTAGTAATTTGTCAGCTCCTGACCTGTGTTTAACTTCTTTCCTCCAAGATGATAGCAACAGATGTACTTTCAGCACACATGGGGATGGAAAGAAAACGTTTCTGTGCTGTGTCTCCAGGAGAATCAATGACTCTTAAACTCAGCTTTCAACATCCGAGATGGTCTTCCACTGTTTTGTTCACATCTTGTTATTCTCAATCAAGTTAATTTGAAATCACCTTTTTAAAGTGCATGCATTGGGAATATGATGATATTAGGGAATGGTAGAGGAGATGAGAGTGGGTCATGATGCAGAATTTAACGCAGTATCACATGCATTTGGAGTCAGAGAGTCGAGGTCCATGCCAGCTTTGTCAAAGCAGCCCTGTGACTGTGCCATGTCCAAGCCCGAGTTTCCTCATCTCCAAAGTAGGTTGTGTTGCACAAGCCCTTTCAAAGCCACCTGGGATGGGACCAAAGTAAGGTATGCAGATGTCATCAAGTTACTAGTTTTTGTAACTCCAAAGGATGAGAATCCCTTTCCTGGCGAAGTTATTATTTGGGAAAGGATGGTTCTTGTTTAACCTTTACTAGAGACCTTCAACATACCTAGTATGGGTATTTCTACACTGCCTCATTCCCTGGGAGTTGAAGCTTTCTGCTTTCAGACTATTTACAACCTATTGTGCTCTAGAACTCCAATAGATAAAGGCCTAGTCTCAACCATAGCCTGTGCCTTCCAACTTTGCCTCCCTCACAGTGCCTTATATTGCCTTTCACCGTTATGTTAATTATTCAAGGTAATTTTAGAAATGGGCACCACTTAATTGAGTTAAAGCTTTGCAGTCAAGGGGTTATTCATTAGTAGGAACTGGTTTGTTTTATATATACATATATATCATTAACCTCTTGTTACCCATTTGATAACAAAGAGTTGGAAAAAGTTGCACAAAAATATAGACACTAATAGCTTGTTGGGCTTGATTGATAAACATTTTGCCTTCAGCAATGGAAATGTGGGAAAATTCCAGATGCTAAATAATCTGGCCTGAGGCCAGCAGGTTGTGGAGCCTTTTGATTGAGGCTCAGCCAGGGACTGCTGTAAGAGAGAGTCGCATCACATACCCTAAGGAGGTCTGACTTCAGAAATGCAAACTTGTGGAGAACCGTACAAAAAGTACTCATCTGCCCCAGGCCTCAGTTTCCTTATCTCTATAATGAAAGCATTGACTAACTCAGTAAAAAGGAGATCATTATTTTATTCTAATAATTTAGAAAACACCTACCAAACTATCTGGTAAGTCTGAATTAACCTTTTTCTTTCCAGCAAAAAAAAAAAAAAAGTTACCAGTAACTGCTCATTCACTGTCAATCAGATCCCCTGAGCAGCTCAATTTAACCAGAGTTAAAATAGTAAGTTGGCATTACATCAGGCCCAAACCCAAAAAACATGATGTTTTAGTCTTATGAAGAACGTGTTTTTGACCTTTTTTCTTTAAAAAAAAAAAAAAAAAATTGCAAACAGCTCTCAATCATTTCCACTTGTTGTAAACTTACCTAAACCAGTTTGGTTATGCATAACTCCTAGGGGTTTGGAGGAGTATATTTTGATAGCAGCCAAATTATTGGAGCTGAGTAAGGTTTTGCTAGTATTCCACAAGCTTGCCACCTGGCTGTGACTAAAGCAAGTCTGAGAGACAATTCTGCTGTACTTACAAATATTGATTAACAGCCATGTATCAGCAAGTGGGAACGAAATAGTTCATGCAAAATTACTCTGTATGCTTGATAAAGTCTCAGTTCTCTTTTAATTGCTCTGATCACCACTTTGCATGAAAGCTTTACTCGTAGATATCATAACCTTCCAGAGAAGAATTCTGTCATCTTTAAGTCTGCATTAAGCAACTGGAAATCCTCTGTGTTGGACGTGGCCATTTAGGCGGCAAGCCTATTAGGACTCTGCCCTTATTCATACAAGGTTAGGGGTATCTCTAAAATATTTCGGCTAATTCTCATAACTTGAATGAGTCTTTAATTTCACTAGTGAGGGCCCATTTCAAACATTTATAATGGTAACGAATAAGCCATTCATATTGCAGGAGCCAATGCAAGCGCGTGCGCACACACACTCACATACACACAAAGATCCACCTCTGACATTTACTTTGCTAGTTGGCAAAGAGTCTGGTGTTGATTAACATGGACAATGGAAACATTTGCAGCGCATGTTTCTGGAGTAGGGGCTTCATGCTTAGAACATGAGCTGGCTAACCCTGGAGAGTGTCTCCCTGAATATAATGCCAACTGCATTTGAGTTGTAGTTTAACCTAATAAATTCACATGTGATATCACATTACCTATGCTGAATTATTGCTAATTCGGCATCCTAACATTGCCTTTGGAAACCCATTGCGGAAACCCCTGTTACTAATGGCACTGTGTAGGAGCAGACTTTGAAACAATTTGTCAGGAGTCCTTCATTCAAAAAGTGATGCTTAACTTCCACATACTCAGAACCATCTCTTGTTGCTGGGTAGGAACTCATAATGGTTACTATTTAATGAGCACTTACCACGTGTCGAGTACGTTGTATGCATTATCTCTACTCATCCTCTCCACCCTGTGAAGTAGAGAAGGCTCCATTTCATGTAGAGACAACTCCATTTCATAGATGAGAAAACTGAGGCTAAGAAAGAGATGGAGTAGAATCCTTATCTAAACCTAGGTTCATCTCTGCAGATAGTGCTTTCCTACAACCTCTGCATTAGTTTCCAATTACTGCACAACAGATTTCCAATTAGCGGCTTAAAACAACACAAATCTATTATATCACAGTTTCTTTAGGGGCTGGAAGATTCTCTGCTCAGGGTCTCAGTGGAGTGAAATCAAGGTGGTGACTGCTGCTGCAGATCCCACGTGGGTTTGGAGTTGTTTTCCAAGCTCACTGATTGTAGGTAGGATTCGTGTCCTTGCAGTTGTAGGACAGAGTCCCCCATTTCCCTTCTGGCTGTCAGCTGGGGACTGTTCTCAGTTGATAGAAGCTGTTCTGTTTCTTGCCCGTTTGCTTCCATAGACAGTTCACAACATCGGTGTTGTTTCCTCGTAGGCTAGCTGGAGTGTGTCTCTCTGATTCCTCTCTGGCACTAGACAAAGAAAAAATCTGCTTTTAAATGGGTCCATGTGATCAGTTTAGGCCCACAAGATAATCTCCCTTTCTGAGATACAAGGCACAGTAAAGTGCATGAATCTTAAACGAACAGCTTGATGAAGTTTTCAGTATGTATATCCTTGTATAACTCACTCTCTTGGTCAAGATAAAGAACAGTTCCAGCACCCCTAAAAGCTCCATGGTGCCCCCTCCCAGTTGATTCCTTCTCCTAAATATATCGCTATTTACAGAAAGAGAAAAAGGCGACAGAGAGGAAGGATTTCTTGTGATTTGTAATCTGCATTGCCCGGAGAAGCCAGATTTCTAATTTCTACTTGTGTGCTCTTGTTTCTAGAATATATTGAACCCTTGGACCAGACGCCTTCATAGTAGACCATTTTTTCCAGGCAGCATTAGATACAAAAATGACTTCTTGTGCAGGACTCCAAAGTACTTGTTGGTGCTTCCCCCCCACTAAGTCTTGTTCAGTCAGTATTATCCCCAAATCAAGCACATCAAACACATTGAGAACTAATCGAATACCCTGAACAGAAATTTGGATGCAGATGGGGAAAGCACTTGTCTCTCTTTCCCCCTGCATAGTATTTTCATTATATCTGATGGCAGAGTATATAAAGTGTTTTGTGCTCACAGACACTTCTCTCCTTAGATGTAGTAAATGAAAGTTTCGATTCTGCCCTTTTGTCTATCTGCCTAGAACTTGTGGAAAGCACTGATAACTCCACGAGCTATCTGCCCTTCCCTTGTCCCACTTTTGTACAGAAGTGATGTGTGCTTGACCATAGCTGGGAAAGACTGGTCAAAATAGCAAATTAAGGACAGAGCTCTCGGGCATGGTGGCCCATGTCTATAATCCCAGCACTTTGGGAGGCTGAGGTGGGAGGATCACTTGAGGCCAGGAGTTTGAGACCAGTCTGGGCAACATATTAATAGCAAGACCCAGTATCTATGAAAAAAGAAAAAAAAATTAGCAGGGTATGATGGTATGCTCTTGAACTCCCACTTGTCCCAGCTACTTGGGGTGGAGGATCATTTCAGCCCAGAAGGTCGAGGTTACAGTGAGCTATGATTCCACCACTGCGCTCCAGTCTGAGCAACAACCAGACCCTGTCTTAAAAAAACCCCAAAATTTAATTTAAAAAAAGGACAGAAAGCTGGTGGTGCAAATTCTTTTCTTTTTTTAAATATATCTATGGATTTTATTGTATTTTTGACAGCTTTATTGAGATATAATTCACCTATTTAAAGTGTATAACTCAATGGGTTTTAGTATATTCACAGATATTAACAGGTAAGGGCAATCATCACGGCAGTCAATTTTAGGAATTTTCTAGTACCTCAGAAAGAAACACTGTATCATTTAGCTATCACCTCCTCTCCCTTCCTCCTCCCCCATCCCAGTCCTAAGCAACTATAACAGTAATCTGCTTTCTGCCTCTATAGATTTCCCTATTCCAAACATTCTATGTGAATGAAATCATACGTTAAATAGCATGTGTGTCTTTAGTGCCTGGCTGCTTTCACGCAGCCTAGTATTTTCAAGATTTATCCGTGCTGTGGCATATATCAGTACTTCCTTTTCATGACAATAATATCTGATTGTATAGATGTACTACATTTTTGTTTATTCATTCTTCAGCTAATGGACATTTGGGTTGTTTCTTCACTTCTTGGCTATTATGAATAATGCTGCTATAAGTGTTTGTGTATAAGCTTTTGTGTAGACATATGTTTTCATTTCTCTCGGGTATATATTTATAAGTGGTATTGCTGGTTCATATGGTAACTGTTTAATCATTTGAGGAACTACCAGATTGTTTTCCAGAGTGGGTATACTATTTTACATTCCCACTAGCAGTGTAGGAGTGTTCTTGATTTCTGCACATATTCACCAACTGACTTTTTGATTCTGGCCATCCTAGTGGGTGTGATGTGGTTTTTTATTGTGGTTTTGGTGTACGTTTCTCTGATGACTAATGATGTTGAGCATCTTCTCATGGGCTTATGGGCCATTTGTATATCTTCTCTGGAGAAACATCTATTCAAATCCTTTGCCTATTTTTAAATTATTTGGTTTTTTATTATTGAGTTGTGAAGATTCTTTACATATTCTAGATACAAGTCCCTTATCAGATATATGATTTGCAAATATTTTCTCCCATTCTATGGGTTATCTTTTCACTTTCTTGATGGTGTCCTTTGATGCACAAAAGTATTTACTTTTGATGAAGTCCAATTTATTCATTTTTTCTTCTGTTGCTCATGTTATTTGTGTTACTTAAGAATACTTTGCCAAATCCAAGGTCATGAAGATTTGTCCCTATGATTTCTTCTAAAAGTTTTATAGTTTTAGCTCTTACGTTTAGATTTTTGATCCATATTTATGTATAAATAATTTTTGTATATGGTGTGAGATAGGGGTCTGACTTCATTCTTTTACACACAGATATCCAATTGTTTCAGCACTGTGTTTTGCAAAGACTCTTCTTTCCCAATTGAATGGTCTTGGCACCCTTTTTTAACATCAGTTGGCCGTAGATGTATGGGTTGGCACAGGTTCTTAAAGTTCTGTTACATATGCTGTTATCATTGGGGGAAGGTGGTTGAAGGGTATAGGGGAACTCACTGTATTATTTTTGAAACTTATAAGTCTGACATGTTTTCAAAAGACAACATTTTTCTGAAATGTTCTTGGGGCATAGGCAAAATTCAGCAGATTTGGACTCTTTAATAGTTTCCTCCTAATTATAAAAATACCAGTGAGGAAAATGGCTTCCTGTATTTTATTCTGGTATTCTGGTGTGGCCTCCATTCCATGTGAAAGAACGTTGCATCTTGGCTGCAAGGGAAAGAGAGGACCTACAGTCTTAAAACAAAAGCATAAGCCGCTGTGATGTCCTGCTCTTCACTGCTGCTCCATCCTCCGCAGGAGAGCAACTGTGAAGTACCGCAGTCGAATTTGAACCTGACTGGATATTTCATGATATTCCAGAATTGTTATGAGTGTGATAATGGTATCATAGTTATTTTTTACAAAAAGAGTCCTTATTTTTTAGAGTTTAATACAAACCAGTTGTGAAGGACGTTATACAGTATCTTTAATTTTCTTCAGAAATAATCTAGGTTGGGGAGAGTGGGTATAGGGATGAATAAGATTGACAATGAGTTGGTAATTATTGCCCCTAGGTAATAGGTATATGGAAGTTTGTTATACTATTTTGTCGTCTTTTATAGGTTTTCCATAATAAAAAAGGATGTGTTTTTTTTAGGGGGATTGTTTTTAATATAGTAGTTGAGGCATTTGAGAAACATTTTCATCTGAGGCTGGGTTTGCTTTATATAAAAGTGGGTCTTCTGAGCTTGGATGCTCTTGCCTCCACAGGTCTGATGGAGCACTTGGGAGCAAGAGGCAGGACCCATCTGAGGCCTGCTGGAATACTAATAGAGTAAATCTGTTGCTTATAGTGCCTTTTTTGTTTTTTGTGTTATTGATGCTAATCTGCAATGCCCTTGGTTTCATAGTTATGTAAGTTTGTTTTTCTGAAGCTTTTTGAACCAATGATTCTGTAAATATTTACACTTTTAAAAATGTAAGTTTATATATAATGCAAATTTAAGTATATGTACATATATACATTTGATAATTAGAAAAAGTCAAATGATCTGGGGGGAATTTGGTCACTCGAGGTTGAACTATATTCTTTTCCACCCGTTGATTGTGCTGTTTGTAGAAGAGATTTTCACATGCTTTTATTCTTTCCTGCTCCCTCTTTTTAATTGCTAGAAACCTCAGTAAATGGAGTATATGACTCTTATGACTCTTTATTTATCCAAGAACAAGATTCTTGCATAGAATTGTTATAGCCCTGTATTCAGATGACTAAGGCTTTCAGAACAATGTTGAACTGAAAAATCTGTACAAAAAAAGGACACCATCTGGAAATTATTCTATGCTTTATTCTTGATTTTGCTCGTATAATGAAACATGAGCATTCCAACTTCTCGTAATTGTTAAACTTTGTGATGTAAATGGTGCCAGGCTCCTAAAAGGCTTGTAAAGGTTTTGCTGACTTTTGTTTTTGTTTTTACATGCTTTCAGTGAAACTATCTCTGCTGCTTTAGATGAAAGGAGGAACAGCTTCGAGCAGCTCTGGATTATTTGGCTATTTTAAATAATGATACGCAAGTATGTGAATGAATATTGATCACTGTGTGAATAGTTTGTATTTAGGAAGATTTTCACTATTTTCCAGAATTGAGCCCACTGTATTGTTGTGGCTCTGTGTCTGCTTTTGTGAAACATGGTTCAGGATCAAATAGCACCATATGCTGCATTTTTAACCCTTGACTATGTGACATGATGCAAATTATTGGCCCATCCTGTGCTTCAGTTTTCCAAGTTCATGGCAAGGAGTTAGGAATAATATAATGTCTAGCCCTTAACCATGCAAAAATTACTTTCAAGTACACTAAATTTGCCTGTCAACCTCACTGAATTTGTGAGGGTAATGATACCTAGTAGTTCATTACCAAAATCCAAAGAGGAATTCTAGAAAATGATGGTTCCAGAGATGATTTTCTGTATTGTAAGAATAATTTAATGGCAGAATTGGGGGGAAAAAATCAGCCTTGAAAAAAATTTATTTTTGAGAACAGGGTCTTACTATGTTGCCCAGGCTGGTCTTGAACTCCTGGGCTCAAGCAATCCTCCGTCCTCAGCCTCCTCAGTAACTGGGATTACAGGCATGTGCCACCATGCCTGGCTTTGAAAGGTTTCTAAGGATGTTTTAAATTATAAAAAAAATTCTGGAAACAAAGACACAGATGAAGATGGTGATGATAGCTTTATTTATTGTGCTTATTATATTCCTGGCCCTTTCCTTACTGCTTTCCAAGTATTCCTCGCCGTGCGGCCCCCACCCCTTAACACAGCAATCCCATGGGTGAGAGACTTATTCCCATTTTCCAGATAAGGAAACTGAGCAAGAGTGGCCAAGTCATTGGCCCGAAGTTGCATTGCTAGTGAGTGGAGAGCCAGGATTTGAACTTAATGTGTCTGAAGAGCCTTAACTATTTCTCCATGAATCTGTCCATACGCAGTACATCCATAATACCACCACCAGTGGACCCAGTCTCAGTGACTGTCGTCCTGCTCATTTCTCTTTGCTGATAATATATATTACCATATTAAAATATCACAGTATCGTTTTGTATTCTGCTTTATAATTCTTCTGAAGCGCCTATAAATCTAGACGAGAAAAGTTTGGAATTAGGTCTCTTGCCAAGAATGGCATTGAGAAATTAGGACTCAAGATCAGAGACAGGGAATAAAAATATGATCCTCTAAGGGTTTAAAATGACAGAAATAGCAAAGAATTTCTCAATGATTAATACATAGTCGAAAGAACATCAACTTGATATTTACCCAAGATTCAAAAACTAAGCTATCAGACATTCTTTTCCTCCCCTGGTTAGATGCGTGGGTCATGTTAGATACTCTCAAAAATCTTACCCAGTTTTGACATGCTGGTTCCCAGTGCTGCTCACTTAACTGCTTCTCTAGGCTTCTTTCCTACTACGCTGTATTATTGATGATCAAATACAGTAGCCTGAAGTGCTGTAGAATTATTGCTGTTCTTCAGTTTCAAATGCAGGTCAGACATTCAGGGACTGGTTGGCCTTTCAGTATTTCCCTAAATATAAGGGTCTTCTCCACCTAATGGATTCCACATGTGCAATGGGCGATAACTGGTTAGATTTCTCTCTGGACACTCTAGATTTTCATTAGGTAATGGCAGCATTGCATTTTTCAGCCAGCCTGCGAGGCTATGTGGTAAGATCTGTATGTGGAGGGGAGAATGGAGGAAGGAGAACCCCTCTAGGTAGACCGCTGACCATTGCTAATTTGATTGCTTTCCCAGAAACCTGTAGGTGAAGATGAACACGGTGCCTTTGCGATTTCCGTGTGGTTATGAAATTCTTAGGAATGTAAGCAACAATTTTTCTGTCTTTGTTTTTGTTCTGGGTGTGTGCTTACTTTTAAAATTATTATTGCTTTTACATGGACAGATGATCCAGGAACTGGGAAGAATTGGATCTGTATTAAGTGCTCATATTAG
>NW_012138302.1:4258843-4260510 GCF_000956105.1 Propithecus coquereli | reverse complement strand
GTAGAGACGGGGTCTTGCTCTTGCTCAGGCTGGTCTCAAACTTCTGAGCTCAAACGATCCGCCCGCCTCGGCCTCCCAGAGTGCTAGGATTACAGGCGTGAGCCACCATGCCCGGCCTATATTATGTTTTTGTTTGCAAAATAGGTCTGTCTGCTCTCAGTTGCTGCCAAATTATTCTATAGACCAAACCAGATCTATTCATTTCCCTGCTGCTGAGGCTCCTTATTTCTTACAAGTCCTCAAAGTCTCGTTTGTAGGTCTTCCTTGATTTTGCCCTAATCTACTTGTTCGTACTTGTTGTTTATGATTGGTAAGGATTGACTGGCTAGAGTAGAATAAAACAAAACAAAACAAAAGATGTCTTCAAGGCTAACATTGATGATTCTATAGTTAGGATCATTTGGTGACACCTGGCAATAAAAGAGTCGGGTGTCCTTTGTGGTTAAGATCTGATAGCACAGAACTCTTTTCAGCATTTCGCCCTGTAGTTTAATTGGAAGAACACTGGGTGCTTGCCTCAGTGCTGATTGCTGGCACTTGAGCACGTTAGCAATACTTGGGGCCATTGAACTTTTCGAAATCTCAGCCTCCATGATGAGTCCCATCATTCCTTCCTAGAGATTTAAGAACAGCAACTTCTTAAATGATTGCTGAAAACTTAGCTTTAAGAAACAACATTTGAGATGAAAATCAAGGTCATTGACGAGATCTTAGAAATTCCTGTGTATGCATCTGGGGAAAAAATGTTAATTAGAGGCCAGGTGTGGTGGCTCACGCCTGTAATCCTAGCACTCTGGGAGATCGAAGCAGGAGGATTGCTTGAGCTCAGGAGTTCCAGACTAGCCTGAGCAAGAGTGAGACTCTGTCTCTAGCAAAAAGAAATTAAAAAAACAAAAACAAAAACAAAAAAACAGCTGGGCATTGCAGTGCGCACCTGTAGTCCCAGCTACCCAGGAGGCTGGGGCAGAAGGATTGCTTACAGCCCAGGCATTGGAGGTTGCAGTGAGCTACGATGGTGCCACTGCACTCTACCCAGGGCAGCAGAGTGAGACTCTGTCTCAACAAAAGCAAACAAGGAAACTGAGCACCCCTCCTCAAAACCACCCACCCCTTCAAAAAAGAAAAAAAAATTTTTTTAAATGTTAATTAGAGAAAGACCAAGTTTAAAAATAGTAAAGATATAAAGTGAGACAAACCTTTTAGCCTTATTTACCTGGTCATGGTGAAGAGTGATACAGGGTTGTTTTGTTGTTGTTTTTTTGGCCATATTAATGGACTGACTTCCCTGGAATGGTTAATTGAAAAGAATAAGTTCAGATGTGTGTCAACATTCCATTCTCTACTTTTTTTTTTTTAAAGAAGGAGGAATGAATTCAAACAAATACCTCTTTCCTAAGCCTCAATCTTTTCAGCAGGAATTTGTTTTTAAAAAATCTGAGATAAACTTATAGGCAATTAACTGTATATCAGATTCGGCCAGTTCTTTAATACAGCACAAGTCTGTTCATTGCATGGAATGCTTCTTTGCTGGCTTCATTCCTTAAACTTGAAATTAATGTATTGTGCACAATAACGAAAAGCATCCTTATTTCCTGCCTCCCCCAAACCCTCTCTGGAGTGGAAGGAAACAGTCCAGAAGTCTGTCGGTCAGTTAGCTGCAGGGAATC
>NW_012138302.1:4255096-4258583 GCF_000956105.1 Propithecus coquereli | reverse complement strand
TTTTTTTTTTTAAAGCCATTTGAGAAAGAGACTAACAAAGGTAATTAACAAGAATAACAACATTATTCCCGGAAGAGAAGAAGGTTCCAGCCTGCTATGACTTGTTTTGGAATTTGTGAAAAGTCCTGAGAGGGCCAATGGCTCTGAAACAGGGTTTCTTTTAGACTCTCAAGTTTAAAAAGACTGGGGGTGAGGAGAGGGCATTAGGGAAAGCAGCAATTAAGTTAAAGTTTCAAAATTGATGAAGTGAAGTAATTTCCCATTCCTGCTAATGCAAAAAGCTCTCCAGATTTATTTATTTTTTCCATGTAAGTCAGAAACCTGTTCTTTTCCTTATAGGCGTCTGGCGTCCTGCCCGTATGAGAGCCCCCCGCTCTTGCCGAGACCATTTCTTCCATCTTCCTCTTCTTTTTTCCTTCCCTGCTAACCTCTGGTTTGGGTTTTCATCACTGGGTGGTAGAAATATAGGCCTCAATTTATTACCGTGATTCTTTTGAAAAACCATTTATTCTTTCAGGGAAAGGACAACCACATGGGCCATTTAGCCAGAGGGTCATGAATGATTTCTTTAGTGGAAGTGTTGTAGGCACGTAGTATATACCTTTGCACTGCAGCTAGCAATCTGGAGTCAGTCGATCCTGCTGGATTTCTCTTGGGTAGAAAGAATCAGAACAACATAGAGAGTTAGAGACAGCTTTGTTTTTTGAGGGCACCTTTGGCAAAATTGGTCAGAAAAATAACTTGATTCCTATGAAATGGCATCAGATGGGTGAATGTAGGATAGCGGAGCAGAGCAGGGACAGATACAGACCACCTTGTTTTCAAAGAATGGGATGCCACTTCCTTGTCAGCCTTCCCATCTTGACAGAAGCTGGTATGGATGGATCAAGGACACCCCAGATCGTTGAGTGCAGCCCTTGTGACATCTAGACCTCACTCCTTGCTGGCATTTCTGAAGTCTGCTATTTACATTTTATTACTGAAACATTGTGAAGCCACCACACTCTTCTTGATTTGAGCCCTCACAGCAAATCTATAGTTCATCCTCCTGACTTTACACGAGAGACTAGGCCTTTCTTTGGGAAGTCTTGCGATGATGTGTTTTGTGTGGTCAGAGCGTGAACACACTCTCACACAGTCCTGTTGTGAAATCATTTTGCACAATGGCATTTGCTGAGTTTGTAGCGTGTGGAGGAATCGAATTGTGACCAGAGGCGAGCTCGTGTCTCACAGATTCTTGGAGATTTTCTGTTCTTCCTTTTGTTCATGACTTCTCCTGTTCTAATTATCATGGCTTAAAACTGATTTTCTTTCTGTTTAAAAGTAAAGCAGATTTTACTACCACATACAGTACTGGACCGAGTATATAAACCTATAAAAATATTATGTTTCATTTGTTGTGCTGATGGTGATCAGTACTTGCCAACCCCTGCCAATACTGTGACCTGAGAGTACTTGCTTGGTACAAAAATCAAAATGGGTTTTCTAAGCCCCCTGCTTAATTAGGGTCCAAAAGTGAGCTGGGTTTCTCTGTTGTCATTTTGTATTGCTAATTGGCTCAGTGCTCCTGGAAACTCACCGTCTGCTGCTGCCAGTGCTGACTTACCACATCCACTCTGCATGTTAATGTATGTCGCTCAGTGCAGAGTGAATTCTGGAAAGAAGAGGGGAATGAGTTTATCTCCATTTATAATGTGAGCAGCACTACTCTAAAATTCTACAATACTTAATAAGCCTGGTATTTAAAATCAAATCTCTTACATGGTCTAATTATGGAGATCGATATTATTATTTCAATGTCCTAATGTGAGTTAAATTTGAAGACCTTTTTTTCTTTCTTGTTTTTGAAAGGAGGTCCAGCTAATTTACTGCAAATGAAATAAGAAGTATTTTGGAGGAATAGGTTGACATTTAGCATTCTGGCTTGAAAACCCTCTGACTGTTAAATATTTAATGTGCTGCAAAGCATCCTTAAAAATTAAATATGAATGAGTTTTAGAAAACCTTGCAGTGGCATAAAAAATTGAGATTCAACTCCCCCGCTTCCCATTTCTACTGTGAGTATCTGCCTAGGGAATCTTAATTATTTTTAATGAAGATGACATTATATATTTGATCATCACTGGGACATCCTAAATAACGAAGTTAATATAAATAGGATCCTTTTGAATAATATCACAGCGGAGATTTACCTTGAATAAATTATTAGTTTTGTCTCTGGAGGTTAATCATTCTACTCCCTTTTTATTTTTTGTTTAAAGTTAAGAGTAAAATTAAATGACCAGAGATGATGCCTTTGTTGGAAGGAAATTTTCCTAGGTTTGTTGCTGCGCTCGACGTAGCATTTCACTTTATAGACTCATGAGATTTAGAGTATCATAAACATTTGTGTAGGATCTCTGAAAAGAAGCATTGGTAATCTTTTCTTTTTTTTTTTAGTTTAAAAAATATCCTAATAACTGGTGGTATCTCCCTAATTTAATGACATTGGAATTAAATGAGAGACTCTTGAATTCATTTTACATCACTGACATCTGACATTTTAAAAATTCATACCTATATTTTCTTATCATACTTACCTACCTTTCATTGGGTTATATTCTATTCTAGTTACACACTGGCTTCAGTTTCTGTTATGAATTGGGAAAATAGGATTTGAATTTCATGCAACTGTAGTCCGATGTTTGTTTTTATAAAAGAGTGTAAGTTACATATGTTTCAAAAAATGTTTTTAATTAAAATTGATGAATTTTTCTTGGGAAACCCCTTTTCTAGGAAAGATGGCTTAATGTCTATACTCTCTGTTTGAAAAAGATGGGGTAACTTTCAAGAACTGTTAATTTTTTTCTGCCTTTTGCAGAAACTGTAGAGAATATTGCTTCTCTCTCTTTCTTCTTCCTTTCATTTTGACCAGGTAAAACTAACACACTCAAAATGGAACCCATCATTGCTAGTTCTGTAATTACCCAGCTTTCCAACCTTTCTGGCCTTTTTTTATGCGTCTCTCAATACTCCACAACCAGTCCACAACGGAGAGCTCAGAAATGCCCCTTGTGTCCATTTGTCTTCAGTTCTAGAACCCTCACCTTATTCTAGCTCTCTATTTCTCTTTTTTGGTTAATTATTAATACAATAGCAACAATAAAAGTTACCATTTTTTCAGCAGATACCATGTGTCTGGCTACTGTGTTTCTGTGATAAATGAATCATCTTACTGATACAACAGTCTTACGAAGTAGAAAATTGAGGGATGGGAGGGAAGGAACACAGGGGTTGGGTAATGTGCCCTGGGCTACTCAGCTAGTAATTGACAGATCTGGAGTTGAATCCGGGACAGCTTTTGGTCCTAATATCCATATTTAAACTTATATTGTTTTTTTTGTTTGTTTGTTTGTTTTTGAGACAGAGTCTCACCGTGTTGCCCGGGCTAGAGTGCCGTGGCGTCATCCTAGCTCACAGCAACCTCAAACTCCTGGGCTCAAGCGAT
>NW_012138302.1:4201582-4253761 GCF_000956105.1 Propithecus coquereli | reverse complement strand
TGAGACAAACCTTTTAGCCTTATTTACCTGGTCATGGTGAAGAGTGATACAGGGTTGTTTTGTTGTTGTTTTTTTGGCCATATTAATGGACTGACTTCCCTGGAATGGTTAATTGAAAAGAATAAGTTCAGATGTGTGTCAACATTCCATTCTCTACTTTTTTTTTTTTAAAGAAGGAGGAATGAATTCAAACAAATACCTCTTTCCTAAGCCTCAATCTTTTCAGCAGGAATTTGTTTTTAAAAAATCTGAGATAAACTTATAGGCAATTAACTGTATATCAGATTCGGCCAGTTCTTTAATACAGCACAAGTCTGTTCATTGCATGGAATGCTTCTTTGCTGGCTTCATTCCTTAAACTTGAAATTAATGTATTGTGCACAATAACGAAAAGCATCCTTATTTCCTGCCTCCCCCAAACCCTCTCTGGAGTGGAAGGAAACAGTCCAGAAGTCTGTCGGTCAGTTAGCTGCAGGGAATCGAGTCTATTGTGGCCCAGTGCAGTCTCACTCATCTATGCTGACATTGAGCAAACCAGTTTCATAGTGTTTGTGGCATCTTCCAGATTCCTCGATTATTAATTAGGGTTGAAGAGACTAAGGAAGGAGGAATCCCAGGAAACATCTAATTAAGAGTTAAATCCCAGGACTCTTGATACCTGGCTAATAACTCTGTCTTTTACTGTCCCTTGGTTTTTCATTCGTGACTTAGGGTGAATGTGGTGTATGTATGTATGAGAGAGGGAAAGGGGGACAACTGGAACAATTACAAAAAATACTGCCTTGAAGAACTTACTTTGGGGAGGTAACAGGTCAACAAGACCATTAACTTTGGCAGAACCATTATCTACAAACAGATTTGTTTAGAGTGTTTCTTATTAATTTGCTTCTCTTGCACAGCTCTCCCTGCCCCCCGCCCCAGCCCCGTGTCTCTTTGTTGCTCAGACATATAAAATCGTGTGCTACCCCAGCACAGGCTGGGCACATTTATACGCCGACTGGTTTGGTTGGTGACGCTGCTCTCTGTGGCAGAAAGATCTTCCATGTTACACTTCAGGTTAATGCCAGACTCTCATACTGTTACCTAAATACTGGCAGCTTCTGTGGGGCATATTAGAAGGTAGCACCACACCATATATTAAAAAGTGGCATGCCACGAAGTACTGGGCATTCAAAGATAAATAAAAACTAGTTCTTCTTGTCTTCTAGAAACTACAGGGTACAGACAGAGGGGGGCGAAGTAGATGCGTAAACAAGTAATTGCAATTCACTTTAAGTGTTGGAATAGTGTGAGGCCCTCAATGCATAAAGATTAGGAAAGACTTTCCAAGGAAGTGAAAACTAAGGGATCCGTAATCATGAACTTTTCAGGTAAATTAGAGGCAAAATGCATCCTAGGCAGGAAAGACAGCCTCTTCCAATGGTTCTGTGTTATGAATTTCCAGTGGGGTATGATTCTCTTGTGGCAGATGCGCAACTTGTGCCTCTCTCATGAATTCATTAATTGAGTGCCTACTACTGGCTGGTTCTAGGCATTAGGGACATTGTGGGCACAAAACAAAGTCCTTGTGTTCAGGCAGCATAATACCAATATGGGGAGACTGACAGTGAAGAGTAAAACACAGGGCCTGTCCTGCGTGACTGAGTTCCTGGAGCTGCTATTTTGTATAAAATGGCATTTGAGCAGAGCTTGGAGGCAGGCTGGGAGTAAGCCCTTCCAGAGGAGATGCATTTCAGAAAGAGGAGCAGGCCCTGCAGTTGGAGAGTGCTCAGCAGGTTTGAGTAGCAACCTGGAGGCTGGTGCTTTGGGGTGGGGGTGGATGGAGGGCCAGGGGCCAGGAAGAGGCTCAAAAGGTGTGCGTGAGGTAGATAGAAGCTTCGGAACCAGGTGAAGACTGGCATTTACTCTGAATTCATTGGGAAGCCATTGGAGAGTTTTGGTTCTGGAAGTGGCAAGAGACTTGGCCCTGGATTCAGATACATCTGAGTGCAGATCTCAGCCCTGCTCTTTTCTAGTGGTGTCTGATGAATTCCTCATCCATAGGATGGGGCTGAGTGTTCTGAGTATGACAGTTTGTAATGGCATGAGGAGGAATAAAGTAGTAGCAGCAGCAGTAGTGGTATTAATAGAAGGTAACAGTAGGCAGATTTGTTACTATTTACTGATATCTTTTGTAGGGAGAGGCAGGGCGTGAATGAGAGATGAGTAGGGTTAGGGCACTTACTCAAGTATGGGAGGCCGAGGTTCCAAACTCCAAAGAGTCCCAAAGAGAGGCCTTGCAAACCCCGGGCTGTGGTGGCCGTAGATGAGGAATATTGCAAATACCTGGACAACCTGGATATTCACCCATGCATATTTACAGCAACTGGGCTTTTCAGAGTGGTCAGCCCACCGCTAGTTTTTGCAGCTGTTGGTATAGTAATCAATGAAGAAATTCCAAACAGAGTTACCAACACTAATATTTTAAGTGTTTCTATTTAATTAACACAAAAATGCAGTATGATTGTATCATTTATGAACTAATTTCAGTATTTGTTTTTAAGACATTAATTTAGAGAATACTATGCATGATGTGTTCTATTAATGAAATACAAGTTCAAAATTGCATGATAGATCCTGACTGTGTGTGGAATCTCATTAGGAGAGAAGATCAAAAGTATTAAAGTGGCTCTTGATAAATATGAATCCCAGGCAAATCAACAAATAAAAAAACCATCTCCTCCCACTTTGTGCAACAGGCCTTACTTAATAATATTCCCTGTTGAATGCTGAGACTGAGGCTCCCGGTAATTTTGTGCTGTATTAGGATCGGCCGTCCCTTCCTAATCCCTGCCGCGACCTACAGTTTCTCCTGCAGTATCTGCACCTCCCTCTTCTCCCCTGCACTCTGAGCTTTCTAAGGATATGGCTGTCTTGGTGCTGCATCCCCCAGAGCCTAGTGTGGTGCTGGCCCAAGCTGGGCCTCGACTGGCAAGTGAGCATTTCCAGAACATTCAGCTGGGGAAGGCTGAAGCCAGGACAAAGGAGGCTCATCACCTTCTCCAGCAGCTTGAGGGACCAAGAGGTCTTGATCGCAGCTTTGCCCTTGGAAAGCCTAGAGTCGTGGGAAGGACAATCTCGCTCTGCCATGTATCAGATGTGGGACTTTGGTGGAAGTTGCTGTGTCATGCATTAGGCTGAGCGTTAGTTTCCTCATTTGTAAAACAGGGATACTGTACATACCTTTCTGGATGGTGGGAAGGCAGAGACATTACAAATCAAAGTGCCCACTCCTTCCTCCTGTCCTCTCAGCAACCACCCCTGGCAAAGCTAATTTCGTCTCTAATTCTGAACTTGGTGGATACAAGTAGAGTGGTTGTTAGTGCCTGAAGATTTGGAAAACGTCCCTTTGTCCCCTTCTAAGTGATTTAGCAGTAAGGGGTATTTCTTTCTCCTTTTCCCTCTCTCCCGCCCTCCTTCCTTCCTTCCCTTTTCCCTTCCTTTCTTTTCATTAAGAAATTTCTTTTAGCCAGAACTTTCTTTTAAGTATACTCCATGGAAATTTGGATTTATACAGAAATTTATTATGTGTGGGCCATTACTGACATTTCGGGAGATTCACAGTGGAAATGTTTCAATTCGAAAAGTTCCCTAGGATGGGACTTTTAAAACAGCGGTTAGTAGGCGACCTCCATCAGTTCACCTCAATGATTCTTGCCCATGCTGGCCTCCCCCAGCTTCCTCTGGGCCTGTGGACTCATTATTTGTGGAGGTGGGGGCCAAGGAGTCTGCATTTTATAACAAGCAAACTGAAATTGGTTTTGTATGCTCAGATTTGGTAGGCACTACCTTAGTGACAGAAATCCAATTTATGTAACTTATTGAGCACCTACTATGTGCTCCCTGTCCTTACACAGATAGTGACTAAGGGTCAAAGCGATGACCATAAGGTAGATTTTATTGAGATAGTTTACATCCCGTAAATCTCCTGTTTACAGTGTAAAATTCAGTGGTTTTTCGTATATTTCTAGAGTTACTCAATGATCACCATGATCTAATTTGAGAACCTTTTCATTATTCTAAAAAGAAATGTTATACCCATTAGCAATCACTCCCCAAATGTAGATGTTATTATACTCATTTTTAGAGACAGGAAAATAGAGGCTGTGGGCATTTAAGCAACTTGCCTTCCACTCTACAGTTAACTGTGGAGCCGGCAGCCGGACTCCGACTTCTTTGCTTCTAGAGCCCATGCTCTTTCCAGTGTACCATGCTCCCTCCCAGGAACTCAAGCCAAATTAAATATTTACTTGGTGGGGAGAATAATTTGATGTTCTGGTTTTGTCCTTGTTCAGTAGTTTTGGTTAATATAATTTCCCTTCTGTTCCAACTGGCATTGTGGAGTACATAAATATGGTTTAGTTTTTTGTTTGGTATGCAGTGCAGCCAGATTTTTTAAACTACATGATAAATTAGTAAGGTAAAAAAATTAATAGTGGGAGACTGAAGTTAAGAGAAGTATTTAGTCCTTTCTCTGGTTGCTGACCTACCATACACCTTTATTGAGGCTCGATTTCCTCTTCCATCAAATGAGTAAGTCATACCAAATCTTTTATTTATTTATGAAATGTTTATTGGACATGTATGGGTGATTATGGTAGATGCTGGATATTCAGAGAAAATGACAACAATTTTAATACCAGCTATGCTTAATTGGGCAAAAACAGTATGTTGGATGCTGTCTTAGCTGGCCGTCCCATTTAATTCTAACAGCAAACCTAATAGGTGGCTATTATCATTCTGTTCTGCTTCTGTGGGGTTGAAGTCATGTCACTGAAATTCCCACAAGGAAAGTTAGGCTCAGAAGGTTTAAATAATTTGTCCTGAGTCACACGTCTGAGATAGCCGAAGTCTGGGTGATATAAAGCCCAGACCTTAGTCCCCACCCTAGACTGCCTCTCTAGGTGAGCAGGAATGGTTTTTGCCTTCTGTGAGGGTCACTACTAATGCTTATAAATAAATATTTGCAATACACCATGGACATAAATAAATATTCAGCGACAGCACCAAAGGGGGCTTAATCTTTTTTGACTCTGCTTGCATAGGTCTGGGGAGGTGGCTCAGACCGGCCCATGGATTCTGTTTGAGGGACAGCTGATGACTGCATTGCCCACTCTCCACCTGTCTGCTTAGTATGTACAGATTGGATTTTTAGGTCTGCTCACCTCTCCCAGTACTTGTGCTGCCCTACACGAGGGAAGGAACTGTATTTGTTAAACAGTGCTAGCTTGGAAGGGAACAACACCTCTGCAATGTATTCCCCAACTTCAGTTTACTCCTTTGGCCGCCTTGGCATGTGCATTCAAAGCCTCAGGCTAAAGTAGACTGAAGATTTGGGTTGTTCTCAGACAGGTGTTCTCTACCAGGTACGCTCATCAATCACGGTGCAAATCACTTTCTCAGGGACCCAACTTGCCTGTGGGTTTCTGAAGAAACTTGAAGAAGCCAGTTTGTTGAGACTGGGAACCAAGGTTACAAAGACACTGGGAACTGCTGATATCACAGTGGATCTCCAATGTCAAAGCCATTTCCTGAAAATGTAGAGTTTAGTAAAAGTCTTGTCACTTTGGAAGGCTTCAGAAATGCTGATTTGGGAGGGTTCCAAACATTGGGAATGGGATCCAGGTTGTCCCAAATTACTTTATTTCTAGGAATAATGGTTCTTTTTTAAAAAAGTGACTATGTATTCGGCTCTTACATATGCAAGAAATAAATGCTGTACTTGCATTGAGTCTCACCAACACCTATGAGGTAGCTGTTATTATCACCTCCATTTTACATAAGGAGATGGAGGCAAATCTAACCTCTCCAAGGCCACCCTGCTGGTAAGTACAAACAGAGGGATTTTTTTTTTAAACTCCCTTTTTACTTTTCTTTTTTTTTTTTAAACTCTAAAAACTTGAAAATTTCTACACATTTTTTTAAATTAAAATTATATTGTGAATCTGAGCCCAGAGAGCCATCATGCAGTCAAGATGGCAGTTAATAATTATTGTTGAGAATCATGGCATGTTGTGCTGGAGCCTTTACAGGCAAGGGCTGTTTCCATGGTATTCGATATGCGTGACAGGCACCCTGGCTGTGAGAGCCTGAGAAACGATACAGTCAGGAGGACCTGCGAGACAGTTATGTAATCATATTAGTGTTACATTTATTCCATAAAGGCTCACTGCTTTGACTCATGGCTTCAATTTTCTTCTTAAAAAATTCATCCCATCAATACGTGGCCACCACTTCCCACCCCAACCCCCCATCCCTGGCAGCAAGTTTTAGAGATATATTTATAATTTAAAAAATAATAATGTAAATCCAATTTCTCCAGCAAATATTATTTTCTTGAAACAGCCATATGACAGATTCTTAACATTAGCAGCTTTTCAAAAGTCTAGCAATTGGCATTTCAGTAAAATTCTAGCACAGTAGTAGAGTGGAAATTTTAGACTTACAATATTTTATAGAATCTAACCCAGCTTCCCGTTTTACAGGTGAGAGAAACTAAGCCTAAGGAGGCTAAATGACTCTACCAGGCTGTAAAGCTAGCTTGTACAGAGATACAATTTGACATTATTAGTTATTTAGATTTTGTGATAAGTTTTGATTTATAGTTTCTATACTTCATGACAATACTAAAAAATAATCTGTTTAAATAAAAGAATATACCAGAATCACATTTATAAAAGTTGTCTCTTTGAATATGGTCTAATGAACATTTCATTTGAAAAACATCCAAAATAGCCACCCAGTAGCATATGTTGAAGTGTTGAAAACTAGTCTTCATCTCAAAGTGTGCTACCATTGGAACTACATTTTAAAGTCCAACAGTTGTTTTTCATTAAGTTATTTAAAAATTTTTTTTAAACAAGTATTTCTTAGTCTTCTTCCATAGTACTACTCGTTCAAGTGCTATAGGGATTGCAAAATTGAATACAACAACAGTCCCTCAGAGGATTGTACCATCTTACAGAGGACATGAAGACGCATGGGAAATTCCAAGTCAAGTCAAGGTCCTTCAGCCATCATGCTAGCACTGCGGTCCCCAGCCCCTCGGGCCCAGCTGGTCCGAGGCCTCTTAGGAACCAGGCTGTGCATCAGCACTGCCCCCCTCCCCCTCAGAAAATTGTCTTCCATGAAACTTAGGAACCAGGCCGCAGAGGTGAACAGCACCGCTCCCCTTTGCTCACCATCTCCCCCCGCACCCCCACAGCTGCTACACACACACACCCCCCGCCCACCCCCCACCCCCTGTCCTGTGGAAAAATTGTCTTCCATGAAACCCATCCCTGGTGCCAAAAAGACTGGGGACTGCACACTAAAAGATGATGCAGTGCATTTGGTTCTTAGGGGTGTCACAGACCCTTGGGATGTGAACAGTTTTCTAAACAGACTAGATTTTTTTTTCCTGTGAGAAGGCTTAGCAACAGTTTAGGAAAGTGGGTGCCTGGCTCTGAGCATATGGAACATAAACATTCGTAAAGCACCTATTTCATCATGTCACTCCCCAGTTAAAAATCCTTTTAACAGCTCTTTATTTCTTGGTAAATACACATTTATTCATTCACCCATTCAAAAAATATTTACTGAGTGCCTACCATCTGCATAAAATCCAACCCCTCTCCCTGGCTTGAGAACCCTCCACCGTCTAGCCTCATCCTTTCTATTCCATTTAGCTCAGTTTTATTTCCAAAAGTTCCCTTTATGAAACTTGGCTTTCTTTCACTGCATGTGACTTTGTATCATAATTATTGGCTTAGGATTCTCTCTTTAGAATGTGAGCTTTTCTAGGCAAGAAATAGTGTCCTTATCTTTGAACACTCCATTTCCCAATATATGATATAGGCCAATGCTTAGTGAGTACTTTATAAAGGTTTTCTTGAGGCCATCTTGGGGGGCCAAGAATGTAAGGCCCCACACAGGTAGGGATTTTTGTCTGTTATGCCCACTCTTATATCTCTAGGGTCTAGAACAGTACCTGGCCCAAAGTGGGAGCTTAATAAATATTTTCTTTATGAATGCATAATAAGTGCCAGATCCTTTCTGCGAATGCCCCGAGATGCTCTTACCCAAGCTTGCTTTCTCCTTTCCTATTTAAATCCTACCTCAAAGTCGAGCTCAAGTCCAGTCTCTTCAGAGATCCCCCCTCCCCTGCTGAACTCTGACAGCACCTTGGGTCTGTGCCAGACATACTGAATTCATACCAGAGTCTGTATTGCATTGTTCACTGTTACTTATTTTTTTATTCTTAATTTCTTCTCCCAACTACAGAGTGAGCTCCTTTATTTATTTATTTATTTATTTATTTATTTATTTATTTATTTATTTATTTATTTATTTAAGACTAGTCAAGTGCAGTAGTGAGGAGGGGGGTTAAGCAGAGTGAGCTCTTTAGGGTCCGGGACCATATTTTACATGGCTTCTGACTCCTTCAGAAAGGACTTGATCGATTGCCTGGGATATTAATTAAAGATCACTTGCTTAAGTCTGGAAGGTTAAGTATTTTAGGGTTTCCAGTTCCTTTTGTCCTTAATAGATAGAGTCCCGGCGACCTAAGCACTTGTGTGGGTTTGTGCATACACAGAACACCGAATGTGGAAGGCTTATGCACATAAAGCACCACCCCCTGTGAATAAATGCACCGCCATTAAATACCTCTTCTTTTTTTCTTTCAAGGTGAAACAAAAATTGCTTTAATGGCGATCTAAGGGTTGGGAGTGGGGATAATTTGAAGTCTGGAGAGTGAAAGTAGGGAGTGGAAATTTGGCACTGTCTGCAATAAGTTTGGGCAACTCGACTTTCCATTTCTGAGAGGTTGCCATGTGCATTGTCATGAATATGACTTATAGTCAAGTTACATTGCCTAACGGCTGAATCTTTCCAACATGTGGAACTGATTTGACTTTTTCCTCTTACCCCCTTTGAAAGCCAAAATAACAACAACAAAAAAACCAATAACCTTTCAGAACCTTTATTGCATTTGGGGAAGTGTTTCCGTCTTGGTTCGCTTGCCTTTGTTCTCTGGGTTCCTGTTTACCCACCCGCTCTCCGGGTTTTGAAGGCTACCGCAGGAAATCAAGTGATCAAGACTAGGAACTTTGCTTGCTGAGATGATTGCCTTAGATTTTCCCTGCTAAATCAGAGTGCAGGCGGTTCCTTTTTCTCTGTAATTTCTTTTGAGGGATAGAGTGGACCAAAACAGACAGGCCTTTGTAAAGGTGACACTTGTCACCAAATCACCAACTTATGACTCCCCCACATGCTTTCTGACTATTCAGAGCTCATGCTGGTTTGAAGGGTGTTAAAGTTAAATGCCATCAGACTAAGGAATTCATAATTTGAGTTCTTTTGCAGGCTCGAAGTATCAAAATGGCTGTGTGTGTATGTACGTATATTTTTAGAGTCGAAAGAGCACAGGGAAGGAAAAACAGGGAGTGGGGGCAGAGACTTGTTAATTGTTGAGAAAGTTAATAGATTGTTGAGAGAAGGGGAACTTTTTTTTATATTACAGAGAAAAGCATACCTTCTTCTTTTTGCTAGCTGGTTGAGTAACCAAACAAAATAAAATAATGGTCTGTTTAATTTAATGCCTAGATGAATGGATATATAAATGCTTATTTATACCAATGCACTGTGCTAAGAAATCTAGGTATGGGCCAGTTGTCAAAGAATTTATAATAAGGTTAGGACCTAGAAATCCAAAAGACTTGAAGGAAATAAAGTAAAATGTAAAGAATATTGGTTTTTACTCATTATTGGTTTTTACTGTCAGACAACAGTTTTTTTCTCTTCTTTACATTTTTTTAAATTTTCTCTAGGGAACATATTACTTTGGTTGTAGCACAGATACTGTTCATTCCAGAAGTTTAGAGAAGGGAGAAATTACCATTGGTGGGAGATTGTTAAGAATGAGGTGTGGGACGTGAGTTGGTGAGTATCTGCACAGGTGTTTTTGCTCTTCCCATACCTGCAGCCATCATAGAATGACTATCATTAACACAATATTTTTAATACTCTTCAAAGATTAACTATGGTAGAATAGAACAATAGAATAACTATCATAATGGTGTGTGAAATACATTCATAATATTTTTAGTGCACTCTATATAAATTCATCCCCACACTTATGAGATAAATTATTTATGTGTTAAAGTACCTAGTGCATGACAGATAGTAAGCACTAGATAAGCGTTAGCTGTTATCATTATTTATAGTAACCTTACAACGAAGTAAGGAAATCTGTCAGGCTGGGACACGTGTACCTGGGGTACAGTTTGATTGCACAAGGTCATCTGTTGTGTCACTGATTAGTTTTGTTTTCAATTCTCAATGTAAGCCTCTTTCTCTGCCATAGTTTTCAGCAACTAAACATTTCCCTTTGTTATAAAAATTGGAATAGCCCAGTTTCTTGCAAGCCACAGTGGTATTCAAGATCTAGTTTTTATAGTGAGTATCAAACATAAGCCGCTGATTTTATTTTCTTTTCTGAAAGCTCTTGAGGTGGTGATCCAGTGCAGTGGTTCCTCGTGGAGTCTAGCTGTTAACTCTTTTTTGAGTTTGACAACTCTTTGAAAAATGTTTGTCTTTATCAGTTATAAAGGAAGTATGTGCTCAATTTTGAGATAGGGGAGAGGAAAAAAAATATTTTAGATTCACTATTCACAGGCAAGCCCTGTTATGATTTTGGTCAATTTCTAGATTTTACATAAGTTTTCTCTAGTAAGATGATCTTTACATAGAGGACTACCCATAAACTTAGAAGTAAGGCAGGATTTGCATCTCAACTTGGCCACTTAACTTATTAATGGTCAACTTTGGGCAAGTTAACCTCTCAGAACCTCAATTCCCTCATATGTAAAATGATGATGTAATAACTAAAGGGTTGTTGTGGGTACTAAATGAGATAATGTGTTATAAAGCACCTGAATGCATTCTGGGCCCTTGGTCACAATACATGGTGACATTATGTACACCCCTACACACATATAGTTAGAATAACATTTATATATTTAATGCTGCTCCAAAAATATCAACAGTAACAAATTCTTTAGAAATATGCTTTTAATAGCTGTGTAGTATCTTTTTGATTCACAGATGAGTAATTTAATTGGTCCCCTATTATTGCATATTTAAGTTACTTTCCATTTTTCTTTTTTATGGTAACCTCTTTAATACTCTTGGCAAACAATTTTCTTGGGACATCTGTATCCAGAATGAACAAATTCAGAGATTAAAAAATGACTAAGATTTATAGCAACAGATTTTTTTTTTTTTTAACCTCAGAATGCAAAATGATTAGCCTCCTCAGAGAATGTCATTTTTCTTGGGGCTTCCATATGTTTAACAGTGTAAGGTTAAATAGTATGGTAAAAATCAGACAATGTCTAATCTGGGCAGCAGAGATCCCTTAAAACCTGGTAAAAGATTATTCATGGCATATGCTTAGAGGAGAATATGGTCATGCATATGTTTTCTTTCTTGAAACACTTAAATTAAGTTGCCATTAATTCCCTTTCCAGTGATTTTTTTTTTTTTTCTGAGTTTAAATGACAGTACTTTCTCTTTTAGTGATTAGTGTTGGTCAACTTGTTGAGATAAGAATGGTGATCTATATTTTCCTCCCCTTTGGCCACACTGCCTGGGGTCATAGGAACAGATCCAGAGCTGAATGAAGCTATTAGTGAACTGTCAGCTATATGGGCTTGCCAAAGAGAACTGTAAATAGCAAGAGAATAAGCTTTTGAAAAAAAACTCGGTCCACATTTTCTTAGCAAAGCCCAGGAAGGGAGACTAACAGAATCTCATTAGGCTTGTAGAGGTGCTTATTTCTGCACTGTGGGATTCTGCTATTTCAATATCTAGTTAAAATTTGGCAGAGCTGTTGGTAGAGTGAAGGTGGGGCCAACTGTCTGGACCGACCATCTTATTAAACGCTCATATAATTATTCTTGTTTCAGCAAAGTGGAATTCTCTTGCCATCTGTTAAGCAGGCTCAATTAACTTGGGAGATTTGGGAGGGGAGGAGATGATGGGTTGGGAGGGTGGGTCAGTGGAGGGGGTGCGGGGACAGGGAAGGACTAAGGTGCCCTTAAGAGGTGGGGGGGACAGGCTACCCTACCCCCCACCCTACCCTCCCACCCAGGATATTTGTCTTTTTTTTTTTTACCCCCTCTTGGAGTAGACGTAGGAGGAACTATATTCAATTTCAATTATTATGTGACTCTTTAATTTTTAACTTCATTTGCATTGAATGTCCTCTTTTGGGGAGGAGGGGAAAAGGCAGTAGGTAGGAAATAAAAGAATGGACTATGCAAAGGGGAGATTTGATTAAATTGTGTTATATATATTTAGAGGATCCAGGTAGGATGAAACTCGGAGAAAGATATCTTTTTTCTTTGCTGGAAAATTCAGGTTTGTACAGTACCATTGGATGGGAAGCCAAAGAACTAAGCAACGTTCTGTACTTAAAGTGTGAGGGAGCAATTAATATGTAGCCTCGGGGAAGGCTCGGGAGACCTTATCTGTGAATTGCTAGGTGATACCTCTGCTGATACAGCCCCAGTTTCATGTGAATTGTGGATTGGGGTTTAGATTTTTCTTTGAGTATTTTCAACAGCCCAGTTAATAGATTCTTGCTCTCCCTTTTCTAAAATGTATAGTCTTTAGAATATATGAAAACATTTGAGTAGAATGTATTTTAAAGAGACTGCCTAGACTATGTGTTTGAAGTAAATGTATTTTTGAAATATGGCACAGATACAGAAAAGTGCATAATCTCAAGTGTACAGCTTGATGAATTCTCACAACAGTGAACACATCCAGTAACCAGCACCCAGATCAAGAAATAGAACATTCCAGCATCCCAGAAGCCCCCTTTATGCCCTGTTCTATTCATTCTCCCACAAAGGATAACCACTATCCTGGCTTCTAACAGGCTAGATTAGTTTTGCCTGGTTTTGAACTTGTTATAAATGGAAGTATACATTTTGTGTTCTGGAGTCTGGCTTCTTTCACTCAGTGTTATGTTTGTGAGATAGATCTTGTTCATGCATGTGGTAATTGTTTGTTCATTCTCACCACCGAATATTCCATTATGCGAATACACCACAATTTAATTTTCTATTGCTGGTAGGCATTTGGGTATGTTCCAGGTTGGGGGCTATTATGTATGAGTAGCGCTGCTGTGAACATTCTCATACTGCGCTGGTCTTTCTATGAACACACAATCACATTTCTGCTAGGTATATACCAAGGATCGAAATTGCTGGGTCATAAGATACGCATATAATTAACTTTAGAAGATACTACCAGTTTCAAAGTAGGTGCATTAAGGAGGGAAAGGTCAGTTTTGTCTTTAAATCAGAGTACTCAGTTCCCATGAGCATAAGAAGACCTGTTGTTTTCTGTTAATTATGGAAACAAATTTAATGAAGAAAAGTTAGTGAAATATTTCTATTTAAAATAACTTTTACAAACTCCATCTGTTTTAATGATCTTTTTACTATGTAATAAAGCGTATCTTTACTTTTAGTATTTGAGGAAAACTTTTAAGAACAAGGAAGAGTAATGGGCAAAGTTGGGCAATATCTTTGGCTTCACTTCCAAGGATTTTGCAAACTCAGGAGAGTTACTCTTTGACTCCCTTTGGGTTGTGTTCAAATTAAGAGTTCACATTTCTGGAATTCCTTTGGCCCTCCATGGAGCTGGGATAAGGGAAAGTGACCACCTGGAATGAATTCAGAATGCCCACACTCTGCCTACCCAAACCCTACCCCTGTTATTGTGAGTAAACCATCCAGAGGACTGCAGGAATAGACCTGTCGTGATCACTCACCATTTTCATGTCTTAGGAACATTTTTCCTTTCTACTTCCATTTTCCAAGTCGTCTAATAACCAAGAAAATTTTTACCTTGAGGTCGCAAAAATGACAGCTAGGTATTAATATATCATTTTGAATTCCTGGCTCTCACATTAAAAACAAAACCCCTCAAAACCCTGTATTCTATTTCTTTTACAATTTCACATAGCAATAGAAAGTAATGAAAAATAAAACCCGTGTCTGGGACTCCTGTGTGTGTGTGTGTGGTTTTTTTTTGTTGTTGTTGTTGTTGTTGTTTTTAAAGACAGGGTCTGTCTTTGTGCCCCAGACTGGAGTGCAGTAGCTCAGATCACAGCTCACTGCAACCTTGTAATGCTGGATTCAAGTAATCCTCCCACCTCACCCCCGTGCACTCCACCCTCCTCCTCCAAGTAGCTGGGACTACAGGCACATAACATCATGCCCAGCTAATTTTTAAAATTTTTTGTAGAGATGGGGTCTCACTATATTGCCTAGTCTGGTCTTGAACTCCTGGCTTCAAGGGATCCTCTTGCCTCAGCCTCCCAAAGCGCTGGGATTACAGGCATGAGCCGCCACATCCAGCCTGTCTGGGACTCTTTAATTACTCCGACATTATATCTTAAAATAAATGGTTAGAAAAAACCCAAACCTTCATTTTTTTTCTACACATAGGAATTAGGATTCTTAGACTATCTTGAACAAAAAGGTGCTATGAATAAATGTGTTTAATATCTTTGCTAAAAGCTAGTCCTGTTTTTAATTCAAGACCTAGATTCAGGCCTCAGCACTTCAGTTTTTTACCTGTGATATATATTCTACCTTTTGAGCTGTAATTTTTTTAATCTGTAAAATGTGGTTTCAGATCCCCACCCTGCCTACCACATATGGTTGTTGTGAGGATTGAATGTAATAATTCATGTGAAATTGTAAACTATAAAGGTACTAAGCCTTTGAGAGCTGGGCTTAGCAGGCCCTGCATTTTAAGAAAGACGATCACTGTCCACTGACCTAGAGCATAGTGGAAATTCACTCTGTACCTTGAGATCTTGTGCACACACATGAGCCTGAACTTTTAACCTTGCGCCAGATGTGGCTGATCAGTTAAGTCAGGAGTTACTTGTCTGGTTCTACTGACCTCTCACTAAAGTTCTTAAAACTCCTCCCCACCCCCTACCCCTGCCACCTGGGGAAGGAGGGGGGCAAAAAATTGTTTGCTTTGGCCATAGCCCCAAACTATGACCGAACAGATCATCTTTCACTTCTGGGGGAGTTAGAGGGTTGTATAAAAAAGGTAGCTTACAGAATCACCACTGCTCATGTCTATTAATAAAACTTCTTTCTTTTAAAATTTTCTTTTGCCCATCTACCTTTATTAGGTATAGAGACTATACAAATACTTATAAGCCATACAAATATCTACATAAAAATATTCTTACTATAAGGGTAATAAACGAGTAAAACAGGGAACAAAACACAGCCTCTTGAACCCTTCCCAGCATATATTCTTTATGTATTCACCTTTCTTTTAACAGACATGAGAAGGAAGTGTCCAATTTGGCCCTTTGTGGGTGTTGGCTGGAGCAGGGTGGATCTGGAATAGTGCGTGCTTCTTTCATCCGTCACCTCTTGGGGGCGCACCTTCCAAGACAGAACAGATATTGTATCAATTGGAATATCTCTGCCAGAAATGAAATAAGAACTTGACTTCATTCATCAAGATCTGAAGCCATTACATGAATTATGTTAATTTTTAATATAAATGTACTCTTGGTACTGAACAGTTTTTAAAAATCAAATTGTATAAAAATAGAGAATATATTCTGTGAGCGTGAGGTATGTGGTAATGACATTGACCCAGCCTCTAAAAGCATTATAACATAGTGAACTAAGTGGTTTCTCAGAGAATTGGGAACTCAGAGTTGTAGGAATGGAAGTCTATAGGTTCATCATCCTTTTTCCAAAGTGAGATGTATTTCAGGATTCAGAACCCCATAATCAAATGCACTATTTGAGATCTGCTTCAAAATGAATGAATGGTCATACTAAGTGGTTTAATAAGGACTATAAATACATAATACATATCAGTTCAAGTTAGGATTTACCAGCAAACAAGTTTAGGTCATGTCGTATTTTGCTAACAAATGTGTGATGCATAGCTTTTGATTTCAGAACCTTTTGAATGTTGTAGTTACATACAGGGATTGTTGATCTGCATTATGTTCAGGTGTTAGCTCCTGACAGGAGTGTTTTTTTGTATGTGTAAAGCAACCAGATAGCGAATTCTTATGAGACAATAGAGTTAGAGCATCAGATCTGGAGCCACACTGCCTGGGTTCAAATTCCAGCCTTGCCAAGTGATTTGAGGTGAGCTAACCTCCCAGGGTCTTAGCTTTCCATCTTTAGAGCTACAGTAATTTTTAAATGAAGATTAAATAAGATATGCCCATGAGGTACAATATTTGCATTGCACTAGGAATAGGCACTCAATAAATATGCTTCAGTTACCTCATCTATTTAGAGATAATAGTGCCTGTCACAGAGGTGTTTTATAAGACTTTAATAAGCAAACAGATATAATGTGCTTAGAATAGTGTCTGCCCCACAGTAACAATTCAATAAATATTAGCCAACATCATTATCATTATGGACATTACTAGAAATCTGTAATGAAAACTTTCCTATCAGGAGAATCATTTTTAGGAAAGAAAGTAACAAAGAACATCTGTTGAATGAATGAGTGGCACTTTGGAGAATGATAGAGGGCACCATGATGATTTGTGATTATAATACTCCTGACTATAATTCCATCCCATTCCATCCCAGTCCTTCCCAAGTTATTTTGCCTCCCTCCCCTCTGCACTCTCCCCCCATAATCCCCTCCACCCCCAGCAGCTTAATCTTCCTTCACTTGCACTCTGTTTGGATGTACAGTGCTTGAAGAACTTGGCACTTGTCTTCCCCACCACAACCATGCAGGTGTGTTAGGCTGTCTGGGAAGCTGTCCCAGATGCTGACAAACCCTTGGCAGAAGGGTAGAAAGGAAAAAGGAAATTTTGGCTGACATCTCCAGGTCTGACTCCTTACTCCTCTGGAGAGTTCCAGTGGTATCTTTAAAGCTTTAAAGATAAATGATGAGGCTGTGGCTGCTTTTTTGTGCCTCTGACAGATACATAACTTCGATTCTCATTTTTTCGTCTGTTGTATGTTAATCTCTTGTGATTGCTCAGTAATGATACAGTTAGGTGAAGCCATAAGTCTGTTTTTAAATAGAGCAATGTATGGAGGAGTAGGTATGAGCTAGGCAGGGACCCGTGGAAGAATGTGTGTGCTTGTGTGCTGTAGTTTGGCCTAATGTCTTGGCACAGCTGTCGTATTTCCTGGCATGTAAGAACTGGGTCTTCTCTTAAGGCCACAACATATTTGGCAAGCCCTATTATGTTACTCTCCCGAGGGGGTGATCGAGTAACGAAGGTGATAGCTAATATTGTAGGTACTGGCTGGACCAGGGACATGAAAGAAAATGGAAAGAATCCTTTTTAAAGAGCTTTATTGCATTAAATTTTAGTGTCTGTAAACAATTACAGCATTCAGGGAGTACAGGATTTAAATGAGAAACACAACTTTGTCAGATTATACCAATTGGATAAAATGGCATGGGCTCCGGAAATCTATAATTAAATGTATTTTTGAAAATGAAAAATGTAGTGTAACATCTGGTTTACTTCACTACGGAAGTGCCTGCATATTGCTTATGTAAGTGTGATTTACTTTGGCTGTTATTCTCGCTGTAAAATTACTGTATTTTAATTAAATTTTTTCTACTTGATTCTATTTGTGTTGTAAACAACAGATTATTCACAGACATGCTCGTATAGAAAATGATGGTCTTACTTAGAAAACTTAATGTTTGTTCATTTTCTTTTCATTACAGCGGATATTCAACTCCTTTGTTTACACTGAGAAAATCTCAAATGGAGAAAGTGAAGTGCAGCAGGTAAGAGGCTGTTGAATACTTGACATTCTCTGTCTTTGTCTTGCTTTTAGATGTGGCTTCATGACTCTTTGCAAGCAGTCTCCACTTGAGGCTTCCTGTTCATCTCTGTATGTAATTTCATATACATCTTACGCAAGTGGTGACAACTTCACACTTCAAGTTCTTAGAAGCAGTTGGCATAATGGTTATGTGGATGGTTTTTTGCTATTCATGTTATGCTTTAGAAATATTTAATTCCTTTTTGTTTTAAAAATCCCTAAACTACTCAAATCTAAAAATACCAGAAATTGTTTCATCTGATATAGAAAATAAGTGCCCAGGCTTTAGAATCAGACAAACCCCATACCAAATTCTGGTTTTCCTTCTTACTCTGTGGTCCCAGTAAGCAATTTGGCCTTTTTGAGTTGCAGTTTCTCAGTCTTAAATAACGGGAACATAATATCTGCCTTATGGGGTTGTGAGAATTAAATGAAATGATGTCAAATTAACTGAGAATAAAATGAAATCGTCTATGTGGAAAGTTCTGGCATAGAAGTAGTTCATTGGATGTTGGATTCTTCTGCTCTTTCCTTTTTCTTTCCTCTTATATTCTTCCTTTCCTCCTTTTATTTATTTATTTTATTTTATTTTATTTATTTATTTTTTTGAGACAGAGTCTCACTCTGCTGCTCAGGCTGGAGTGCTGTGACATCAGCCTAGCTCACAGCAACCTCAAACTCCTGGAATCAAGCAATCCTTCTGCCTCAGCCTCCCTAGTAGCTGGGACTACAGGCATGTGCCACCATGTCTGGCTAATTTTTTCTATATATTCTTAGTTGTCCAGATAATTTCTTTCTATTTTTAGTAGAGACGGGATCTCGCTCTTGCTCAGGCTGGTCTCGAACTCCTGAGCTCAAACGATCTGCCTGTCTCAGCCTCCCAGAGTGCTAGGATTACAGGCGTGAGCCACCACGCCCGGCCTTTCCTTTCCTTCTTTCATGCTCTTTGGAGTCAAGAAGTTTTGAGGCCAGATTCTATTTACTTTATTTATAGCTGGCTTCAGATGGACTGCCTGCTAAATGAAAACGTAGTGTTGGTGAACTTGGTCATAAATAATTGATCTGTGCTTTAAGAGAAGGGGTGGTAAAGAAGTGTTGGTTTTAATTTCAGCTAATCCACCAACTTCATTACAGTCTGTGACCATCTACTAGTAACTGGAAGCGAGGTTTGAAACTTAAGTAAAAAACAGAACCAAGGTAAAACCCAGACTATAGCAGAGCGCTTCCATAGAATCAAAAGATAACTATAGGTGAAATGCATAATAATTTAAACTCTGAGGTCTTGACATTGTACTCATGGAGAACAGCTTGACTTAATCTAAACTTCAAAAGTATTATACAAGAAGAAAAAGATTTGTTACAGTGAAGTTATTTATAGGGTAGTTATTTATTTATAATAAATTACTGCGGTTTAATCTTGAAGTTCAGCATTTCCTCTTTATGGACATTGACTTTTTTTTGTTGGTTTCTGCAGTTTAAATTTAGAGGATGTAAATAGTTGTATATATACACTTTTTCTTAGCTTTAGATATTTTTAAACGCTAATGGCCCAAAATTGTAGTGAATATGATGTGGTTTGCTGTACCAAGTCTTATCCTCATAATGCCTGTCTTATTTTTATCCCAGCAAACTAGAAAGTTCTTTAGGGTCATGAAATTTAAAAGAAGTTTTATGGGAGAAGATTTCTAGACAAAGCATGGCTAAGGAAACTTTTGGGGAGAGCAAAGGCCATTTGATAACATTTTAACGAAACTGATCCAGGGATATCAGTTTTGCTGCTTTTCTTGAAGCAACAGGTACAAGTTCTTACTTTGGCTGTTATGGAACATGAAAGTTGTTTTGTTTTCTTGCACTGATGTCATTATTTATCTAGCTATGAACAAGTTTGGAAGCCTTTAATAATAATTTGTTAAAGTTACAGCAGCTGATGAGCACTTACTGGTGCTAGGCAATTTCACATATATGTTATTGATTTTTGCTAAATAACCTCGAAGGAAAAATATTATCCTATTACAGATGAGGAAACTGAGGATCCAAGAGATAAAATAAGTTACCTGTAATTTATGACTATTAAGTAGGAGAGCTAGTTTTTGAAATGTTTGGTACAAAGTTATATTATCTCTTTTTAATTTATTGTAAATTGATTTAAATTTATTTTAGAATTTTAAACATTTATTTATTTGTTAAAAATGTATATATTCATCCTAAACAGGAGTCTCTACTAAACTCTGCCTTGATCTGCATAGTTCAAGTACAAGAGGGTTACCACGTAGTCTGTTCTGTGTGTCTTCTCACTGATTGTCAAAACGTTCTTTCTTAAACCAGAACATACTTACTTTTAACTTCTCTCCAATCTCTTCAGTCTACCCTCTGGAAGAACCCTGAACAAATAGACCTTATGTCTCTTTTCTATCTTGTATGTGGAGATAATTGTGTCACTGTCTTAATTATTTAGCCTAAATTTTAATAGACTCAGGTCCTAAATAATTTCTTGTTCTATGACATGATTTCCAGATCTTTTCAGTACTGTGGTCACTAAAACAACAACACTAATAAGAGCTCGTATTTGCATATTTACCAAAAAATTTGCTATCGCTTCATCGTGATGGTAACCTTGTGGGTTGAATTCAATAGTGGGTATCCCCCCCATTCTATAGTGAGAACACAGAGACCCCTGATATCTTCTTAACTTGATTAATAACTGCCCAGAAACTCTGGACCCTGTGATTCTGGACAGTTCCCAGGGTGAAATCTTTAGGGACATATGTACCTCTAATGTTTCTGTAAAATGTCTGCAATCACAATCACTCACACTGCTTATCTCGTTCGAATTTCAGAACAACTCCATGAGGTAGGTGGCAGTATTATTACTGGCAATATTCAGAAAGGCCAGGGATCCCAGACAGTTTGCAAAACACCCCAGCTAGTAGGTAATTTGTTTATACTCAAATTAATTTTTAGTTTGCCTATTTTTTTATATAAATTTTAAGCATATGTTTATACCCACGTATCCTGCTAGTTTCATTCAGTGTCACATGGCTTAAAAGCACCCATGTTGATATCTGTAGGTAAGGTTCATTTATTTTCAATTCTGTATTATTCCATTATATGCAATTTATATGTCCATTTTATAGTTGATGATGTTTGGGTTGCTTCTAGTGTTTTGATTTTTGTTCATATCTCCGTAAACCCCTACGTAGTTCAAATGGAATAATTTTTTTAATTGCAGGAACTTTATTGCTGCTGGCCCCCTGCCAATTAAATGCTGGTAGAACTGTGTGTTGTGTGTGTATCTCCACACACATTTCCAAATGCCCTAAATGGTGGTGGGGGAGGGGAGCTTTGTTCGGCTCAGGTGGAGAATCCATCTGTAGAGTAGAAGTCCTGGGTATCAGAGTGTTCAATATGACTGGTCAATGTCAAATGGGCTCCACAGTGGTTGTCATGGGTCACACTCCCAAGAAAGTATATTAGAAATTTGCTGATCCCTCCTCAATAGTTGATGCTATCTGATTTTTAATCGTTTGCCAATTTGGGATATCTGAAATTGAATCTAATGAGTTCATTTGTTTTATTCCGATTACTAATGAGCTTGAAAGGCTTTTTTTTCTTTTTTTGCATGTTTAGAGAAAATTTTTTTGTGTTTTTTTGTTGTATTAAATATTAATGCTCTTCATTCTTTTTTTTTTAAGTTTAGAAATTTAAAAATGCTGCATATGTTCTAGATCAGTGCTGTCCAGAGAGAACTTTCTGTGATGATGAAGATGTTCTATATCCGTGCTGTCTGATGAGCAGCTACTAGTCACATGTGACTACTGAGTACCTGAAATGTATCTAGAGCTACTACTGATAATTAAATTTTAAATTTTATTTAATTTTAATTAAAATAGCCACGTATGGCTGGTAGTTGCCATATTAGATTGCCTTACAGATTTATGTTTCATAAATATGTTCTCCCAGTTTTTCATTTGTCTTTTCACTTCATATTATCTTTTAAAGAATTTTAAAGTTTTAATTTTAATTGAGTCAGTTTTTAAAATCAATCTTTTCCTTTTTGGTTTTTGGCATTTGTGTTCTGTGAAAAAAATTCTTATCCACCCCTAAAGACATAAATGTTTTCTCCTTTATTATCTTGTAAAATATTTGACTCTCTCATTCAAGACTTTTATCCGCCTGGAGTTGATTTGGGTGTTGGATATGAAGTAGATATCCAATTTCATTTTTCCTCCGTATGTGTTTCCAAATGTCCTATCACTATGTATTGAAAATCTGTCCTTTTGTCATTTGTTTTCAATCATTAGTTGAGTTTTCCTGTATGCGTGAATTTCATTTGGTTCCACTGGTCTATTTAATCCATCACTGTGCGAGTATCACGTTATCTTAGTGATGAGTTTTACAAGTTTTGGTATTTAGTGGGGTGACACTGCCCTCTCCATTTATGTTTCTTGATTTTCGATCTTGGCCAAGCCCTGAGGTTATTTCCTCTCCCTAGTGCTCTGTGCTGTCCTCCAAGTGGAAGCTCAAAGTCACCAGATTGTGCCACATTCTCAGAAGGAAAGCAGGGTTTGGGCTGGCTTACTTCCCAGATCTCCTGCATTCACATCATTTGAGGGCTCAGGGCTCCTAACAGTGACTTCTTTTTTTTTTTTTTTTGGAACAAATTCCCCCTGGGTTGTTTTGGCTAGAGTGAGTGCTGTGGGCGTCAGCCTGGCTACAGCAACCTCAAACTCCTGGGCTCAAGCGATCCCTCTGTCTCAGCCTCCCGAGTAGCTGGGACTGCAGGCATGCGCCACCATTCCCGGCTAATTTTTTCTATATATTTTTAGTTGTCCGATTAATTTCTTTCTATTTTTAGTAGAGACGAGGTCTCGCTCTTGCTCAGGCTGGTCTCGAACTCCTGAGCTCAAACGATCCGCCCGCCTCGGCCTCCCAGAGAGCTGGGATTACAGGCGTGAGCCACCACGCCCGGCCGGGAACCACTTCTTTATGGTTGATTTTTGCATATTTTGTACTGTCTAGAATTCTGACATGAGTTTTCTATCCATCATTTCTCCTTTAGATTAATGAGAACTAGAGTCCTGTGGGTTCTTGCCCTCCCCCTTTACTAATCAAATCCTATTGAGCATTGGATCTGACTTGTGCACACTATATAACTTGGCAGAAAATCTAACATGTTGTTAATATCTTCTGGTTAAGGGAGCAAAGTAATTAACACTAATAAAAAACATTTTGTGATTCTTGACTCTTACCACAACACTCTCTGTGGTATATATTTTTCCTTGCTTTTACTTATTATTTCTTTTAAATTAACCTTCAGAGTGTGGGTCTAAATTGCCTAACAATGTGTTTTAAGTCTTTAATTAGTTCACTCTATGTAATTTTGCTGCCAAAGAAACTATAGCAACAGCCTCGGAAAAAATTAAAATCCTATGCACACGTTCTTGTGTGGAACACCTCCCATGGACTCCATTTTTGAATACTTTAAGAAATTAAGTTTACACACATTAGAGCATTATATAAAGTTGAACCTGAATCAAGAAAAATAAATTTTTGAGCAAGTGCTTCAGAAAATAGTAAAATATGGTCTGTAAAACACAAAGAGGTGAAGGAAAAACAAAAGGAGAAAGTTTCTTGGGGTGCTTGATTGCATCACTGTAGGGATCAGAGCTACCTTCGACTTATTTCAAGAGTTTGTTCTAACTCTTTCTCAAATGCTCTAGTAATGATTTGTGTTAACAATTTACTCAATGAAATGGCAAGTACGTGTTTCAGAAACTGTTGAATTGCTGGCAGCGGTGGTTTTAGAGGACGTCACAATTCTTTTGAAATGGGCCAATGTGGTGAAAGAACTGCTTGTACCAGAGATGTACCTGATGTTTGGTCAAGGGCGTTCCTCTAGCCTTTCTTTCCCTCCCTTCTGTGGTGTCGGCTTTTATCTCTCCTGGGTCACATTCATCAGCATGTAAACATGCTGTTCACCTATCACAGACAAACAACAAACCCTCTTCTTGACCCCACTTCCTTTCCAACTACTGCCCATTTCTTTTTCTCCCTTTGAGGCACAGCCCATCAAAAGAGGCATCTGTGCTCATTAGATCCAGTTCTGCCATTTTCTCTTAAGCCTACTCCAGTAAAGCTTCTAGCCCTACCAAGATCACCAGTGACCGCCACGTTGCTAATTCCAGGGTCCTCATTTACTTAAATAATGTTAGTACTGAATCATTGATCCTTTGCATCTGCCTTGATATACCTTGACACTTGGGTCTTCAGGACACTGCACTTGCCTCCTTGCCTTTCTTGGCACGTTCCTGCCTCAGGGCCTTTGCATAGGTGCAAATAGCATATATCCCTGTGGGTACCCTCACCTCCTTCAGGTCTTCTCCAATGTCACCTTGTCAATCAGGTGATCACCGTATTTAAAGCTGCAGCCTACCCTGCTCCCTACTCCTGGTTTTCTTTTTCCTTGTTCTACATTTTCTTTTTTCTGTATCACTTATCACTTTTTAGTTTTAGAGTATTGGCTTTATAAAACTAGTTTGGACATAGTCCTTCCTCCTTTACTTTCTGGAGGAAAATAAGACTGATGTTATTTCTTCCTTAGATGTTTGATGGAATTCACTAGGGTGCCATAGTTTTGAGCATCCAATTTCTTTTTTTCTTTTTCTTTTTCTTTTTTTTTTTTTTTCTGAGACAGAGTCTTGCTCTCTTGTTGCCTGGGCTGGAGTGCAATGGCGTCATCATAGCTCACAGCAACCTCAAACTCCTGGGCTCAAGCAACCCTCCTGCCTCAGCCTCCAAGTAGCTAGGACTACAGGTGCAGCACCACCACAACCAGCTAATTTTTTTTTTTTCTATTTTTACTAGAGATGGGGTCTTGCTGTTGCTCAGGCTGGTATGGAACTCCTGACCTCAAGCAATCCTCCTGCCTCAGCCTCCCAGAGTGCTGGGATTACAGGCATGAGCCACTGCGCCCAGCCTCATCCAATTTCTTTAATACATATAGGTAGGGTTTTTTTTGGTTTTGTTTTGTTTTTCTCTTTCATCTTGTGTCACTTTTGATAAGTTGATTTTTTTAAAAAGAAATTTGTCCTTTTTATTTAAATTGTCAAATTTGTTAGTATAAAGGTGTTTATAACATTCTTATTATCTTTTTAATATCTGTAGGCCAGAAGAATAGAGCAAAATCATTAAGACCAAATGTGGCTATTTCTTTGAAAAGATCAATAAAATAGGTAAACCTGTGGCTAGACAGACAATCAGAGAGAGAATGAATGGACAAACACAGTAATGATAACTCATTTTTCAAAAAATGAATTTGGCTTCCTTAATTTTCTCTTGTTTTCTATTTCACAAATTCATGTTCTTTATTATTTCCTTCCTTGCACTTTAGGTTAACTTTGCTCTTTTTTTCTCGATTCTTAACTTGTAACATTAGGTCATTGATTTTTACACCTTTCTTTTTTTTCAAATAGAAGCATTTAAAGCTATAAATTTTTCTCTAAGCACTGCTTTAGTTAAATACCACAAAGTTTCATGAGATATATTTTCATTATCATTCCGTTTTAAATATTTTCTGATTTTCCCTGTGATTTCTTCTTTGACTCATGGATTACTTTGAAGTGTGTTGTTCGATTTCTAAAACATTTGTGGTCTTTTAGATATCTTGTTATTAATTCCTAACCAAATTCCATTGTGGTCAGAAAACATACATTGCATGATTTCATTCCTTTTTAATTTATTGAGACTTGGGTTTTATGGCTCAACATATGATCTATCTTGTGTAATATACCAAATGAACTTGAAAAGGGTGTGTATTCTGTAGTTGTTGAATGTTCTTTATGTATCCATTAGGTTAAGGTGGTTGTTAGTGTTGTTCAAATCATTTATGTTTGGGCTGATTTTTATTTTGTCTAATTCTATCTTTGCTGAGAGGAATGTTAAAATCTTCAGCAATAATGGTGAAATTGTATAATTTTTTCCTTTAATTCTATCCACTTTTGCCTGATATGTTTTAGGGCTCCATTATTAGTGACGTACACATTTGAGATTACCATGTCTTTCTGATGAGTTGTGAATTATGACATCATGAAATGTTATTCTTTGTCTCTTGTAATAATGCTCTTTCCGTGAAGTCTATTTTACTAGATATTGATATAGCAACTCCAGCCCTCATATACTTACTGTTGACACGATCTGCCTTTTCATAATCATTTACTGTCAATTCTCTGGTAAAAATGTCTTTTATAGACAGTATATAATTGAGACTTGCTTTTTTTTTAATCTCTTCTGAAATTTTCTGCCTTTTAATTGGGAGTATTTGGGGAATATTTGGTCAATTAATATTTACTTTGATTGTTGATAGTGTTGGATTTGGGCCAGACATTTTATTATTTGTTTTCCATTTTTTTCTCCCTTTTTTTTCTTAGTTACTCCCTCTCCACCCTCTTTTGAATTTTTAAATATTTTTTAATTTTATGTTAATCTGTTTTAGCTTTTTAGCTACATTTCTTTGCATATTTTAAGTATATGCTCTAGAAATCACAATATATTATTACATCCTTAACTTATTACAGTCCACTTAGAATTAATATTCTATCTCTTTACATAAAATCTAGAACCCTTGCAATCGTATAGGTCCATTTCCTCAACATTATCTTTTATGTTAGAGTTACCATATCTATTATATCTGCATGTATTACAGACTACACAAGACAATGCAATAGCTCTTACTTCAAAATGCTATATTTAAAGCAATTAAAAGAAAAATTATTGTATATTCTCACATGCTTACCATTTTCAGAACTCTTCATTTCTTTCTAAAGATACCAACTAATATCAAGTCTAAAGAAGTTCCTTTAATATTTCTTGTAATTCAGACATCCTCGTGACAAATTCTGTTTTTTATTATTTTGTATACTAAGAAAATGTCTCTATTTCGTCTTTTCTCTTAAAGGATGTTTTTTCTTGAGATCGAATTCTGGATTGACAGTTTTTTCTCTTTAAAAATGTTCCACTGTCTGCTGGCCTCCCCTTCCCCTCCACTCCCCTTTCTCTTTCCCCCTTGGTCACCAGGCTGGAGTACAGTGGCACAGTCACAGCTCACTGCAGCCTGGAACTCCCGGTCTTAAGGGAGCCTCCTGTCCCAGCCTTTCACGAAGCTGGAACTAAGGCACACGCCACCACACCCAGCTAAATTTTTTACTTTTTTGGTAGAGACAAGATCTAGCCATATTGCCCAGGCCACTGTTGAACACTGGCCTCAAGGGATCCTCCCACTTTAGCCTCTCAAGTAGTTGGGATTACAGGCACAAGCCACCACGCCCAACTAGACTCCATGGTTTCTGATGTCAAGTCAGTAAAAGTTGTTATTCTGTATGCAATGAATGGTTTTTTGGTTTTTTGTTTTTTTTATTCTGGTTGCTCCTAAGATTTTTCTCTATTTCTTGGTTTTTAGCAATTTGACTATGACTATGCCTGCCTAGATATAGCAGCCTTTATATTTATCCTACTTGGTGTTTGTTGAGCTTTCTGAAACTATAAATTTATGTCTTCCATCAAATTTCAAGACTTTGAGACCATTATTTCTTCAAATATATATATTTTTTAATCTCATTCTTTGCTCTCCTTCTGGGATTCCAATTACATGTACGCTAGATCTTTTGATATTCTACTGCAAGTCCCTGACACAATGCCTCTTCCTTCTCTTTTAATTTTTTCCTCCCTGACCTTTAAATTAGATACAGTTTACTCCTCTTATCTCTATTCTGCTGTTAACTTCTCCAGATATACTTTTAAATTTTCAGATATTATATTTTCCAGCTGCAGAATTTCCATTTGTTTCTTTTTAATAGAGAAATCTCAGCAGAGAAATAAAATCTATCTTTTCATTCCTTGCAAACATATTTGTCTTTGCAGTCTTAATCATGGTTATAATATAATGGCTGCTTTATAATTCTATCTACTGATTATGACATCTAAAAATGGTTTGAAATTGACGTCTGTTAACTGTTTTTTCTCTTGCAAATTGGTCACACTTTGCTTTTTCTAAGTATGTCAAAAAATTGGGGTTGTATCCTGGTATTATGAAAAACTCCAAGTTCTGTTATATTCCTGTGAGGAATGTTTGTTTGTTTGTTTATTTGTTTATTTTGTTTTAGCAGGCAGTTAACTTGATTGGACTCAAAATGCTAATCTGTCTCTTGGGGAGCAGCTCAAATTTCAGCTCAGTTTATCCTCAGATGGAGTTTGCCCTGCACATGTATAGTTCAGGGATCTAAAATTTTTTTCTGGTCCCCAAAATGTTTCAAAACACTCTAGCATTTAAAATACGCCCTGGTAGAAGATTTTTCTGAATTATTTTTCCAAATTGTTATTTGATAATGAGAATTTTACCTAAAAGGTTTAAAATTTGATGTTTCATTTCACCAAATATCATCCACTAGAACACAGTAAAGGAGAAGTAAATTGGTTTTATAAGAAAAGGAGACTCAGCAGGTGTTAATACTCCAAATTATCCTTTTACTCAACTATAAACTCAAGGCTCCGGTCATGAAGAATTTGGACAAGGTTAACGCGATGAACTAGGATCCACCTGAAGGCAAGATCCAGATGTAGACCTTGCACAAAAGTATATCCCTTTGTTTGTAGAAGAAGAAAGATGCTCTGTACCAGAATACTTGTCACCTACAAACAAAAAATAGCTCTTTCTTTAAAGAGACCATGGATTGAGGGTCAACCTTAAAGAGATGGAATTAGTCCTAACTAATGTGATGTTTTTGAATTTTAGAGCTGAAAGAGACCTCAGAGACCATGGGGACAGGGCAAAAGGGTTAGGAAACTTAACCTCTATTCTTTTTTTGGACAGCCCTTTTGCGGATAGCTTCGGATAGAGAATTAAAGACCCTCGTCTTTCGAGATGGAAAACTTGAGGTTCAAGCAGGATTTTGTCATTTACTATCTGTTTGATTTTTGACAGAATTTAACTCTTCAGTGTCTACATTAATTTCATTTGTAAAATGTAGCCTATCTTCCAAGGTTGTTTAAAGGATTATGTGGTTGCCTACTCTGTAATCAGCATTCAGTATTTTGTATTCTGCTTCCAGAATACAAAAGGGTGATAGAGTGTCAATATAAGGATATTAAAAGAGTTTAGGAAATGTCACCCCAAAATATGACACTGATTATCTTGAACTGAGGACACTTAGGGAGCAGCAGGTACAGACAGAGGCTTTCTCTGAACTCTTTATCTGTCTAAAGATGGATCCTTCAAGAGGAACTCGATTGTCATGAATCCCCTCCCCAAAAATTTTATCAACCAGGAAATACTAACTCAGATCACAGGAGAGGAGACTGAAGGTTGACCCCACACCCAGACAAACGATCATCTCTTCTTGTGAGGGCTGTTCAGAAACAACTTTTATTACCAGAGAAAGTTTTTATCTGTATAACAAGACAACTTTTATTCACCATACGTTCCCTTCCCTCACCCTCCCATAACTTGCGTTGCCACCACCCCAGAAGCTGTGAGCCCCGATTTCCTTTCTGTAGCTCAGGATGCTATATAAGCTTCAGTCATCTGACCCTTCTTCAAATCTCCTATTTTGTGGGACTCCCGTGCATTTTTACTTAATTATTTATGTGAGTTTTTTCTTCTGTCTTACGTCAATTTAATTTGTAGCCTAGCCAAGAAACCTAGAAGGGTAGAGGGATGCCATTTTTCTCTCCCCTACAGTACACTAGGGAGAGGATTGCTGCTTATTATTCCATTATTTAATCTTCTTGGGAATGGCTTAGAAGGAAAAACCTGCACACTTTAAAAAGGGAATTTCCAAGAGGGAATGATCACAGAAAGGCCCTGGAAGGGGCTAGTGGAAGCTTTAAATGGAAGCCAAACTGAGAAGTATGAGACTGGAAATTATATTAGCTTCATATTTGTATTACTTCTGTATTTCTAGTCCTGGAAACTCTCTACTGTAGGAAAGTTTGGTTCTTGAACTGGATGCTGGGCCACAGGAATAAAAGGGACTATGGTTGGACAAGAAGAGGAGGTGAAGAGTTGAGCACTAGGGATATTTGTCTTTGAATTCTGGCTCCCAGTCCCTGGACTAGGTAGGTTTAGTAAATATTTGTTGAATAATGACTGGAGATACTCGGGCTCCTCAGTATTCCTATTTTCAGAATCAGATTTGTTTTGGGGTTGCCCTGCCAAGTTTAATCTAGTGTGGTGGTAGCCTGAGGGCTCTCATTTTGTTTACAGTTACCTACTGAAGTATGTTCAAGGCTCAGACTTGTCCAGACTGGAGGAATCTGGGAGGTGGGGTGGATGGATTCCATTCTTTCTTTGCTCCCAACCTTTCCACCATCTGTCCCCAAGGGATTTGTTTGGGCTGGGTCCTGGTTTAGTTCACCCTCTTACCCAGATCCACACTTGGCTCTGTGTTTATTACAAGCATTCACAAAATGTTTGTTGAATGAGTGAGTGAAAAGCACTAAATCTCTGTAGGAAGGCAAAAGAAAGGCCGAGAGGTACTGAAGCTGCCCAGATGGGAAGTTTGTAACGAATCCTCCAAGGACCAGAGTAGACAGATGGCTATTCTGTTCATCCAGAGCCCTGGCAAGTTCTCTTGGTTAGTGTTTAAGTTTCCTTGATCAAAAATCAATATATGTCTGTTTTAGCTCTTAACGTTCTTGGTTTGACTCTCCAGAAAAGAAGTTAATTTTTATCTTAGAAACCCTCTTTGTGGGCTCCCTATCAAATCATGGGTTGCTTTGTGAATAATATAAAACGGTGGTTTGTCATTTTGAAAAGATAGTCTAAGAGATGTGATGGTTGTAATATGCATGTGCTTCTTTATTGTCCTTGTGCTTCCACATATATTTTATCTTCTTAATGATGTTGTAAGAAGAGCAGGTATTATTATCCCATTTTCCATGTGAGTAAACCATATCTCAGAGCGAGAATGATAATAAATGGTTCCAAGGCCTCATGGAAATGAAAGTGACAGAAACAAGATTTTTAGTCTTAGTTTTGTGATTCCTTTGTTTAAATTGTACTAGCTACGTTAATAATAATAACCAGCATCATTTATTGAGCATATATTATTAACGAGGTACTATAATTAAATCTTTTCTCATGTATCCACTTGGCTTGTTCACATATGTCCTCTCATTCTTGGCTCAAATGATACCTCTCAGGCCTTCCTTGACCGTCCATTTATTAATTTTATTAATTATACCTTTCTTTACTTCTTACTCCCTTCTCTGTTTTATCTCCTGACAATTCATCACCTAGGACTTAATACGTATTTATTTTTTTCGTTGAGTATCTTTCCCTACTAGAATGTAAGCTCCAAGAGAGAGTGGATTTTGTCTGTTTTATTTCTCGATGTGCCCCCCAGCACTGTCAAAACTATCTCCATGCAGCGTATGATAGGTGCTTGGTAAATATTTGCTGCACAAATTAATAAACCTCAAAAACAACTCTACAAGGCTTACTGACAGGGAAAATTATGTACAAAGGAACTTCTTATCCAACCAAGGTCACCCCAGTAAAAGGTTAGAGAACCTGATTTTGAATTCAGTTATATTTAGATTGAATGCTCCAGTGTATGTTTTTGAAATTTTGTTCCCTAAGGTATAGGGGAGGTACAGCCAACACTGTTATGGAACTGGCCCCACTCACTCCTCTAGCAATTCACCTTACTTGTTTTTGTTTGGTATACTGGGGTTTAGCGTAAGGTTTTATTATTTTTTTTAGTGATCTATCACTTAACAAAAAAGGAAAGGTTTACAAGCAATTATACTACACCAAAAAAGTCATGCAAAGTTGAATTCAAATTTGGGTGTTTGAGGGTTTTGTTTTGTTTTGTTTTGTTTTGTTTTTCAGAGACGGGGTCTCGCTCTTGCTCAGGCTGGTCTCATACTCCTGAGCTCAAGCGATCCTCCCGCCTGAACCTCCCAGAGTGCTAGGATTACAGGCATAAGCCACCATGCCTGGCCACAATTTGGGTTTTTTTAAATGTAAAAATACTGTGATGGGGGACACTCTTTAAAGTTTAACAGAGGCAAGAAAATATTAAATAAGTATTTTTACTGGAGAGAGAAAATTTGTGATATGTGTTACCTCCTCTAAAAACAAAAATTAACTTCCTTCTTCTAGAAGTTAAACTCCTGAATATAGGAACCATATCAGAATAATTCATACTGTTGTGCCTTATAAGATATTGGGGAATGAATGGATACACAATAATATATTATGATCTCTTTGAGGGAGAGATTCTGAGCATGCCTCTGGTAAGTGGTAGGCAGGTGATGAATTCAGCAAACATTTGTTGAGGACTTATTATATACTTGGCATTGCAGGAAAAGAAACAAAGAGCTTATCCCAAGGACATTGTTAAATCACAGGAGACATTTGTTCACACATATGATATATCTTGCTAATCTCTTGAAGATGATGCCCCAAAGGACAGAAGTGTCCTTTTTGGGAAATCTTCCTTGATTATGAGAGGCAGAATGGTGGTCTCAATGGACTGTGGGTCTCATCTAGCATGGTAGTCCCTTCAGTTATGTTCAAATTATGTATGTGTCTCTAGAATCCTAATAAATGGTGAATGGGTGCAAGAATTAGTTCATGCATAAGTTGTGTTGCATCTTGGGAAAGATTATTTCTTTTACATGATAGTTTGTATTCATTTAACAAATATTTCACATAAGTTACCTCATTAAATTTTTACCACAACTCTGTGATATAAATACAGTTCTTCTCCTTGTTTTAGAGTTGAGGAAATTAAAACTCAGAGATATTAAGTAATTTCTTAGAATCATACTTGAATTGGATGATAGGATTGGGATTTTAGCCAAAGAGTAGTGTAACTCTAAACCCATATTCTTACCCATGTGCTGTGTTGCTTTCTCTGCTGCAAATTCTTCTATAAGTTTTTGATTTTTTAAAGGAAGGTAGTTTATTTTCTCTTGAGTCTTACATCAACTGATGTAAGATAAATAATGTGTCTAAACGGTGTAAGTACTATGATGAAAACTTAGCTGCTAAATGAAGAAAAGATCGCATTTAAATGCTCAGTTGACAGGGTAAAACAGTGGTGGAGAGTGCCTTCTGTACTGTTAGTGGCAAGCTTTTAGTTCTAATAAATCACAAGGATACAACTGGAGAGTTAGGAGGAAGCCCATTATATTACTAATGTATCATCCTTCAGGAACATAAACAAGATATAAAAATAAATGAAGTCCTTGATGACTCCTTTGTCTTTCCTCCCAATTCATCATTATTCCATTATTAACATAACCTTAAGACAGTTGGTTATAATTTGTGTCCTTGTGGAATTTCTATTGGGCTATTGGGATTTTATTTTGTTTTGTTTTTAAATAAGGACCTCCTAAATAAGAACTTTTAACTAATTGAGTGAGTGAAAAACTGCAGCTGTTAGGCTAGTCTGTGGGATTACAACATAACATAGTAAGCTTCCTTTTGTTGCACAGGAGAAGTTGATAACAATTTGGCGCTCTTAGTATAGGTGGTAACGCTTTTGTTAATACAGCTTCCCTGGAGGATGGAGCAGCCCTTAGATATCTCTCAGAACTCCCAGATTTCTCTCCTTGTATGAAGCTCTGACAATAATCAGGATCCCTGGAGTACTGCTCTGTTAGCTGCTTAGGAGAAGAATGAGCTGGGCAAGGACTGAGGCAACCACCTGACAGCTATCCATGTCTCTAATAATTTGGAATATGAAGTACTTAGCCATCTTGTTTATATACATAGTTTATATTCTATATCCTTGTGTATGTTTGGAAGTTAAAATGTGTGTGTATGCATGCATGAAAGCTTAAATTCCTGTACTAAATATAGACCAGCCCTCTTCAGCAGTACGTATTGTACATTAGCCAATGTTTGTGTCTGGTGTTGAGATAAGCTGAGATAATCCTGCGTCTATACACTCACACGTGCACCCTGCACACATTTTATGTGATGTACTCTCCTTGGACACCAAAAACAGTATACATCTATTGTTTGCGTACATGGTTGTACTCTATGCACATATTTATACTTTTTATATGCATGGTATTTATTTTTACATTTGTAAAAATACAAATACAAATGTAAAGTACATTCGTAAAAATATGCAAATATACGAATGTAAAAAAATACAAATGTAAAAATACACACCTATACTAGCTATAGAAAATAAAATCTTTATATCTCCACCACCACCACCATACATACATTTAAGGCTTGAAAATTCTGGTTACAGGTTTTTTGTGGTGCTGTTGTTGTTTTGGCAAAACCCCCGCTAGTCCATTTCCTCATTCCCTTGACTCTCAGTCGTGTAAGGAAATAAATGAGGAGCTGGTACTGTTTCTCCAGGGGGAGTGGGTGTTGCTGGCTGGCCCAGCTGGAGAGGGGCAGGCCAGCAGGGCAGGGCAGGAAAAGGCATGTGAGCTCCCACTAGGATGTGCATCTCTCCTTGCTCCAGCTGGAACATCAGCTTTTCACATAGCTCTGCAATCCATATGTGTGCAAAATCCTTCTTCCAGTGAAGCAGACCCTTGGGGAAAAAATACGGCCTTTTTACTCAAACAAGCCAAACCTTCATTTAACTAGAAGGGAATAGATTGAGTCTAAGTCCTCATTCTAAGGGCTGGAAAGACTTTATCTTGAGAAATGAACATTCCACTAAAAATGGAAACAATTAAGGCCATTTTACCCACATTTCCAATATCTCAAGGTTGAATAGTATTTGGAAATGCTGGTGAGAAAGCAGCAGCCAAGAATTCTCCAATCATCTCCCTGTCCCCACCCCTAACTCGATCTTCCATCTAAAACTGCTGTTCCTACTAGAAAAATAAAATAACCTCACGTTATCTGTGCTGGCAGAATGCATACACAGAAACTCATCTCAGAATGTATTATAAATAAAACCTGGTGAGCAACTTAAGAACAGGGACCACCCCATCCTCAACATATTCCTTGGTACAATAGGAAATACTATGGTAATGATATGAAGGAATTAATTGCTGCTAGTATCAGGAAGCCTTGAATTGGCTAAGTGCTTTGAAAATCTGGACCCATGAAATAACATGTGGTGTGATAAACTTGGAAACTTACCAAGAACTACAGCTTTATTTTAATATTAGAAAACTCCAGCCAGGTAGGGATCATGTTGAAATAGTTGCTCATGGGCATCCACATCGGGTGTTCCTTAAGTAGCCGTTAGTCCTTTTTTTTTTTTTTTTTAAACATGGTATAAAATGCTGATTCTTCTGCAGAGTCATCAGGAAATGTCACCATCACATCCACTGACACCCATGCCAGGCCTACTGTAACACCAAACTTTAGAGGAAGGTGTCAGCAATGAATCCTGCAGCCAAACAGCCGATAGAGAGCAGACGTGCCCCAGTTCTTCTGTTTGCAATCCACCCTGTCATCAGATAGGGGATGAGAAGACCTTCCTAAATTCAACTGTGACTTGGAGAGGGATATTAGATGCAGCTTGGCAAGGGAACACACAGAACAGTTCAGAGAAGGATATAATAAAATTGTTGTGGTTCAGGCAATATCCTCATTCCTCTGGTTTGGAATCCACATGGGAAACATTTCTTTTTGTTGTTGTTTCTAGCAAGTCTTAATAGCAAGCAATGTATTTCCCACCAGCATCCAACATTTGCACTTCATCTAAGTTGTGCGTGGGGGCCAGGGGAGGGGTTTGTTGTTATTGGCTTGAAAAACATTTTTTCCTAATTATAAAAAAAAAAAAAAAAACCTTGTACCTCTGAATCAACAGTTATAGCTATATGCCTGCATTGTAAAGGCCCCTAAATCTCAGAGTTTGCTTTGCTCCTGCTCAAGTACCTTGAAACTAAAGCCTAGAAGGGCCTTTTCTCTATTGAGTGACATTGGCACATTACAAGCTGGCTTCACTGTTCAAAGGGAGGACCAGGAGAAAGAGTATCCCTACTTCCTAATGTTGCCACACTGTACTCAAGACTCAGCTAATATGGATATTCAAGAAATCAAACTTTCTTAGTTTTAAAGGGAGCTGCATTGTGCAAATTTGTTACTCCAAATATAGAAATACACTGTGCATTAGACTCTGGCTTGAACTTATCTTTTTGTAATGGGGGACTAGGAGAGATCTTGTAATTACTGTAATCGAGCTCTGCTGACACACTATGAAATCCTAAAGTGGCACAAAGCTATATTTCTTTGGAAAGGCAAGTCAACATTATTTAAAAATGAGAAATGGAAACATCTAGATTTATAAAAATTTTAGAGAACGTCATTGTGTCTCAAGATTGTCTTCCCAGGACTTGGATTTAATAAGTTCTTGGCCGGGGTGAGTGAGAGTAAGGAAGTATTTAGTGGTAGCAGATTTTTGTTTCCTTGCCAGTGTCATCTTTCTACTCCATTGCTGAGCTAATTGACCCTTGCTGGCAAGTGTTTGATCGATACGCTCTCAAAGGGGCCCTTGAAGAATCTTAAAATGCTCCCGTTAGTTGGCTTCTACCTGGAAGCTAGGTCAGGTTTCGTCCTTCGTTGATGCAGCAGACGTTTTCCAGAGTCCCTGCAGCATGTGCCAGGCTCCGGCCCAGGTCTCAAGGTTAGTCTGTGATGAGATAGTCTTTGCATTGGGCATGGGGAAGAGAGTCTGTCTGGACTGCAGTGAAATTTCAAGTTCCCCGAGCCCTCCCAATCTATCTGTCCCCATTTCCTCTAGTGGCTTCCCTTTTACTTGGAATGTGTCTATATTATACTTAGTGTTTATCTAAGTTATGCACAGATATTTGTACTGTAAATAAGAGCTTTACATGGTAAGAGTAAAGAGACTGGGTTAGCTTTCCATTTCCATGGTCGAGTGTGTCTTTCATAGGCCACCAGAGAATTCCTAAGTTCCCGAACCCATGGTATTTTTTCCCCTTTCCCCTGTAATTAATATCCTACCCAAACTTATCTCAAAAATCATGAAGTAAAATGTTAGTGATTATCTTGTATGCTGTGGCTTTTGCTCTGTCCTCTTTCCAATTCTCAGCCTCTTGATTCTAAGGTCAAGACTAGGCTGAACTTCTTTTTCCTTGTAAAGGAGCAGGCTATAAACTTGCAAGGCCTGAGCATTTGCCTGTTTCAGATTTAAAAGAATCTCAGCTCTGGGGCTCCTTTTACAGAGTGAAATGAGGAGAAGTGGGCTGACACCTGCCCTCCCCATTGTTTCTTTTGTTATGATTTGGTCGTTAAGGGTAGAGTGGGGTGAAAAACAGGGCAAGAGCCCATTGAGCCCTTGAGTTGATAACCTTGGCTTTCTCTGGAGGCCTGGGTGTGTATCATGGCAACTCTCCTGGAATACCTAACACAAACTGCTACCCAAACCAACCCTGTTATATAATCTTTAAAGCCAACGTGTGTTTTGCGTAAAAAGAGAAGCTGCTGCTCTCAACTGTTTCCCAGGGCTCAGCCTCCTCTGGTTCTCTGGCATGTCAGCACTTGCCTTCTGTTTTTTCCATTGCACTCCTCCCAGCTCAGCACAGAGGCCCCACCTCTCACAGGATCAGGGTATGTGACCCTGGGGCCCAGACAGCCTTGCACATAAATTTTCCTGGTCCACCTGCAGATCGTCTGTCAGCGGCTGCCCTGCTTCTCCGTTGGATGGGCTATTCCCATACGTCCGCCAACCCTGAAGTCTCCATGGGCCAGTGGGAATTCAGACTGGCCCTATTCCATCCCGAGGTCTTCATCTATCTCGTCCAGTATCATTGCCCATCATGCCCAGGCTCTGCTCTACTGGCTAATTTCATGAAGCCCAAACTAGTGATGATGAGCAGCCTTATCATGACTATGGTCAATTGCCATCAGGATACCTTTCTGAACAGGTGCTCTATGTTTAGGCAAGTATTATGGACTGAATGTTTGTGTCTCCCCAAATTCACGCATTGAAGTCCTAACCCCCAGTGTGATGGTAATTGGAGGTGGGGAGGCAATTAGGTTTAGACGAGATCATGAGGGTAGAGCCCCCATGATGGGATTAGTGCCTTTATAAGAGGAGATGGAGACACCAAAGCACTTGGTATAAGAAGAAGAAGAGATGGAGACACTCTCACTGCCACGGGTGATACAAGAAGATGGCCATCTGCAAGCTAGGAAGGAGGGCTGTCACCAAACACTCAGTCTGCCGGCACTTTGATCTTGGGCTTTCCAGCTTACAGAACTGTGAGAAGTAAATATTTGTTGTTTAAGCCACCCAGTCTATAGTATGTTGTTAGAGGAGCTGGAGCTGACTAAGACAGCAGGACTTGCTCCAGAGCAGCCAATATGACCTAGGAGGCAGGTCAAGATAGAGAACTACACAGGCCTTGAAGTTTCTGATTGGCTTGAAGTAGATACGAGCAATATTCATAGGTTATCTGCCCTTTTCTAGACTCAGAAGCAGAGTTTTCTGATATGGCAAATGATGGTATATTGTGTGAGGACGAATGCATACAGTAATTAATACCTGTAAGTCTCTTGTACGTGCTAGGCACTATATTAAATAAAATGGGCAATGCAGTGGTTGGAGAGGGTGGATTTCATCTAATTTTTCTGTTTATTGGCTGGGTGACCTTTTGCAAATTAATCCATTGGAATCATCTGTAAAAATAGCATAGCACAATTACCAAGGGCTGTTGTGAGGATTAAAAAGTATCCGGTAAAGACACACTTTGCACGGTGCCTGGTACATAGTAAGCAATCAATTAGTGCTAATTATTGTTATGTTATTGGTTTGTTGGGGAAAAGAGGGTCCTCAAATGAGGAATGGTCAACAGTGTGAAGCAGATGGTGAGTCCGAGGAAATTTCGGAAAAGAAAGGGCCTGAGAAGGCTTCAAAGAGGCTGAAATTGGGCTAGAACTGAAAGAATGAGCAGAACTTAGATAATTTGATCTGGGAGAGTTCACATTTTTCTTCAATTTGAGGGAGCTTGTAGCAGAAAGAGAACGGAGGTAGGGATTAGAAGAAATTGTCTCTTTGTTTTCTGCTTTTACTCAGCGTGCGCTTGGGCCAGCCACTGAGCCTTGCTTTCCTTGCTCGTGAAAGTGGGGTAAGGATTACCTGCTCTGCCTCTCCCTCAGGATTGTTATAAGGCACAAGTGAGACAACTCATGTAAAAATGCTTTGAAAGTGGTATAGTACAGCACCAGGAGTAAAGTCATTAGAGCCTTAAGAGAAGATCCCAGAAAAATCTTGAGCTGCCCAAGCCTGTAATTCCCTACCGTACAGGACGCAGCACTTTAGAAGAGGCATGTCAGCTGTGGTAAGGTCGTGGCCCCAGTGTTAACACATCCACCCAGGCTGCGTCACCTCCGCGGCCTTCTCCAAGTTCAGAGAAAATTCTTTGGATTCTCAATTCAGAGTTCCTGAGCCAATATGCTAAGGTCCCCAAACAATAATAACAACAGCCGCTACCATGTACTTGGCTCTTACAACACATTAGGCACTGTGCTAAATACCTTGCAAACTTAACCCACTTAGTTCTCAAACAGCATCACAAAGCAGCTGTTAATATATCCAGTTTAGAGGTGATTAGATTGAGGTTTAGGGAAATAACTTATCTGGTCTCCTTTAACTAGTAAATGACAGAGCTGGATTTAACTCAAATTTGACTCTAGCCCTTTGTGCCATTTTGCTGTTAGTCTAAGAAAAAAATTACTTTTTTCCTCCAGACCTCATGCCAGGTTTCCTATGCAGAATTAACGGTGAGGATGAGTTAAATGAATAAAATGGTTAGCCAACATTCAGGTAGTCCCTCCCTCTCCCTTTACTTCGAGGTCTGTGGTTGGAAAGTTTAGACCCTCTGTATTCTACTACCACATGCACTTCCTAGTCCAGAGACTGGGGTTTGACAATAAGAATAAGCCCTTGTACTTATCCTGGGATTTTTATATTCACTGTTTCATTTGAACATCACAATAAGCCTTTTAAGGGATATTATTCCCATTTTATTCATGAGGAACTAATGCTAAGGGAAGTCAAGGAACTTGCCCAAATTCCCAGCTAATAAGTGAGAGAGCACTGTGTCTGTCTGGAATATTACAACTATTACTAGTAAAAACAATAGCAAGGATTTAGAACATTTCTTATATCTTGTATACAGTGTACATTTCTAATATCTTGTAGATAGAGTGCACCATGAAACACTGAGAATGTTTTCTATGAAGAACTTTGGAATGCACCGGTGTGGTGTTCAGAGATGTTAAATATTTGTGCTTAAAATTATTTCTGTGTCACACACATTTAAGTTAACTAAACCCTGAAACTTACTGGAAAACAAAATGAAAGATTTATTCTAAAGTGATAAGGGTGGAGTTGAAGGAAAGAAGGATCAGCTATTAAATTCTTATCGAGGCACAAAGGTTTTTGAATGTCAAATTTTAAACTCTTCTACATTCAATAGGAATTTTGCTATGAATCTTCAGTCCCCCAGCGTACATTTCCTGTCTGTGCCTGTCAGCTTCATCGTTATATATTTTAAATAAAGCTTTCCCTAACATTCAAAACACCTTCCAGCCCTTCCTTTTAGGAAGCAGACGTAAATAAAGTGTATACTATGCCTTTGCGTTTTTGTTTTCTTTTACCTTTTCCTAACCATGTGCCCTTCCTGCCCCCAGTCTTCAGAAGTGTGAAGCTAAGGTAAAAAGAGCTTTAAAGAAAAGGGCTCTGGGGAAGTATGCAAATGACAGAAATGTCTATGGGAAAATTAAGGGAAAAGAAATTCGGCAAGAAAGAAATTCATTGATGTTGTGATGAAACGTTGTCACTGGAGATGATGACAAATTAGAATCTGTTCCCATGGGGACCACACGCTACCTACTGATCATTTGACCCATTGCTGGATGTTGGCTAGCCTAAGAATTGACCCAAAAGATGACAAGATGGTTTTAGTCCCGTCGTCTCATCAGCATTCAGGAACCCCTTAGGGGTTGAATGGGAAAGGATAAAGAAGGATAAAAGATGAAAGCTGAGCTGTGGAAAGAAAAATGTTTTAAATTATACTGAAGAGGATTGCGGGTCCACCTGTAGCTTTTTGTTGAGGATGTCCTTTGTTTTCTTGTCTGCAGGGATCATGGCCGGACACAGATCCAGAATCTATCTGGCCTCTTGGAAGGTCCCACATTGGTTAGCTGGTCCTCTTCAGTTTAATGAATATGTTCAGGATTTAATCTCTCTGTGGGCTATCTTGACTCTAAAAGATTCTGTTAGGCTTGCCGAGCAACCTGGGTTTGGTTGGCATGCTAAAAGAGATTGCTTTCAGAAGGAGGAAAAAAAAAAATACCCTACAGTGGAGCATGAGGTGAGGTTTCCATAGTGAATCACCATCACATTCCTTGTCAGAGGGGCGCAGAGAGCTCATTGCGTGCAGTGGGGTTGAGGGGGGCCAAGAGCACCCCCTGGGAGTCAAGAGACTTTTAAGCTCCATATGCCTCAGTTTCTTCACTTGTAAAATGGGAATTACAATTTCCTCTACTGCCCTATGATGACAGATAAGTTCATGAAGGTGAAAATTCTGAGGGAAATGTTGAATTCTGAAATGTACATCCTGAAGAAGAGGAATAATACATCCACTCTGTTCTCTTTCCAGGTTACTAACAAAGTAACACAACATCCTTGAGTATTTAGAATCATTTAAATTAGTTTGATGTAAGTTAACACTACAGTAGTCAGTTAATATTGGGTAGGCATCAGGGTTTTTTTTTTTTTTTGAGAATTTATTATATCAAATTTGGTCCAACTCTTCTTTATATTGTTAGTAGAATTCAACAATTCTGAACTTCCTCCAAGTATTTGATTTTCATAGGAATTGTGAAGAATTTTAAATGAAACCATATTAATTTTTAAAAATCTAATTCTTTTATAAAGTAATGATACTGTGCATGGTTTATGGTGTCATGCCAAAAATTTCACAGCATGTAAAAAAATGGATTTGAAAACAAATGGGAGGAGAGGATTGATTTCTGTATTTCAGGGAGAAACAGAGTTGCATAAAGGTCAAAGGCTTGGGCTCTGAAGTCAGACTACTGGGTTTGGGTCCCAGCTCTACCCACTTACTAGCTTTGTGACCTTGAGCAAATTGCTCATTAGTGTCCACTTCTGGAAAATGGAGATGTGTTCCTTACAGAGTTCTTCAAAGGATTAAGTCTTTTGAATCCTTAATTAAGGATTAAGTATATGCATATGACATGCCTAAAACAGTGACTCGTACACAGCACTCAGCGAATGTTGGCAATTTTTTTTCTTAACGAGGCAAGATAGGATGTCACTACATGAAAGACTGGGGGATTTCTGACTGGCAGATGTGATTCCAGTTGGAGAGAGCATGCATTTGAGATGCTTCGTTAAGTGTCATGGGTGCCTGGACTCTGTGTTCAAAGTATGTTCTCTGATGATGAAGAATGCGGTTTGAAGCTGACCCTAACAGGGAAGCCAAAGGCAGACATCTTCCCCCACTCCCAACACACACTTCTGCCAGGCCCCCTCTCCCATCAGCCAATCATCCCCCACCCCAGGGAACACTCTTTTCCACAGCCAGCCCAGGGCACAGGGCCTTCTAACACTCTGCTCTTTGCCTTGTCTGGTTGAGTTAACAGGAATTCTCAGCCTGTGTGATTTGTCATATTTTAATATTTCAAGCCACCATTGCAGCTTCTTTTAGGTTTGGTTTGTCTAAGACACCATAGCAAGTGAGCACACAGATTTGAATAAGTGAATGGCTCTTTCACTTATTTTGTGGCTTTAGGGTAGTCACTTAACCTCTTTGATATAAAATGAGAATATCTACACTGTAGTGTCCTGGTGCATAATATATGGTAAGTACTTCTATATGGTAGCTATTAAATTTTCTAAAGAACCCTGAAATCTCTTTGTAACAAGTTTAGAATCCACAGGGTATAATTTTTATACTTTTCGTGATTTAGATGCAGTGCCTACCTTTGAGCAGCTTTGTTTTGCTTGGCTTCCATGTGCTTATCATAAGATTCAGCCTATCCTGGCTGTCCCAGTTACCTGTTGCTGCATAACAGACCACCTAAAACTTAGTGGCATAAACAGCTATTTCTTTATTTCTGCGAACCCTATGGGTCAGGATTTTGCCCAGGTGCAGCGGGGATGGCTTACCTCTACTTCATATGTTTGGGGCTTCATCAAGGAAAGACCCCAGGGGCAGGAATTGTCTGGAGGCTTCTTGACTCATGCCTGGAACTTGGACTGAGATGACATAAAGACACGCTTAGCTAGGGCTGCCAACTAAACACCGTGGCTTCTGCACACATCTTACACAGCATTCCAAGAGAGGCAGATAGAAGCTGCATGACCTTTTATGACCTGGCCTTGGAAGTTACGTAGTATCGCTTTCTCTATACTAGCAGAAGCCACCAGAAGCCTACCCAGATTCAAGCAGTGGGATGGGAGGAAATGTAGATCGCACCTCTCAAATGGGGAGCCACGTCAAACAGTTGGCAGTTACAGATCCACCACACTGGGATTATGGCTCCGTGTTGGGGTATGTTAGGGCCCTTGATTTCTACCTGTAGCAAAGCAGGCCATACAGCCCTCTATTGCAGCTACTAACCTCTGCCATTGTACAATGAAAGCAGCCATAAGTACTAAACAAATGACTGTATTTAAGTAAATCCTTATTAACACTGAAATTTGAATTTCATGTAATCATTAAGTATCACAAAATAGTCTTTAAAAAATTTTTTTTTTATTTCAGCATATTATGGGGGTACAGATGTTTAGGTTATGTATGTTGCCCTTGCCTCCCCACTCCCCACCAAGTCCGAGTAAAAAAATTTTTTTTTAACGTAAGAATGATTCTTAGCTGATGGCCTCTACGGAAATAGGCAGTGGATTGGATTAGAATATCTATGATTAGCTAGATCTGACTTTTTAAAGTTAGAATTCTCTGAATATGTAGAATAATCCCTTGGGTATTTCTAAAGTGGCGTTAAACATTAAATGTCTATGTGAGAAAGACAAATGATTATAAATTTCATTTTCATTTTAAAGTGAATTTGTGAAGATGTTATTTATGATATATATATCCAGTTCCTTTAAGTATACTTTATCTTTATCATGTTACAGAACATTTGTTTCCAAGGGAAATGAAGGACTATACTCTTGATGTTCCTAGGCAGAAAATTAATAATATTTATTTTATCAGAAATCAGAACTTAAAACTTCCTTCTTGATGGAGTTTCCAGAAATACATATTGTTGTATATTTTAAAAATAATTATCCTATGTTTTTAAAGAGGTTGTTGATTATAGAATAAAAGATAAGACTGATGAGACTCAGGAGTGAATTTTTTTTACCTTTACTAATTCATTAAATATTTTTTGTACTGCAATGCCAGGCAGTGTGCTGAATGCCAAAGAAAGAAAGGTGAATGAAAACATAGGTGGTAACTGCACTTCCAGAGCATGTAGTCTAGTGGGATAACCAGACATTAGACAGATAATAGCATTCATTGTTGTAATGAGACTATAAGGAGACTATACATTAGGTTTTTAAGCCGGACTTGTTACTCTCACACCTTCAACTGCCCATTGAATGTGAGAGTCTAGAAAAAGGACCATTAGATCAGTGCAAGCTGCTGTTTAAAAAACATCGATACTCTGGGAGGCCAAGGCGGGTGGATCGTTTGAGCTCAGGAGTTCAAGACCAGCCTGAGCAAGAGCGAGACCCCATTTCTACTAAAAAATAGAAAGAAATTAATCAGACAACTAAAAATATATAGAAAAAATTAGCTGGGCATGGTGGCGCATGCCTGTAGTCCCAGCTACTCGGGAGGCTGAGGCAGAAGGATTGCTTGAGCCCAGGAGTTTGAGGTTGCTGTGAGCTAGGCTGACGCCATGGCACTCACTCTAGCCCAGGCAACAAAGCGAGACTCTGTCTCAAAAGAAAAAAAGCAAAAAAAAACATCGACACACCTCTCCCTTTGCCCTTCCTTTGGCTCTCCCTTTGCTGTGACAATGGGTCTGGTTGTCATCTGTGGTGTATGTATCATGCTTTGCAAATCTATGTCTTACTCTTGCTCTGTAATCCTATCTTGCTCCCCCCTCAATAAACTTTACCTCATGCCTTCCTAAAAAAAAAAAAAACAAAACACATCTGATAATGAGTGAATAGTCCTGTCTTCGTAATTGTACCACACATGATAGTCTGTGTTACATTACTTGGGGAAGAAAAAACAAAGAACAAAATAGAAATTTGTAAATGTGGAAATTAACTAGATTTATTCCCCCCTGATAAGATACCATTTTGGATGGGTAGAGAATTAAAACAAAACAGTTTGGGACCTATTGGCTGAATTACTAATTGGGATAATTATCTTTGATTTTTCTCTAAATCAAAGTTTCTCAGCGGGTACACTATTGACATTTTGGACAGGATACTTCTTGGTTATGGGGAGCATCCTGTGCATGGTAGGATGTTTAGGAGCATCCCCGGCCTCTGCCTGTCCACTTTGTAGCACTCTCCACCAGGTTGTGACAACCAAAATTGTCTCCAAACCTTGCCAAATGTCCCTTGGGGAGCAAAATCACCAATAGTCTAAATTAAACTGTGTTTATACGTTTTACTGCAATGAAGAAAAGCTACATTTTTTTTTTTTTTTAAGTAGTAAGAACTCTAATTCAGGGAGCAGAATTACAGGTAGACTTATTAAATTTTCAAGACCCACAACTCCTCCTTTGAAAATGACAAAATGAATTGGGATGATCCATTATCAAATTAAACATTATACTTGCTCTTTTTTATGTCTGGAAATTTTTCTGAACTTTATGCCATTTTTAGCAAGGCTGAGACCCTCAGTCATTTAATTGAGACTCTGAAGGTTCCCAGATATCACTGGAACAAAATCAAGATTTAAAATTGGCTTGAAAGTAACAAATGAAGATATTGTGATTTGACTCCATGCACTCAGCCCGGAAGCTATTGGATTGCATGAGACTCATGACCCAAAGGAGGTGATTAGTTTTCCTCTAGTGTGCTGGTAATGAATAGCCCTACAAAACCAATTAGCTATAATTCTATCAGTCACTTCATTTGGGTAACATTTTATTTAAGGGGAAGAAAAACAACACTGTTTTCCTTGGAGATCTGTGATTAAGCTGTGGTATTTGATGGCAACAATGGGGGAAGAAGCAGTATGCGTAACAATTTGCTTTCGTTATTCTGGCATGAAAGTAAATCATGGTGAAGCGTGTGTTTGCAGCAGTTAAGAAAGACATTTGTCCATCTTAAAGATGTAATAGACCAAACAGAAGTATATTTCTACCTATACATTTTGTTTTATATGGATGCCTGCATTGCATAACTGCAGGAAATTGCTCTTCACAAGGAAGACCGTGAGTGGTGCACCCCGGGGCTGTGTAGCAGGAGGTACTGAATGTTGTTTCCCTTTCTTGTGCATTTCTCCCCTTGAAAATCTATGTGAATCCAGAACTACAAGTAATAAATCATTATTGTTGCTCTATAACCGTTAATGCCCACTGTTATGTTGGTAATAACAATGTCAATAATACTATTTTCCTTTTTCCAGCAAGACATTTTAGGGATAGGTATGATTCTCTTTGAATTTGAACACATGAGACGTTTGTAATATATCATCATCTTTTATAAGATAGAAGATATAATTTTATTGTTTGAGTATCTTTCTGCGACTTCTGGGCATTGTGCAATTTTTATGTCAGCCCACATAGTGGAGTAAGACTTGAGCACGTGTGTAACCCCTGAAGTTGAATCTATGCAGCTTGTGACACAAATTGATTAGTTTATTAGAAAAAGTGCAATGGGTTATTGTCTTGGATTTTTCCATTTATTTTGCTCACTGTCATCCCACAGCTAGCCAAAAAAATCCGAGAGAAGTTCAACCGCTACTTGGATGTGGTCAATCGGAACAAGCAAGTTGTAGAAGCATCCTATACGGCTCACCTCACCTCCCCGCTAACTGCGATCCAAGACTGCTGTACTATTCCACCTTCCATGATGGAGTAAGACCTTAAAATTTTTGTTGTTATTGTTGTTTAAACCAGAAATTGAATTGCTTATACTTTCTGTTTCATATTCAAAATACCTATGTTTGTTTATTGCAAAGTATATAGTTTATTTCCTATTAGTTAAGATAAGCCCTTTGTCTTTTACATAGACAAATTTTGAAGAAATGTGACTCTGTTCTATAGCCAGGAAATTCCTGGATCTTCCCGACTCACCTTTTTGTCATACTGGAACTCATGTTCAGGAGTATCAACTATTATTTGAGTACACAGTATAAATATAGAAAATGGGAAACATTTTGTCATGAGTCAACTATTAAGGCATGTAACTTGATTAATTTAAGGGAGTGGTTTTTTGTCTTTAAGAGTAACCAAAAAATCCCATTTCTTACTTTAGTAGCTACTATCTTTAAAACTCCTAAGGGAAATATGATTTCAGATAATATTGAAACAGGATTAGTATCTGCATGGTAGAGGATATTTTTATTTATTGACCTAGTGATATTTATATCTGAAGGGGTGTAGGGCCACGTGATACTGGAAATTATAGTGGAATGAATACTTTTCTAGAGGTACAAAGAACTTAAGTTTGACTTGGCCTCTAATTAGCTGTGTGACCCTAATCAAGTTACTTAATGTTTATTTTTATGCTCAATGTGGATAATAATCTTTAATATACCAATTTTATAGGGCTATTTAGATAAGTAAAAGATATTAACATGCTTTTAAAAATATATGCGTGTAAATGTTAATTAGTATGTATTTTTCCTCTTTTTGCATAATAAGTGCTCTTTAGGCTAGGCAAAGGATGGATGTAATGTAGGTTTTTGGTGATTTTAATTGATCCTTTGTTTCCAAAGCTTGTTTTTACTTACGATTTCTTGTTGGGCTTTGTAGGTAGCAGGGCATCCTCAAGTCATTTTATTTCTCCCTTTATGTGATATTAAGATGAGCCTTCCTCTGGCTTACCCTGTCTACAGCCTGAAGCTCATACTAGTTGTTCTCTAAATTAAATGGAAAGTGTATACAATTTGGAATGAGTCTGTCTAGCTAGGAATCCTACCTCCAACACTTAACAGTCACATGGTTCTGGATATTTGGTGTCTTTGAGCCATCCTTTCTTCCCATAGGGTGTTGCGAGCACTCAATAAAATCAAACGTGAAAATATTTTGTAAACTGTGATGTTCTAAATAAACATTAGCCATAATATTATATTTATATACTTCCATATCAGCATGAACATTTCATTTTTTGTTTATTAGGTATAATCAAAGATTTGGTTTATCTTTTATAGTTGGGGTACCAGTAACTTAATGCTTTTGAAAAAGTGATCACTTACCTAAAAATAAAATAGGGGTTCAATTGAGTTTTGATCCTCAATAAAAAATCATTTTCAGTACAGGGAGAAAAAATAGCATAATAAGGAGAAGTCCCTAGAACTATAATTATACTTTTTCCCCCCCTAGAGACAGATGTGTGACAATGTCTGTATACATTTTCAGTTGTCACAACTGGAAGGAGGGTAGAGGGGAATAGTTGGTCCTGGTATCTAGTGAGTAGAGGCCAGGGATGCTGCTATGCATCCTATAACACACAAGGCAGCCCCCAAAACAAAGATTTGCCTGGCCCAAAATGTTAGTAGTGCCAAGATTGAAAAACTGGCTTAAAAGAATGGGGATCTCTATAAATTCCCAAGAAGAACTAGTGCCCTAGAGGGGGGAAAAATTTGACTTGAATTGGCTGGTTTCTACTGGGAAATCTACCCCATTACTTGCCCACCTGGTGAATTTCTATTAATGTGTCAAGGAGTAACTCAACAATTGCCCTTTTTCCATAGCTTCCAATTCCCTCTCTTTCTTCTCCTTATTTCCTTTTGCCCCTGGAAGAATCTATTGCTCTCTCCTCTTTGTTACCATTGTAATTTTTATACACCTCTATATTGTGTAAAACTTTAATGTGTCACACCTGTTGTCGTGAGTCTGCCTCCCCTACTGTTCTGGACAGGAATTATGCCTCATCCATTTTTGCCCCCAGCACCTGGCAATTGTGTTTAATCAACTATTTGTTGATACCTGAATTGATTCGAATATACGGATGATAAAGGGGTGTCTACTCTCAGATGCATAAGTTATTAGGGGTTGGGTTGGCAAATACTGAACATAATTAGTATTTAGGACAAAAGGTGTGGTTTCTCAAAGTAGTGAACTGTATCAGATGGGTTGTATCAGAAACAATTTTATGAACTTTGGAAATATACATCTTACTTGATTTGGCCATTTGGAGGAATAAACATCACAAGAAAATAATCAGACATGTTTATAAAGATAAACATGTGAAGAAATTTATTGTAGTAGCCTTTTGGAATAGAGAAAATTATAAATACTGTCAATTTCTAACCATAGGGGATTAGTTAGGGAAATTGCTGTAGAAGCTGACTTGTGAAATTCTCATACACACACACACCCCCCATACATGGAAAGTGTGGGAGGACTTATATTAAAATGTTTTGGGGTAAAGACAGTGATTTCCATTTTGAGTATGCCGAGATAAGGACTCAGGTCAGGTATGCAGGCCATCTCATCTGGCAAAACCCAGTGGTCAACCTTTTTGTTAATACAATAAAACATAAAATGTAGTTTTTGCCCTTTAGTAAGTTATCATTTAGTTAGTTCAGTTTAATATCTAAGAGAAGTTAACTGTACTCCTAGAAGGATACACGCTGAGTAAGCAGATTGGTACCAAAGAACATTCCTCTTTCAGAGTTTGGACTTCTTTCTGCACTGAATGTTGAAGGTGCAATCTCTCTCCTCACCAGGAGTACTTAACAGAGCCGAGAACTGCTATCTGGGGTAAATCTTGTAAAACCAGGGCAGTTCTGAGGATAAAGCTGAACAATCAGAAAAGATAAACAAAATAGGGAACCTCAGGTGACAAAGAGAGTTCTGACAACAGCTATTGACAGAATGAAGTGGCCGGTGAGGACTACCCTTCTCTTAGGCTGAGTCTACTTGGCTTTGAATGGAGCTCACTTGCCAGGGACATGCATGTAGGAATTTTGGAAGTGAACACGGAGCTGATACTCTTCCAGCCGTTGGCTGAACACAAGTGCTTTCTAAAATTACAAGTGCCCCCTACCTTTTTAATAAAGATTCAAAAATGGAGAGAGTTCATAGTAAATTGTTGGAGTGAACCAGGATAAGAATCCGTAGCTGGCCGACTTTGTTCCAATCCCATATAAAATGCTTTTATCTGCGTATTCTAACTGCGGTGGTACCCTGCTGAACACATTTTCATTTCACTCTTTCCTATATTCCAGTCTCTCCAACAATGTCTACGTTTTGAGTCTCAGGGAGTTCATGTTGGAGTTAATGCAGAAAGGAGGAACTCCTAGTCTTTCAAGGCACTTTAAGGATGTGATTAAAAACTTTTTTTTTTTTTAATGCTAGGCCGATTTGGTTTTGAATATCTCTGACTCACAAATTGACCTTGGAAAGTCACTTAAATTCTTAGCCTCAGTTTCCACATCAATGAGTTAAGAATATTGATAGTACTTACCTCACTATTGAGGTGGTTGTAGGGGAGATGTTTTTACGTTATCCGTAGATTTTTTTTTTATTTGATAATTATTTATTTCAATATTATCCTGTATGTCTCTATGTCAAGAAACACTGTTTTTTCTCTTCTGACAATAACATAAAGTTTCTTTTTAAAATAAATATAAGTAAATTAAAAAAATTGAAGTATTTTAAATGAAAATATCAAGCGAATGTGACCAAAATTTTGAAGGGGATAGATATGGAAATGACTGAAGCTTATGAAAAATGAACTCAAGATTATGGCTAAAGTTCTTCCAAACTGTGAGATACTACAGTTCTATAAAGCTAACTCTTTAAAACTCTTTATGTCCATGTATCTGGCCATATGCACATGTATTAATACTGTCTTTATTATAAATATAAGCAGTTGGATCACTGATAAGGGATCTCCAGTCTTAGTTCTGGATCGTGTTCATTCTTATATCATCTGGGCTTTATAAAGGTTTTTTAAAACTCAGCACTGGCCCAATGGTACAATGGCTGTTTGTTACTAATATTTTAAGTGCCTGTGGCCTATTGACCTTGCTTCTTTTCCTGATGTATTAAAGATGACATGAAACTAGGACGATGTTTTTATAAGTAATTTTAACCAATGGCTAATTTTCACTTTTTGTTTCAAGCCTAGCTTTTCATTTCATTTTACTGATTTATAAATCCATATTTGCTTTTCTTCACTAAAGCTTAATAGTATATATTTTAAAAAATAAAATGCCCAGTGTGGAAGAGAGAGGGGCTTTAGAGAGTTCTATTATAGACCATTCTGCACAATACACCCTGAAGGTTATACCATGATGACAACAGAGAGATCCTGCAAAGTAGCAGAAAATCGATTTTTTCAGATGGGTTTGATACTTTCCTTCTCAGACCAAGTCGACTTTAAAATTCTTACTCGGGAGCCTTAGAATTAATTGTTCTGCACAAGGCCCTGAATAGTGATCAGGCACTCTGTCAATGTTTGTTGCAGGAATGATCTGAAGAATTAACATTCTCCAATATGGAAAAAAAAATAGGTTCAGGCTTAATTTAAAACAAACTCATTTTCGGTGGCATCACTTAAAGTAGTTTTGAAAGTGGGTTCATTTATTCACATAATTTAATTAACAGCACCCTTTGTGTTGCTTTGGGTCAGGTGCTGGGCTCTCCCACAAGGAGTGCACAAACACACACACACGCGCGCGCAATTGTACTCATGGACTACATCTGGCCTGCAGGTGTTTTGTGGGGTTTTTCTTTTTGTTTTGGCCCCCACAGATGTTTTGAACGTTTTGAAATGTGTAAGTTTTCTAAATCTGTTGCCAACTTTAAAACTTTGGGAGATTACACATTTTAAAAATTCAAATTTTTTCTTCTCTTGAAAAATCAGAAGATCTGGCAATTCTGAAGCCACATTCCTACTTGGCGACAGTCCACTTTCATGAAGAGCAGTTCCCCTTTAAACATACAGCATGGACTCTCCCATTCACCAGGTCCCACTAGTTCCTGTCTGATGCATTACACCCAACTCATTTCCCTGACTTTTGTCCCTGGCTTGACCCATGTTAGCATGTGAGTTTGTAAGTCTTGACCTTAAAACACCATATAATGTTAATAGATTTGACTTAAGAATATGTCATATCCATTTTCTTCTTTTTTTTTTTTTTTTTT
>NW_012138302.1:4146416-4200851 GCF_000956105.1 Propithecus coquereli | reverse complement strand
AAAAAAAAAAAAAAAAAAAGAATATAGCTCCTTTATGCATAACATTAAGAACATATGTCCCTGAAAGCCAGCTTGCCACAGAGATGGGGTTCTACTGTGTGCTTCTGAAGCTGTTGTTTTGTCAGCAGGCCCTGCTGAGCCTTGGCTTTTACGTAAATCAATCAATAGTCTTATCTTCCACATCTCTTAATCCATTTCTCTCTTACCTTCCTCAGTTTTTTCTATAGATGCTACTGCCTGTTAGCATTTTTATTTTTTATTTTTAGTCTTTTTGTATCTCCACGTGGGGTTCAGTTCTGTTATCCTTATCTTATTGCTTGTTAATTGGCTAATCACGGTAGGAATTGTATTAAGGCATCTAGGCCGGGCTTGATGATCACAGTGATGCTCCAATGGAGCTAGAGTAAGTAAACAACTTGTTTCCAAGGCTCTCCAAAGCCAGCCACCTGGAGCTAGGAGACTTCAGCTGAATAGATCCTTCTCTTATACCCATCAAGGGAGACTTAAAAAGCTTCACTGATTCTAAAAAATGAAGAAACTCATGGAACCATTGTCAAATTGGATTCCTGCTATTTTACAGGGAGCTCTTGGAGTTGGAGCATCCACCAAAATTGATATAGTCACTGCAGAAGGCAGATAGTACTCATCTCATTGTCTAAGAACCCAAATTTAGTGAATTCCCAGCTGGCACCCACTAGAACTATAGGTTTTCGGGAGTCCTGTCTTATCACTCCACCTCTTGAGGGCATGGTGCTGCAGACAAAGCAACAAGAATAGGTTCTGATGCAAAAAACAAAGGCTCCTGGTTTAATTCTCATGAATAGCTCCCTTTATAACTCTCTGTGTAAGTCAGGGTTCTCCAGAGAGAACCAGTTGTGTGTGTGTACACATATACAAAGAGATACAGAGATATTTATTTTAAGGAATTGACTCACATAATTGTGGAATCCAAAATCTGCAGGGTTGGCTGGCAAAGTAGAGACCCAGAGAAGAGTTGCAGTTTGAGTCCAAAGGCAGTCTGCTGGGAGAATTTCTTTTTGCTTAAGGGAGGACCACGGCTGTTCTAGTAAGTCCTATAACTGATTGGATGAGGCCCCTCCCACATTATGGAGAGGGATCTACTCAAAATTTATGATTTAAATGTTAATCTCACCCAACAATATGCCTTCACAGGGACATGTAGAATAACATTTGACCACTTGTCTGCGCATGATAGCCCAGCCAAGTTGCTACATAAAGTTAACCATCATACTCCTAGAGAAAGGATAGAAAATTGGACTGCTTAACCTACTGTTGAAGTTTTTATTAAACTTCAGATTTACACTGGCGAGTACTAAATTCTCAATTCTAGAACTTTTTATTGTGTTCTCCTACACCGTGTCTCTTAAAGAAATTAATGCTTATTTTAATGAGCCAGCTGGCAAGGACTCTCAGCATTTGAGTAACTTTTTTTCCATGTAAATTGGTTGTGTATTTTGTGGCATGATATATATGTATAAATTTCTGTATTGGCATTTCAAGTTCTTTAAGTATTATTGACCTCATATGAACTAGAAGTTACTCAGAGAGTTGTTGTTAATTTTGATGATTAACATGCTGAGCCATAATGTTCAAGTTCCTGTACTAGGCTCTAGGAATTCATAGCAGATTTTAAAGACACAATTTCCATTATTAATGGACTTAGCTTCAAGTCAAGGTTTTTTGTTTGTTTTTAAACTGAACTCAAACATGAGCTTCTTTCATTTTTAAGAAGAGGCAAATCATTTTATTTTGTTTTGTTTTGTTTTATTTAGTTTATTTTTTAAATCAGTTCCATCTCTGCCACCGTAGAAAAAAAAATTAAGCATTAAAGACAGTTCTCTTTTCAGTTTAAGTTCAGTTGTGATGCAGATTATACCGTAGTAATATTAATATAATGCAACGACGACGGGGCCTCCACTCTGCCACTTTGCCATGTGATCTTGGAATGTTCATTTAACCCCTTTGTTCCTCACTTTCTCAGCCGTAAAATGAACAGTTTGAACTATACTTCAGAGACCCTTTCAACTTTCAAGATTCATTTCATTTCCCTCACACTTCTTAGAATGTTTGTTTTTTAACTGGAGCCATTTGCCATTATAGACAACTTTTCCTACTGCTCAAATGAGTAAACTCTGAATTCCACAAGGGAATTTGTTTTCACCAAGAGGAGACCCGGACTTGCCACTGTCTCGGGTTTTGGGAAAGGGAGGAGTCAGAGGCTGTTGCAGGTGACTCTGGGGAACCATAAAAGCGTTCGTGCCAGGTGCTAAGGCGTATTTGCACGGTGTGTGCTCGCTCGTCTTTCTTAGTTACTTGAGTTCAGGGACCTGTCAACATTCAGCTTTGCCTGCGATACCTTACTTGAACGGCTCCTCAATAAATATTTGCTGAAGGAGTTAGTTTGTAGTAGCAGACCTGATTTTGTCTTTAGTTTTTGAGTCTCAGTTATGATGGTACTGTCAGAACGATCGAGCTACTTTACCTCTGGCAGAAATTGAACAATATTATTAAGTACTTTTATGCCCATTCATAATATTTATTGCTTTCACCTGAACATAATTTCATTGTTATAAGCTCTGATATGAAACTTGCTTGATGTTGACTTAGTTATCTCTGTTATCAGTTACATTTAATAATTTTGTTACATATATAGTGAATTTAAAAATACACATTTCCAAATACCTATGTATATGTCATTTTCAACTTGTCTGTACCATGTTCAAGGGAGTTAATGTGCAGGACATTGTGCTAGATACTGTCTGACCGACAAAGATGACTAACACAGTGTGTACCTTCAGGAGCTCATCGGACACATGTAGGGAAAGCTAAGGCAAATTGTGGCAAGTGTCATGAAGGAAATCCAAAGACTCTTTTGGAGGAGAAATATTATGAACAGAAGCCTCTGAACACTCAGGCTGGGCGGAAAAGTGATAATCAAGGCCTTGAAGAGTAGAACTGCTGCAGAGGGTAGCTCTGGGGAAAGAACGCTTCAGACCAGAAGACAGCAAGCATCCATAAAGCAACTGAGTATGGTGAGGTGGAAGGCCCAACTGGAGCGATGGATGAGGGGTATACTGTGGTGGGTGCAAAATGTTAGGTTGGCTGGACAAATTTCTCTCTGTAAGCAGTAAGTTTTTAAGCAAGGAAAGGCTGAGATGAGATCTGTGATTAGGGCAAATTAATTAGTTGACAAGCAAATAAATTGTGGTAGAAAGGCAAGTTGCTTGTCAAGTTGGGCCAATTCAATAATGACAGAGAAAAGTAATGACACTTTAAGGGACAATCGTAGGAAAGCAAAAGACAGCTAGGGTGATAGTGAGTTATATAGAATTTCAAAACCAGGGGGTATAGACCATGTAGAATCTGGTAACTAGGTTTTATTGGCGGTTTGGGGGAGGGGGAAGATTCTAAAAGATGGTTCTAAATTTTAAATTGAGCATCTTAGAGGATGGGAATCTATTAATGAAGGAATGAAAATAAGAGCAAAAGAAGATTTTTAAGAGGAGCATGATGCATTCAGGGTGAACATGCAGATTTGGATTTTGAGTTGCATGTTGGTCATTCTTGGGAGGGATCTGGCAAGCAGGTGAGATGAACCTGTAGTATCATCTTATTTTCATCCCACAAATATTTTACCCCCATAAACACAGTTAGGAGATGCATGGCAATTCGGGAGAAGGGAGAAATTGGAATGCCTAGTTTTAATGTTGTATTAATGCACAGTTTTGTATAAAATGATATTTCTAGACATAACAGCTGACCCACATGTAGGCAACTCCTATTTTTTTTCCTAGCCCTATTTTAAGGTATTACACATGACAGATATGATGTAAAATGTTTAACACTGTTACTTTTTATTTCTTCTTATTACTGGTCCTATAAGAAATAAAACATTGTAACTTAGCTAGGTACTTTTGTGCTTGTAACTCGTGTTCTTTTGTTATCTGTGTCACAGGGTCAAATGTGACAAGGTTGGTTCTCCGCAACTGAGTTTAATTTTACTGCAGGTCTTTTTCTTTCCCCAGTAAGACACATTCCGTGTTTTTACCCTCAAAGTACTATGGCAAATCTTAGTCTTTCAAGTCATTCTTACTGCCTTATCTCACACATCCATCTCCAGACCCTTTAGAAATTACTATTACCTGCAGGCAGACTAAATGTTACAGATACAGTCTTTACGGATATTAGTACCAGAAGGACTTGAGCTGAGCTCAAAATTCAACAAAGATTTGCAGATCGCTTTGCATTCATGAAAACTTAGTTAAATTATTTAACTTACATAAACGAGTTTCATGTGTTTTTACTTCAGTAAAGTACTTTCTTAAGCTTTTATTTCTATAAACATTATCTTACCTATATTACATTCTTCCTGTGGTCCTCTGAACAACTCAGTAGTGTAGGAACTATCTCTGCCCACCCCAATTTTACAGAGGAAATAGGCTTAGAGAGGTTGTGGCAGGACTTTTAGGGGAGCTCGGTTTGGAATCTAGGTTTCCCGATTCCAAATGATTTTTTTCTTTTCATGATACTGGGACCAGTGATAAAGTTGGACCAGTGGTAAAATTGGAATGGCTTATCTGCCAAGTGACATGCTGAACTATGTGTTCCTCCCTAGAATTTCACTTGAGGCTTCTATATATGACCCTCTGAAGTTTCTAAATGGACGGAATGCGAAGCTCCCATAGTCTGCTCGCTTTGCTTCTCAGTCTAAAACCACGTTCCTGCAGCAGTTTGTGTCATTTCCCTGTGTGTGTATGTAGATGGGTGTCTGTATCTTTAGGACTATTCACGAGCACCCTCACAGCAGAAAGCACCCGCATTTGGATCTGCAGAGGATTCAGCTTTCTGGATTTTCCTGTGTGACCTTCACAGAAGGAAGAATGGGAAACCTGCCTCACTGCCTACAATATTGAATTTCACCAGCTGCCTTTTATGAATTTTAGGTAGAGTTGGTTTTGTGATTTTCTTTCTTTTTAAAATCTGGTCTCTAAAAAGAAACTAGCTAATGGACTCCACCAGCTTTAAGAAATAGACCCTGTCTTAGCTGAAAACCAGGAACCTTCCCTTTTAGATTTCTGTGAGTTTTATTGTGCAAAAAATAGCAAAGCATTTTCAAAGAAAGCCAAGATTTAAAAATCTTTCTGTCTATAATCTCTTCCTGGGGACTCGACTTATCTGGTACAATGAAGTCCATATCAATCCTCATACTCATACTTTATTAGCTTTTTAATATTGGGTTAGTAATTCCTTTTGCAGCCACATCAGCCATAGGTATTCTGCATCTTTTGCCTTCCGTTTCTATTATAGAACAGGGAGATTTGGGCAGGACTCTTCCTTCCTCAGTGCATGTGTGCCTGAGAAACGGAACCAGTTCATCTCCAAGGTCATCTGCTAACTCTGAGTTCTTAGTGCTTCTCTTTGATGTCTGCGTCATACCACTCACAGTTGTCTGTTATTTACTAAAAACTCAGTGTGTGAGGGAAGAGAACACACCCAGTTTACAATCCTTGGTCTCTAGTCCCGGGAAGTCTCAGGCTCTTACGTTTTCTACATTTATTCATTCAGCAGACAAGTTTCACTATTCACAAGTAAACTCTGGCTGAGGCCCTGGGGATAAACAAACATAGGAAAGGATCACTCCTTTTGTGTCTTCCAAGCAAGGAGGAAGATTATATAAATAAGTAACCATCAAGTCCGTTAAGTCCTTATTAGTGTTCAAATGGCAGGATGGACAAGGGTGCCATGGAATGGCACAAAGGCAACCTGTGGATCCCACCAGGTCTCTGTCCCTTGCCTGTTTTTTCTTTATTTTTCCAGATACCCTTCTTTCTCTTCATGCTCCCACGCCATCCTGGTGATGAGGAAAGTAAGGATAAAAGTTTAATGTGGTTGTGGACCAATTTCCAGTTCCTCCTAGATGTCACCGGTGCAGTTCTCCAAGCTGTTGTGAGAAAGCAGTTTAAACGATAGTGCCAGCTGTTTGAATATGGAAGCGAGACACAGGATCCCAGTAGGGCCCCCTCTTGCCTGCTGTTCTAGGGAAGTGGTGAAAAAGAAATATGGTTGGTCTGTATGATACTTAGGAGACAGTTTATTGCTCTGAAAGCCTTACCTTCCAAGGGCATTTGAAACCAGCCCTTGTTTCCAGTCTGGCTGAGTTGCTGAACCCTGAAGGTTTAATCCTTATTACTGATAAGAACAAAAAGAATGTGACTTATCACTCCAATCTCTGCAGAAATGGAAGGAAAAACCATTTCTCGGAACATGATTACACGTGATTTGACAGCTTTTCAGTTTGCCTGTTAATTTAGGTGTTTGAATAAGTAAACACGGGGAGTGGGGGTTCGAGTATCATTTACTTTATAAATGTGATAGTTCCTTTTTGAAGTGATCCTGCTCTTGCCCTTTTCCTCCACCATTCAAACAGAGTTTAAATATTTGCCAGTGCAGATGTTTGATTTTTATCTTAGCTCTTTCTTTGCTTAACTTTATTCTCCTGGGTGGTTAAGTGGAAGATAAGGAGGTTCTTGTTTAATTCTTTTCAACTGGTGTTGCTCAAATATTTGGAGAGCGGACACCTCTCAGAAAGAACGAGCAGGAACCTCTCTGCATGGAGGTGAAGGGAAATGCCTCCATGTCATAGCACAGTAAACCAGATACTGTTAGACTGTGGCTAGGGCCCAGGGGTCTGGTAGGCAAGGTGTTTCTCAGTGCCCAGAACCTTCCTTTAAAGGCTTCTGCAGCTACTGGTGAAGAAGGGTTTTGGCCTCTGCTTCCCACAAAAAAAGTGTACTGTTCTTAAAAACAGAACTTCGTAGTTCAACTCCTTTGGAAGCCTCTCAGCATTTGTTACACACTCACCTCTGATACCAAGTTTTGCTTTCAGAAGAAAGGGTATTTTTTTTTTTTTTTTTTTTTTTACCATTTTCACTTGTCTCAGCATTTTAGCAGTGATTAAAAACAAGCAAACAAGGAAAAAATATTCCCTATCCCCTTAGCTGTCATTACATTGGCTTTGTGAACAGACTCAACGATCAGTTTAAGCCTTGCTCTTCTGAGAAATCCACAGGGATTTGCTTTTTAAAATCGTTACCTTAAAAATGCATTCATGAGCAATACCGCATTTCACCACCACCCTTGGAACCGACAGTGTGGGTGTGGTTTTTGTGGCTGTGTGATAAACTGGGCAGACTTCTCTGGAAATGTTGAGGAAAACCCAGGTTTATGAGTGATTTGCCTGGCAAATCACCTTCCCTAGGAAATTTAAACAAAGACCAAGAAAGGAAGTAAACCCCAACTGGGGTGTGTGTGTGTGTGTGTGTGTCTCTCTCTCTCCCCTTTATATCTTTTTCTTTCTAAACCGGGACTCCATGGAAAAGTTGATTTACACTGTGAATCGAGGCTGAATGAAATCCAATTGGAACTCACTTGAACACTGTTTTGATGTAAGATTCAAAGCTTCTGCAAATTTATTTTATCTTCTACATTTGCTGATCTCCTGCTTGTAAATCCTGTTGAAGGAGAATAAAAATGACTGCAGCCTGATGGGAATTAAATGTCTGAAGTTCAAAGCAGTTTGCACATCAGAGCAAACGTCAATCAAATGAACATCTTGCAAGCCAGGCAGGGAGTGAATTTCTCCATGGGGAAGAGATCAAAGTGGGAGTCACAGTTCTGTTTTCTCCCTCGGGATGCAGTTTCGATCAGTTGTTCATGAAAGTAAATCCAGAAGGAAGGTTTTTTTTTTTTTTTTTTTAACGTAAGGGGGTAGGAGAGAGGGAGTTATTTCTCTTGAAATGGAATTTCAGGCACTGGTCTTATCTTATGAAAATAAGTATAGGAAGCAGTTATAATCCAGTATCTCTTTTTTAAAGTCAGGTTCTAACGAAGATTTAGACAGGATTTTTCTATTATTATTACTAACTTTTTTAAAGCGCAAGTGTAAAAATGAAGCAAAACCAAACCTCTTGAGTTACCCACTTGTTTTATATGAAAAATCTATGATTTTACCAGTTCTTGACCTTTCTATAAACCTGAAATTTTATAAATGTGACTGGCTGCTAATGTACTTCTCAATGAAAGATCTTTTAGATAACCCTTAAGAATAACTGACATGTTTTTATAAAGCATCTTTTTTTTTTTTTTTTTTTTTGAGACAGAGTCTCACTGTGTTGCCCAGGCTAGAATGCCGTGGCGTCAGCCTAGCTCACAGCAACCTCAAACTCCTGGGCTCAAGCTATCCTTCTGCTTCAGCCTCCCGAGTAGCTGGGACTACAGGCGTGCGCCACCATGCCCGGTTAATTTTTTCTATGTATTTTTAGTTGTCTGATTAATTTCTTTCTATTTTTAGTAGAGATGGGGTCTTGCTCTTGCTCAGGCTGGTTTTGAACTCCTGAGCTCAAACAATCCGCCCGCCTTGGCCTCCCAGAGAGCTAGGATTACAGGTGTGAGCCACCACGCCCAGCCTTTATAAAGCATCTTAAGCATGAATTTTATATTTCTCACAGTGTACAAATCAGGGTGAATAGCATGTTTCTTTATATAAATCACTTTTTCTCAAAGGTTCACGTGCATAAAGTGCATTCCTGTCTTTGGCAAGACAGTCATTCCTCTGGGGCTGAGAGGTAGCTGGTGTAACAAGGAGTATGGAGTCCAGAAAAAGAAGCAGGCATTAGTGTGTGTGAGTGAAGGATGGCGAGACAATCACCCTTCACTTGTGTTTCTAGTAGTTACTTCTAGCCTAGCCAGCCCGCCAGCCCTAGACACACTGTTCTTCCTGTATCTCTTAAGCCCTTTATCAACACCTGCCTCCTTATCTAACTGGCACATCAGTGGCATAGGTAGTGAGAAAAGCAGCAGAGGGAGATTTATTTCTAGGCTTTTCATGTTATAGTAACTTGGCCGGTGAGTGCATGCTCTGTGGCTGAGATTATCACATGTGAGGGAACTCGAGGCCATTGAGACTCTCGTGAAATACAGTAGCTGTTTAGTGAATATTATTGAATAAAATGCCCAGAGCTTTCTAGTTACTTAGCTCTTTGCCCTTTCTCATTACACAGTCAACCAATTAGAATTTTTGGAATACTGTACCTCCCCAGCAATGTGCTAGACCTGAGAGACAAGTATAAACCCTCAAGTAACTTACAGTTCCATTGGGAGAAGCTAAGATTTCTCAAGTAGAGGAAAGGTTTTAGAGAGACTCGAGACTCTAAGAGCTGCATAGGAGGGTTTAGTCAGTAGGGACTCCATAACATACAATTTATTTGGTACATGGGGAAGCCAAAATAAGTAAGATAATGTGTTCAGTATTTATAATCTTATTTTGAAATTTTTTTATTGATGCTACAGCATGCTATTTTTAACATGTAAATTGGGTTTCCTCCCTAAGTTATATGTTGAAAACTAATCACCGATGTAATCATATTAGGAGGAGGGGCTTTTGGAAGTGATGAGATCATGAGGGAGAAGAGCCCTCATGAAAGGCAGCAGAGCCCTTGCAGCAGAGGCCCCCGACAGCTGCTTCGCCCCTTGTACTGAGGACACAGTGAGAAGGCTCCACCTGGGAACCAGAAGCTGGGCCCTCACCAGGCACCGAATCTGCCAGTGCCTTGGTCATGGACTTCCCAGCTTCCAGAACTGTGAAAAATAAATTTCTGTTGTTTATGAGCCACCTAGTGTTTATGGTAATTTGTTATAGAAGCCCAAAAGGACTAAGACAATCGATTAGTGTTTTGTTAATATAAGTAGAATCTTTAAAAATATATATGTATCTAATGGCTATGGCTATAATACTGTGTTAAGTTCAATTATAAAACAATATAAAAATAGGAAAAAGACACAGGCATATAATAATAATTAAGAAGCAGAACATCATTAGTCAGTTCAGAGGAGGAAGGATTCAACAAAGGCTGGGACTGACAGGAGAAATTTAAGACAGGAAGTTTGGTTAGAAGTATAGGATGGCAGGTAGTAGGAAGAGATGGTTGGGTAAATTATTGATGACAAGTACTATGTCATGAAACTTTTGTGACTAGCAAATGTTTACCAAGCACCTACTTTTGTTAATGAGTCACTTTCATTTTTATTATTATAAAAATGTTTTCTTTAATGCTCTTAGAGTTGATCTTCAATAAAGGAAGTAAAACAGCCTATGATAATAGTTCCCCAATCTCCCCGGTCCCCAGGAGCCAGCTTTCATTTCAGGGAGGCCCAAAAAATCTGTGCATCGTCATCACTGGCCCTCAGCCTTCTCAAGGGATGGGGCTGAAGGCAGAGGGGCTGGCTGCAGAGGCTCCATCAGGGGAACAGGGGCTCTCTCCAGGCTTGCTTGTTTCCCAGGAGGATTTCTCAGTGACCCTCTTCAATTGCCCCTTTCAGCAAGTTCTTCTCTGTATGTCACTTAAGCAGAGAGGTGTGTGGCTCAGCTCTGGAAAGGAGTTGGGTGATAGATTCAAGACTCTCTTAGGTCCCTGATTTGCTATGTGATCCTTCGTGTCATTTTTCTCAACTGTGAAATATGTAGGTAAAAGGCTGAATAATTTGTACAGCGAAGTTCAGATGTGAGCTACAGATATGTCTAAGAACTACTCTGTTCTCTTGATCCAAATCAATGATCTAAATCAAATCTGAAGACTCTTCTGTCCTTGGTCTCTTTGAAGCATCCTGGGAAGTACCTGTGCTCATGCAGAAAGCCATTCTACTACTTTTTTCCACAAGAATCTGCATAGCAAATTTGGAAGTCTTCTCATTCCTCTAGAGCCTGTCAAAGTCAGATTCCTGGGCCTTACTGCAAACTCACTAAATCAAACTCTCCATGGGTGGATCCCAGGAATTTGCATTCCAACATGCATCCCAGGTGACTCTGATATAGCTAGACTTTCAGTATTTAGGAATCATTCATCTGAGCCATGGTCCTCACTTGCTAAGACTTCTGGAGCCTTCGGGGAGCCCAGAACAGGGATCGGCACTGTGGATGCTCATGAGAGACTAGTTAATATGAGCACCTGCTCTTGACAAGAACAGTGCTAAGTATCAAATATCCAGAGGTGAACAACACCAACAAGACGTGATGCCTGCCCTCATAGGACTGTTGTCTGTTATTCACGGAGCCTGCTCCATAGAAACCCAGCCATAAAAACACACAAACAGAAATGTAAATGTAAAACTATAGCAGACACCTAGAGAGACTATAGAGGCATTTGACACAGACTTGGGAAATCATCCACAATCAGGATAGGCCCTTCTGAGGAAATGATACATAAACAGAGAGACCTGGGCCGGGCGCAATGGCTCACGCCTGTAATCCTAGCTCTTTGGGAGGCCAAGGCAGGTGGATTGTTTGAGCTCAGGAGTTCGAAACCAGCCTGAGCAAGAGCGAGACCCCATCTGCACTAAAAATAGAAAGAAATTAATCGGACAACTAAAAATACATAGAAAAAATCAGCCAGACATGGTGGCGTATGCCTGTAGTCCCAGCTACTCGGGAGGCTGAGGCAGAAGGATCGCTTGAGCCCAGGAGTTTGAGGTTACTGTGAGCTGGGCTGACACCACGGCACTCTAGCCCGGGCAACACAGTGAGACTCTGTCTCAAAAAAAAAAAAAAACAGAGAGACCTGAAGGATGACTAGGCAGTTATTTAGGAGAACCTTCTAGACTTCCATTGTCCAATATGGTAGCCACTATTCCTTGACTATTTACACTTAAGTGAAGACTAAATAAAATGGAAAATGTGGTATCTTGGTTATGCTAGCCACATTTCAAATGCTTAGTAGCCACATGTGACTACCACATCGGACAGTGCAAAAATAATACATTTTCATCATCTCAGAGAATTCTCTCGGACTGCCCTGGTCTAGACCGGGGTGGTGAAACAAGTCTGGCCCATCATCTATTTTTGAAAATTAAGTTTTCATTAGAATACAGCCATACTCAATCTTTTAAATATTCTTGGTAGCTTCTTTGGCACTACAATTGCAGAGAAGCAACAATGGCAGAGTAGTTGCAACAGACCTTATAGCCCACAAAGCCTAAAATACTATTATCTGGCCTTTGATAAAAAAAAAAAAAAAATGTGAGGAAACGGACTTAGTGTGACTAGCTAAAGCTTGGAGAAAAGTGAGATTATAGTGATGGTGCTTTTGCCAGTGTGCATCCAGGCGGCTGCTACTGTATTAATTAATCTCTTTTCTCTCCACCTGTGGCTTCTAAGGCAGCAGTCTTCTCATCTAGACAAACTGGAGCGGGTCCAAGGGACAGCAACCACATTGATAAAGCAACTGTGTCCTTTGAGGCATAGTTGATATTGTCAATGTAACTCTGTATTGGGTTAGAGCCTGGACTAAAGGTCTCTCAAAATCCAGTTACCTCCTTCTTTGAGATAATATAGAATAGAGCAAGACTGTTTAACTTTTGCTGTTTAAACGGCACACCATGTGAAAACCTACCTAGTCGCCTTGTTTATCCAATCACTTCCATTTAATTGTTCTTATATATTATGTGATGTGATCAACAGATAATCAAAGTTCATGTGAATAATCAAATGGATCTTGATTTTTAGGGACATTTCTCCTAGCTTATAGCTTCTCTTCCTATGTTAATGGAATTGCATTAATGGCACCTGGGGCATGCATTTTAACAAGTTGTTTAAAACCTAATTTCAGGTTGCATTTATTTGGAGATCTCTTAGAAACTTCATGAGTCTTCTCAGTTATTTAAAATCCTAAATAGGTTACTTTGAAGTTCAAGAGCTTCTCTCTTGTTACTTCTGGATTAAATTCACTTAAGAATACTCTTAATGACTCTATGAAAGTAAGTTAACACATTTTCCTATTATATTCTTTCAGATTGTTGTTCACTCTAGCAAACGCATCATTGATTCCACTAATATTTAATATTTATTGATCAGCTACTAGCCAGAATACTAGCAGTGTTCTAGCTCTAGCACCAGCATCACACTATCACTGGAAATGAGGAAAGACTTTAGCCTTATTTAAATTACAACCTACCAGGTACAAGCTATGTGTCATGTACTATGAGAGGAAATTTCATACACTATTTCTAATCTTTTGACAGCTTTGGAAAATAAGTTTTATTATCTCTTTTTTTTTTTCAGATAAGAAAACTGAAGCTCAGAAAGATTGAATAATTTTCCCAGGGTCACACATTTAATAATGACAGAGCAGGGTTTCAAATCCGGATCATTTCTACTCCATAGCTACTCTTTCTCCTTTACTACTGTCTATTTTTGTCCTTGGTCTTTGGTTTTCAAATAGGATAATGTAAAGAATTCTGTTTCATACATAACATCAGAGCTCAAGTCTTAATTTTTGTAATTCTAGTCTGAATTTTGCCACCTATTTTCTGTAGGATTTTACCGGTAGTAATGACTCAAGTTCATTGGTGGGAAAAGTTAATTCAAAGAATGGTTGCTTTTTTAATCTTCTTGGAATTGAACTGGATTTCTAAAACCTTCTGGATGCAGGTATTTTTCCCCCACATACACAGTTCTGAAGTGATTTTTGTGAATATTTAAACCTAAATCACAATTTTACTGTTTATGGGCTGACCTATTTTGTACACAGTATGAATTATAATTTTTGTTGGTTGGTTTTTCTGAATTGAATAAATAATTACTAATTCTCTTGTTTCAGATTCGATGGGAACTTTAATACCAATGTATCCAGAACAATTAGTTGTGATCGACTTTCTACTACTGTTAATAGCAGGGCCTTTAATCCAGGACGAGACTTAAATTCAGGTCAGTAATCTGTTGCTTTTGTAAAGATGAACTATATTCCACCACATTCAAGTTGAATAAATGTATTGCTTCAAATATATTGCTGCTTTAAGTTTTAAGGAAAAATATTATATACTTAAAATTGGGTATTTCTTGCTGGAAAGTTAACACTCAAAAGAGAGAAAGGAAGAAAAAATATCAAGCTGACATGTATTAAGCTTCTACTAACTATGTAGCTATATATAATTTATATATACGGCACATGCCAAGTACCTTGCTAGGCTCTTTAATCCATTATCTCACTTCTTCTGAGTTTTACATTTGTTATTTTAAAGTCCTGTTATCTTTGCAAGAGGAGATGAATTTCATTTGCATTCCCTATTTATAATTTTTAAACTGTTTTTGGGTTTTCCAGAAGAATAATGTGAGGGCTTTTCTATTAATAAAGTTCATGTAATATTGAGATTGGACTTTCTTCCTGGTCTCATTGGAACTCAGTTATAGGCAGTGGTAATAACAATGAGGTACCTGTGTTTATATAGCTATTTATAGCTCCAAAGTGACATGGTGTCTTTGCTTTCTTGCCCCAGAGTCCCACTCCATATTTGTTCCCCTTTTTGTCTTATGTACACCTGTTGATTGATGAACCTCAGATCCTAGAGGCTTCACCTTTGGAGAGCCGGAAGGAACTTTAGAAACCACACCATCCTCAATCTTCAGATTTTACCAAGAAAGAATCCAAGGCTCAGGAAACACCTAAGGCATCCCTTATTGCTGGAAAGACAAAGGATCCTTAAACATGAAGAACTGTATTTCCCAAATTCCAGGTCTCCTTGTAGACATGTAAAACCCAAGAGAGAAGCCAGAGAATCAGAATATTTAGTATTAGGGCCCCATTCAGTTTCAGTTTTGGGGGAGAAATTGTAGTCTTTGGGAATTATAAACACAAGGGTCTGGAAAGAACAAGCTATAAGTTTTATGTTTCTTAGGGATAATAAAACTATAGTTACTAGATGAATAGGCCAACCTAAATCTGCCAGGTATATATTATCTGGGCCAATATATAATGAATTCAGTTATTTTTTTCTTGGTCAGATAATTTGGAAGTCTCTGGAGTAGGTGGGGTTTACTACTAGAAAGGAGGCTAAATGAAAATATTTTTTATTAAAAAAATAGCAGAAGAAAGTAGATAAGGGCATGGAATGGGCAGAGAAAATTAGTTGTGGAAGATTCCACAGCTGGCACAGGGAACAAACCCGGAACTAGAGCCTCTGGGTTTCCAGATTTGGTTCTTTCCCTAAAAAATGCTCAGTAACACAAGAGATGTTGCTGGGTCTGAAGACTTGAGGTTGAAATAGTAATCATTGAATAGGATCAGATTTAAACATGTTCTAAAACCATGATGTAATCCAACATTGCATATAGTTAAAATTTGTACAATTCGTGTTAAGTTGTGGGATATCTATTTGAGTTAATTTTTTAAAAATCAGTGCATTATTTATTTATATAAGATCTAGAAGGATCCACCCATAAATGTTAGTATTTATCTTTTAGTGATGGAAGAATGGGATATTTTTACTTTCTTATTAATTTTCTTAATTTTAAATTAAGCATTCATTGCTTTCATGCTCAGGGGAAAATAAAAGAGAATTATAGACTACTTTCAAGTCCATTTTCTCTCCTTTCTGGTAGAGAGTACCTTTCCTAACACATCTCTAGCATGAAGCTCCATTACCCTCCTGGCTGTGTGATGGGGACAGCAACAAAGGGCAGGCTGGGGCAGACTGAGAGTGGTGTGTGCTCACCTGGGGTCCAGAATGACACCCCCTTGCGGGATCATCCACCTCAGTGGGTCGGACCTGGAGGATCTGGAAGCTGCTGCAGCCAGGGCCCCGCCCTCATTGCCTTGTTTTATGTCTGTTCATAGTCTCTGAAAATGAGCATAGTGTTGGGATCTAGCTTCATCATTCAAAGTAGTAGTAGTATTATGCCTTTTTCTTAATGAATACGGAAGCCACTCTTCCAGGCCATAACCCGGAAGAATGGCGTCCTGCCTACTAGGAAGGAATAGTTACAACTAGAAGTCATTCAATAAATATTTATTCGATATCTTCTTCATGGTAAATACTCTCCTTGGTACTAGGTCAAGAGCTGAAAACAAAACAAAGAGCTTATGATCTGGATCTGGGAGACCTAGATTTTAAGCGAATAACATGTGAGATGATGATGAGTGCTATCAAGGAAAAGTCACCTGGGAGTGTGGGGGAGGAGAAGGAGACTTACTATTCTGTCTAAGGGCTCCAGGCTGAGGTCCGAATAGGTGTGGTTGTAAACACTGAGAGTGACTGGCAGCAGTGTATCCCAGGCAGAGGCCTTGAGTTGGGAGAAATGTTTGGTGTGCTCAGAAACTGCAAGAAGGCCACCGTAGCTCTGGTGGAGTGAACAACAGGGGAGAGCAAATTAGGCCAGAAAGGCAGTCGGGGGCAGAGGCTCCAAGAGCCTTACTTTACCGGCCGTTACAAGGACTTTAGTGTTTGCTCTGAATGAGATGGAAGAACATGGGGGGGTTATATGCAGGGAAGTGACATGATTTGACTTAGGTTAAAAGGCTTGCCAGCCACTGTGGCAAGAGTAGTCTGGACAAGGCAAAGGTGGAAGCAAGGGAGACTATTTAGGAAGTCATTGCAAAATGCAGGCGGCAGATGATGATGGCGTTAATAGTGCAGTCACGGTGGAGGTGGTGAGTGGTGGTTGAATGCTGAACGCGTTCTGAAGGTAGAACCAACAGGATTTGCCGATTAATTGCACGGTGGGAGGTGTGTGTGTTGGGGGATGGTGTTTGAATAAGAGAAGATTTCAAAAAGACTTGCAGGATACTTGGCTGCACAAGGGGAAGGACAGAGTTGCCCTTCACTGTGACGAGAGAAGAGCAGGTTTGTGTGGGAGACGGGAGTCAACAGTTGGAGTTTGTAAAAGTTAGGTTTGAGCTGCTTTTTTGATACCTGAGTAGAAAGGCCTCATAGGCAGTTGGATAAACAAGTCTGGAGCCCAGGGAAGGGATAGAGATATCGATTAGAGATTCACTGTATATAAATAGTACTTAAATCATGAGACTCATTAAGATCACATAGCAAGTGCTGTGGGTAGACAAGAGAAGAGCTCAGAGACTGAGTCTTGGGGGACTTAGGGGACACTGAGATGAAGAGGAAGCTGAGAAGGAGCATCGGTCTGGTAGAGAGAGAACTAAGAGGGCCGTCTCTCTGAAGCCAAGTGAGGAAAATGTTTCAACGGAAAGGTAGAGATCAACTCTGTCAAGTATGATGAAGGTCTAGAAAGGCAACCATAGGATTTAGCAGCGTAGAGGTTATTGGTGAGCTTGACAAGGGTTGTTTGGTGCAATAACAGCAGGAAAGGCTGATCCTAGAGGGTCCGAGACTGGAGGAGGGGAGTTGGAGGCAATAAGCACATGAACTCTTGAGGTTTGCTTGAAGGAAAGCTGGCAGGCCATATGGGGCCAAGAAGATATTTTTACGTTGAGAAAAATTACATCAAGTTTATGTGCCAAAGGGAATGATCCAGTAGAGAAAGGCTAATGACGCAGGAGTAAGGGGAAAAGATTGCAAGAGGTTTTTCCTTGATTAGGTAAGAGATGATGGCATCACAAGGAGAGAATTTAGAAGCACAGAGAGTTTGTTCATAGTAAGAGGAAGGGAGGAAGAATATGTAGATACAGATTCCCCCTGAGATGATAGCTGTGAACTTGAGGATACTCCCTTCTTAGTGATTCTGTTTTCTCAGAGGACTAAAAAGCAAGCTCATCAGCTAGGAGTGAGGACTAGGGAAGAAGCATTAAAGACCCATTAGTTGTTGTAAGTTTACCTTTTGTTACTGAGGTTTTAGAGTAAAACTCAGCTGCACAAATAATCAGGAATCCCAAGAAAATGCTGATTTATCTCAGTGTTTATTTGTTAAGGGAGAGATAGTTAAGATAGTTTGAAAAGTCAGGGAGTAGGAAGGGCAGAGGTAAATAGAATATAGCTAAAGATCAGATCTTGAATTTTGATATTTCTGAGAGCAGTCTCAAGTATAACCTACTACATAACAAGAGTTGTTCTCAGCAAGGTTGACACAGCTAGATTTACAAGCAGATTTTGACAATATTCAGGTATTTAAGAACTGACTTGCTTGCATTTGAAGTTCTGCGATATTCTACTAGGCGGTGGCTACATCCCAAAGTCCACATACTTGAGCAGTCATTTGTAATATGAGAGGAGTGGGATATGGTGAAGGGTGACCTCAGAGTCCCCCCTTTTCCTCCTGTACAGCTCATGCCCCCTTTTCAGAGCAGAATTAATGTACTCTGTAGTTATCACATGATATTTACATCTGTAAGATGTCCAGCCTCAGGCTCCTTCAGACTGTATATAATCCATCACTGGGCCCCTAATTGATAGCACAGTTTCAGATTGCCTTTCAGACTACCTGGGAACAGACTCGCATAAATTATAAACCATTCTTAGCTTCATTTATCCAAAACTAGGTCACGTGTCCATTCATCCAACACACATGTGTATTCTTTTTCTTATACCACTCCTGCCAGACCCCTACTTTCTAAATTGACTCCTTGTCCCTGATTCTATTCAAATAACTGAAGTTTGACAGTACATGTGTTAGATTACGGTGCTGGTAATGTTTTGCTCAGGTTCTTTCCTGCTTTTATCCCTAGTTTCTCATTCTCTTTTTTTTTTCTTTTAAATTCCTGCTGAGCTATTTTCTTGTGCATGGCCTGATCCCTAAAGAGAGTTTATTTGAAGAGTCCAAAGAAAGTTGCCTCTTGCTCTCTTGAGTTATGCAATTGAGGTGAGAGTGGAAGTAGGAGTTAGTCTCTCTTGCTGAAAGAAAAAGTGTCTGGACTTTCTTTATTGTATTTGATTGAAAGAGCATTTGAAGTTGCAAACTTCGATCTTGGTAACGTTATAGTCTTCATTGAAAAACAGGATTCATGGGGTGTAGGGAGCATTCATAAGTCATGTTACAGAGGTAAAGGCTGCAGGATGTACAGGTGGGCCTTAGAGGCCACAGACCATTCTGCTGATTTCAGTAGCTTCATCACCTTCTTCTATGAGTGACAGTGATTGGCTGTGTGCTGTAGGCTTTTCTCTTTCCTTTAAAATGCCATGAAAATTATCTGTGCAATACGCATTAGCAAAATTCTCCTAGTAACAATGCAATGAAAAAGCTGCATTCTACCTAAAATAAGAAAAATCAGTCAAACTGGATATTTCTCGTTTCTTTTTATGCCCAATTACCCCAGCTTCGTGATTACATTAGTGTCATAAAAGATGTGGTTGTTATTTATATAACATCTAAAAACTATTTAGTCACTTAGAAATTGAGATGCTTGAGCTTATGTGATTCAGTTTATATTCATATATATCTGCATATTTACATGTATATGCTCACACACAAAGTTAAGTTAAACAGACAGAAGATCTTTTTCTTTACCCTGAATTCCCCTTCAAGCTCTATTCCTATACTGCAAGCTACTTCAAAGTTTGGTCTTACAGTTTCTCATAACAACCCTATCACACTGATTTCAGAAGATTTTCTTAGCCATATATTGGCATGTTATGTATATATGCATACATACACACTCTTATACTACATGTGATCTTAATGAGTAGTTTTTTTTAACTTAACAGATGTATCCTGAATATTCTTATGCATATATATAAGTAAGTGTACTTCTATATCATTGTGGTAATGATTGTATAGTATTGTTAAATTAACCAGCCCACTTCAGTGGATGAACTGTCCCAGTTTATCACATCAGGCATACCTTATTTTGTTGCTCTTTGCTTTATTGCACTTTGCAGATGTTGCTTTTTATAGAAATTGAAGGTCTGTGGCAACCCTGCAGCAAGCAAGTCTGTCGGTGCCATTTTTCCAACAGCAGGTGCTCACTTCCTATCTCTGTGTCACATTTTGGTAATTCTTGCAACATTTCAAACTTTTTCATGGTTATTATATCTGTGAGGGTGATCTGCGATCAGTGATCTTTGATGGTACTGTTGTAATTTGGGGGCACCATGAACTGCACTAATATAAGATAGCACACTTAATTGATAAATGTGTGTGTGTTCTGACTGTGTTTCCCCGTCTCTCTCCCTGTTCTGGTTTGGGCATCCTCATTCCCTGAGACACGAAAATATTGCATTTAGGCCAATTAGTAACCCTACAGTGGCCTCTAAGTATTCAAGTAAAAGGGAGAGTTGTATAATTCCTACTTTTAGAAATGATTAAGCTTAGTGAGGAAGGCATGTTGAAAGCTGAGATAGGCTGAAAGCTGGGCCTCTTGCGCCCAACAGCCAAGTTGTGAATGCAAAGGAAAAGTTCTTGAAGGAAACTAAAAGTGCAATGCCAGTGAACACAGGCATGATAAGAAAGTGAAACAGCCCTATTGCTGATATGGAGAAAGTTTGTGTGATCAAAGGAGCCACAATGTTCCCTTGAACTAAAGCCTAATCCAGAGCAAGTCCTAACTCTCTTCAATTTTATAAAGGCTGAGAGAGGTGAGGAAGATGCAGAAGAAAAGTTAGAAGTTAGCAGAGGTTGGGTTCATGAGGTTTAAGGAAAGAAGCTGTTTCCGTAACACAAATGTATAAGGTAAAGCATCCAGTGCTAATGTAGAAGCTGCAGCAAGTTATCCAGAAGATTTAGCTAAGATCGTTGATGAAGATGACTAAACTAAACAACAGATTTTCATCGTAAACAAAACAGCCTTCTATTGGAAAAAGATGCCATCTAGGACTTTCATGGTTAGAGAGAGAAGTCAATGCCTGGCTTCAAAGAACAGGCTGACTCTCTTGTTAGAGGCTAATACAGCTGGTGACTTTAAGTTGAAGTCAATGCTCATTTGCATTCTGAAAATCCTAGAATTTCAGTATTATGCCCTTAAGAATTATGCTAAATCTATTCTGCTTGTGCCTTATATATGGAACAAGGCTCAGATGACAGGTGGCATATCTGTTTGTACAGTGTGGTTTGCTAAACATTTTAAGCCCACTGTTGAAACCTGCTCAGAAAAAAAATTCCTTTCAAAATATTACTGCCCATTGACGATGCACTTGTCACCCAAGAGCTCTGATGGAGGAGATATAAAAGGAGTTGAATGTTGTTTTCATGTCTGCAGTCATAGCATTCTTTCTGCAGCCCATGGACCAAGAAGTAATTTTGACTTTCAGGTCTTGTTATTTAATAAATACATTTCATAAGGCTATAGGTGCCATAGATAGTGATTCCTCTGATGGATGGATGGGCAAAATAAATCAAAAATCCTTCTGGAAGGGATTCACCATTCTACATGTCAAAATGTCAACATTAAAAGGAGTGTGGAAGAAGTTGATTTCAATCCTCACGGATGACTTTGAGGACTTCAAAACTTCAGTGGAGGAAGGAACTGCAGATGTGATGAAATAGCAAGAGAACTAGAATTAGAAGTGGAGCCTGAAGATGTGACTTGAATTGTTTCTTGCGGGTGAGCAAAGAAAGCGGTTTCTTGAGATGGAATCTACTCCTGATGAAGATGCTGGGAACATTGTTGAAATGACAACAAAGGATTTAGAATATCACATCAACTTAGTTGATAAGGCAGCAGCAGGGTTTGAGAGGATTGACTCCAGTTTTGAAAGAAGTTCTGCTGTGGGTAAAATGCTGTCTGATAACATCGTGTGCTAGAGAAATCTCTCATTAAAGGAAGAGTCAATTGGTGTTGCACACTTCATCGTTGTCTTATTTTAAGAAATTACCACAGTCACCCCAGCCTTCGGAAACCGCTGCCCTGATCAGACAGGAGACATTGACATCGTGGCGAGACCCTCTGCCCACAAAACAATTATGACTCACAGAAGGCTCAGATGATTGTAAGCATTTTTTAGCAATAATGTATTTTTAAATTAAGGTGTGTACAGTGTTTTTTTAGACATGCTATTGCACCGTTAATAGACTATGGTATAGTGTAAAAATAACTTTTATATGCACTGAGGTGGCCCTTTAGAGTTGCGTTGGTTCAGTGACAACTCTTCTTTATTTATGGCACGTTCTTATTATAAAAGTTTAATTTTTTATATTGGATATCTACTTGACCCTGTGCTTCTTTTTATTTATTTATTATATGCCAAGTGCCCACACCAGTGCCTTGCCCATGGCAGGTATACAGTAAATTCTTACTGAATGAAAGAATGAAAGGTGCTAGGATTTTCTTTGTGCTTTTGTTTCCTCATCTTTATAATGGAATAACCAAGACTTTTGAGGGACTTCAGTGAGGAAAAGATTGTGTTCGTGATTTGCTGTAAGGTAGCACTAGTTTCCTCAGCTAAGCAGCAAATCAACACACATAAATGACCCAGGTATCTAGAGTGACAGAGACTGTACAGATGAATACTAGTTTTCTACATTCACATGAAACTAGGGGGAGTCTAAACACACAACGTACACAGGAAAATCAATCCATTGCTTCTTAGTACCTCATAAACCATTTTATACCTTCATTTTATTCTTACCATGGAGTCCAAGGATATAAGTATCAGCTTCATTTTATAGATGAGAAACCGTCCAGAGAAGTAACTCATCTACCTAAAGTCAAAGTGCAAATTGTTGGTATTAACATGACTAAACATCATGTGTCCTGGCCTCCCTGAGATAGATGCTTGACATCTGTGTCCATAGCTGTATTCTGCCTACTGACACCTGAAACTCTTTATATCTAAAGCCAAACCTATAAATAATCTCTCTATCCACCCAAACTTCCTCCTTGGCCTGTGTGTTCCATTAGGTCAGTTAACAGCAGCTTCATTTTACTAGTTACCTAAGCTTGAGACCCAGAATAAATGGCTCTCCTTCATGAAGAGCTTCTCCCAGGTGACAAATGTATGGAAGTTACTAGGCCAGACACCAAGATAACTAAGAGATTCTACCCTCAGAGAGCTCACAACCTAGTTGTGTATATATGTGCATATTGTAGTGAGGAGGAGAAAAATCAACAGACAAGTACAATTACAATATAGTGCTAAGTGCTGTAAGCCTGGGACACTAAACCCAGGTTGCGGGCTCTGTGCTGGGTCTTCAAAGATGAGTAGGAATTATCCGGCCGATGTGCTTGTGGCAAGTACACATCTTGGAATCTGCAAAATGTGCAGCTAGAATGGATCGTTGTTTAAAAGGGAGTAAGTATCAGACAATGAGAGTAGTGCTGAGCCAGATTTTAATGGGTCATTTATATCATTCTGATGAGTTTCGTTTTGGGTTGTTTGGCTTTGGTTTGGTTTTTGTTTTGACTTGTATGGTTTTTTTACCTTGAAGGCAACCAACTGACAGATTTTAAGGAGGGGGAAGGCAAGAGAGCTTTGTGGAAAGTGAAAGAAAATATAGTTAGCCTGAAGGAAGACACACCTGGGGGCAGACTATTTAGGTCATCCAAGAGTGGGAGTTGGGCAGTGGAGAGGGGCCATGGCCAGATGTGGGTTGAATGGGGTGGCAAGAAGTGAGGAATCAGTGTAGACCACTCTTCCAAGTTGCTTGGCTGAGCAAGAGGAAAGTTCACTGAAAACTTAAGACATAGGAAGGTTTTTATTGTTATTCCTGTTCCTAATTTTTTTTTTTTTAAGTTAGAGAAACTTGAAAATGTTTATATGCTAAAGACAAAGAAACAGTTTAGGAAGCTAAGCAAACAGCCAGGATAATGGAACTTAATGTCTTGGGTTAGTTACCTGAAATGTAGCTCATCATCAGAGTCACCTGAGGTGCTTTGCAAGGAAACAAACAAAACTACTCTTTGGTCCCCAGCCTAGACCTGGTGAATCAGAATGTTGTCTTGGAAAAGTCTGGGAATCTGTAGGTTTCAAAAATTGATTGTAATGGTCATCTGGGATTGAGACTTACATTTTTGTTAATTCTCTTTTATTGCTTCCATGAGTGCTTGAAGAGCACCTGGACTTTTGGGTCCTCTGGGAGTGATCTACTAAAGAGGGAGAAGAGCAGCAGATCCTTACTAATTTTACTTTATCCCAGAAGCTTATTCTAGATTCTCTGAGTCCACGACCCGGCTGTCTGAATGAATCAAGGACAGAATGGACTGGTTATTTTGCATTATATAATTAGCCTAGAATGGACATAAAGAAGAGCTGTGAGTGTGAATCAGAAATTTGAGGATGCCCTCTCCTTAGTATTAGACTAAAATAATTACTGGGAGATACGAAAGGATCGTTTAGTTAGTCCCAGGAGCAGCTTTGGTCCACTGTCATTAATTGAACTTCTTCAGTGGGCCCTGGCTAGCATGATCAGCATGGTGGCAGAGGTACTGAGCAACGTGGTTTGGGTCTCGTTTAGGACTCTGAGTTTAAGTCACACTTCCCTTTCTGAACCAGAATATCCTTAGCTATAGAATGGTAATAATTATATCTCTTTGTTTGTTTAACTTCTACCTTCTGGCTCTTGCTAGCTATTATACACTTGGAAAATTAACATTTCTATGCCTTGGTTTCCTGAATAATAAATAAAACCTACCTCATAAGGTGGTTGTAATAACAGACTGAGACGATGCATACAAAAGCCTTAGCAGAGTGCCTGGTACGTGGCCTGGTACTCATTCTGCTTACCACTCTGGATCAGTGGAGCAGTATCTGGCGGTCCCTGAAATTTGGCCCCTCCAGAATAGTATCTGGCAAAACAATGCTCAGGATGTTAGTGTGTCAGTGAGGAGTGGGAATTGGAAAGCTGTGATACGGTACAAGGCCAGAAATTTTGTTTGGGGTCCTCAGAACGTTAATTTATTTTACTCTCCTCCAAAATGTTTGCTGTTGCACAGAATATTACTGAAAGGTGCTAAGTACGTTCTGGTCTGTTGAAGTGTGTGTGTGTGTGTGTGTGTGTGTGTGTGTGTGTGTGTGTGTGTGTCTGTGCCTCTGTGTATGTAGGACAGCTCTTGTGTTTTCTATTTGACAAGCTGTGGTGGGCAGGCAGCTTTGTGTGTTTTTTCTGAGTGGTGTTGGGCTGAGCGTCAGAAAGCCCAGAGTTCCTTGAGGTGGGAGGAAACTAGCTTTCCATTCTGCACATTTGCTTTTTGTTCCACCTTTGGTAGGTAATATTGTTGAGAAAAACAAAAGTCACAAGCTAACTTCAATCCACTCTTTCCCATAGATGGGGTGGTTTGAGGACAGGCAAGGAGTTTAGAGGACATGGTTGGTTGGTTTGGACTGGAAAGGCTGATGACATAGAACTATTAAATAGTTAGATGTGGATGGTGAAAATGGGAGAAAATATTTGGAGGCCAGAGAATCTGGGGCCCACGTGTTCGAATTATCCATAGAGTTTAGCATGCTAGATGCTGGAGGATGTTGAGACTCAACAAATGGGAAGTCAAGAACTCCTGAGGAAAAGAAAGGCATATTTTTTCAGCTGCTTATCTGACAACAGTTTGTGTGCTATGGTTGAAGAAAAGTAAGCCAACAGCTATTACAAAGTTGTTGATATTTGCTTAGAATTAGCATAAGAACCATAAGACACTGATCTGGGTGACAGAATGAGATCCTGTTTCTAAAAAACAAAACTATAAGAGGCAAACTCTAAATAACAGATTTGGTAAATCATTTTGCTTTTTTCTCTCCTTCCTTCCTTTCAAATATTTATTGAGTCCTGATGATGTGTAAGGCACATAAGGGATGATACCTTTTGCTTTGGGGTCCAGAACACCTTCTATTAAACCAAGGGAAGGGCCGGGCACCGTGGCTCACGCCTGTAATCCTAGCACTCTGGGAGGCCGAGGCGGGTGGATCGTTAGAGCTCAGGAGTTCGAGACCAGCCTGAGCAAGAGCGAGACCCCGTCTCTACCAAAAATAGAAAGAAATTAATTGGACAGCTAAAAATATATATAGAAAAAATTAGCCGGGCATGATGGCACATGCCTGTAGTCCCAGCTACTCGGGAGGCTGAGGCAGAAGGATCGCTTGAGTCCAGGAGTCTAAGGTTGCTGTGAGCTAGGCTGACGCCACGGCACTCTAGCCCAGGCAACACAGTGAGACTCTGTCTCAAAAAAAAAATCAAGGGAAGATTTTTGGCAGGTAGCAGTAAGAGTGCAATTGAGGGTGCAGGGGACAGAGGTGCTCTTAGATCTGACCTCCAGCATGTAGGCACTGTGCCAAGATGGTCTTGCCCAGAGCATCCCAACAGGTAAGGCTCTTGAATACAGGAGCTATTTGATTTCCATACCATAAAATGCTGAGAGAGTAATATCATAATATGGAAGCAGGTCTTCTGATAAGCCCTATCCTGTCTTTCCTTCAACAAGTTGACTGGATCAGTCAAATCATGGCTCTGCCCTTGGGGCCTTAATCAAGTTAGTTCTGCGTCTATGAAACGGGGATAAAATAACAGACCAATAGGGTAGTTATGAAAAGTAGCACAGTATATATGAATCTGTTTTGTATGATACTCAATATATTTTCACTGTTTTATTATCAAAACAGCTTTCTTCATGTATAATTGACATGCAATAAACTTCACATTTCATACGTACAATTAACACATTTTGACATGTATAGACCCATGAAATCATCACATGAACAAGCTTTTTAATTTCTCGATTTACCTGTCTATTTCTGTGCTGGTTGCATTGACAGACTTTATTAACCAAGACAGTGGTGTTTGGAGAAGGGAGTGTTTAGCACTTTAAGACATATTTAAAACTATCATTGCTTCTGTGTTGATGTGGTCACAATATTAAAATTGTTTTTAATTGGATTTGGCATTAAAAAAATAAGATTTTAGAATTTATCAAACAACAGTGAAGATCATTTCAGCCTGTGTGTTGCAGATTCCAATCCTACAGTTCTCAGACAGTGAGTCCGGGAAAAAAGACCTGGGAAATTCTGCTTTAGGGACACAGAGATGAGTCAGATGTAGTTCTCACCCTCAAGAATCTTAGAATCTAGTGCTGGAGGAGCTAAAACTTACCCATAACAGCAATAGCACTGAGTAGAAGGTGGGAAGAGGTAAAATGATGGGGAGGATTTCAGAGCTGCAGTAACTTCCAGCTTGGGAATAAACTTCCATGAGGGGAAAATACATTTATTGCCTCCTTCACTTGTGTCTGTCAGAGGGAGGTGTGGAGAGCAATTTAAACAGATACAGACCCCGCCCGTTAATAGCTTAAAGCCGAATGCTGTGCATCACGGCTGACGGGTTGGGTGTGTGCCCGGCTCTTTTCCTGGATGGCTTCCAGCATTTTTGAGGAAAGAGTGAGTGTGCAGGACCCTGCGTTTGGACGCCAGCCCAAGCTGTCCAGTGGCCAGACACCTAACTGACTCATGTGAATGGGGGAAGCCCCCTCTGGGTTGCCTGTGTGGATAATAAGGCTCTCATTCACCTCCACAGCTAGGTCAGAGAGTGGCCCGCCTGGGATGTACACACCACATTGATAGATTACTTCTGGGCCCTGGGGGCCTCATTACCATCAGATCCATCATCTTCTGCTAGTACCAAATAATAGGTGAAATTTAATCAGATGCCAAAGGAGTCCTCATCAGGAGAGTTTGAGACACCCTGCCTGATACCGTGCTATAGCGCTGGGAGGATTATAAACAACCAGAATAATCTTTTGTGGTGAGACCAAATATATCATGCACTCTGTGAGTTCTGATTTATTTTTAAAACATTCTTGCTCCCATTGGCTCTCCTTTTAATAGTTTCACTGTAGCCTGTTTATTGTTACAGATGTTACTTTTAAATGAGGTCATTGAGCTTTCCTTTACTTCCAAAGGCAATGTTTGCCTTTTTATTGCGGGGTTGGCAGGGCTGCCTGGAGAACGGTGCTAATGTGGGATCAGGGTTAGGGCTTCAGACCCCAGGAGACTGGGTGGAGCAAAAGCCTCTTCCATGTTTACACGCGCTCGCGTCAGCCAGATGTCTCACGAGGGGCAGGTTTCCTGGCAGAGAGGCGAGGAGACGGGCATTGTGGTCACAGGCCGGCCTGACTCTTGTGGCCCCTTCTTGCCCGCTGTGAAACCTCAGCATGTCGAAAAAGCTCTCAGAGCCTGTTTCCTCATCGTAACTTGGAGATGATAATTTTTACTCCCGGGATTTTTGTGAGGATAAAATGTGAACTGCTTGGTATGTATGTTGGCAGGATCTGGGGATGGGAAGGGGAGTAATTGCTGAAAGCACCACGCTTTGGAAATGCTTTAAGGCATGTATGTATTAATAGTATATTTTGCGTGGCTTTGTTGAAGGACCACTGACCAAATCTAGCTTGCCACTCCTTTTTGTAAATAAACTTTATTGGCACACAGCCACACTCATTCATTTACAGCTGTCTGTGGCTGCCTTCTTACTACAAGGGCAAAGTTGAGTTGTTGTAACAGAGATCCTGTGGAAAGCAGAGCCAAAAGTGTTTCCTACCTTGATCCTTTACAGAAGTTGGCTGACCACTGTGCCAGACCTAAGGAACATTTCTATGCAGAGATCTGATCATTTAAAGCAGTGAGGAAGAGGGGATGAGTGGGAATTCTAAAGTGTTCCTGCATGTCTATGGAGTTTGCTCCATTCTGATTTAATGTAAACGCCTGAAGCCTTAGTGCGTGTTAAAAGATTGATTTGTTGAGGAGAGAATTAAATGGCATGTGTGTGAGCATTAGCACAAGGCTTGGCATGTGCTTGTGCCAGGTGTTTGTCAGAGTAGATTCTCGATTTTGTTCCATCAGACCCTGCCTGAGCATAACCCTGTCCGGCCCTGGGCCTGTGTTCCTAGAGGTGGGCAGGTCGATAGAGGCAGCACCATGTGTCACTTCTATGGCACAGTTACATGCTGTCCGGCATTTTTTTCTGTTTAGAAGTTATTTTTAATGATCAGCATAAAATGAAGTTTATTGACCGATATCTTTATCTTTGCTTTACACTCTGGAATTGTTCCAGTAACAATTGGAGCCAGCACTAAAGCCAGACCTGAATCTGTACCTGCCGGAAATAAAGATGACACTGGCATTTTAATGTTGACTGCATGTTTTAATTGCTGTTATGTTTGTTAGTTTTTCGAAAGCAATTAAAGTATTTGCGATGGCTCAAAAAGATAGTCCTCAGAAAACATATTGCTAATGGCAGGAAGACCTCTGCAAAGTAAATAAAACTTTAAAAATGGTCAGCCTCATTCAGATGGAGAAAGGGACAGGAGCTGAATAGATTGTCACTCTGTGTTCCACTTCATACAGGGCAACAGCAAATGATATGCACCTATGTACACTGTCCTTTGATGAATTATAAAGAAGAACTTGGCCTCTGGCCTCCTGTCTTGCTAAGCCAGCGTCTCCTGTAGTGACCCCACTATAAAGTGCTCACTTCCCTGCCCTCACACATTGGTTGCATCTTGGGAGATGGTTACATTCTCAGGCTTTCAATTAGACTGTGGGTAAGAGTTTAATCTTTTTGATCCCTTTACCTACATCCCACAAAGCACTTCTGTGCCCATGGTAGGCCCAAGAACAAATGAAGAAGAGTTGATCAAAGCCAAGTGGCCATGAGGATGATAGTTGATATATTAATAAATACAGGGAACTAGAGGCAGCAGGGCTTTACACCTGAAGCAAGGCCTGTCTGTCTCAGTAGGAATTCAGTCCAGCTAATATGAGCTACCATGGCAGGCCAGTCACTATCCTGAACACTAAGGAGAAAGAGTGGACCAGCGTGTTGCCTTCTTGGAGTTCACGATGCTGTAGAGGATGGAGGCAGGTGTGTGACTGTTGCACCAACCATCTGACTTACCAGAAAACCATCATTCTCACTATACCCGGCAGATCGTGACAGGTCCCATTTCAGAATTTGAATCCCTGATGCTAAGTATGGTATAAAAACATAAAATGAGCATACTCCTTAATATTTAGGGTGGAAGGATTTGGTGAGAAATACATTAGAACCAGAAGAGCTATGTTTGAGATGTGATCTTACCACCTACTAGCTATGGATGTTCATTTGTTCAAGAAATATTTACTATACTCTCACTGTGCAAGTATTGTTCTGGGCTCTAAGGAGACAAGGTCATGTTCCTGATGACAGGGACCTTAAAATTTAACTGGGGGTGAGAAGGGAGAGGAGAAAATGCACTGGTATAAAACAAATAAGATCATTTCAGATGGTGCTAAGTGCTATAAAGAAGATTAAACATGGTGATATTATAAAGTGCCACTTCTTTAAGCTTTAGTTTCCTCATTTGCAACATGGAGATAAGACCACATGTCATGTATGAATTTATAAAAATTAATGAAATACCCTGTGTGAAAGCTCTTTGTCTACAGTGAGGTAAAGGTCTGTCCTCATCCTTGGAGTCAGCCCTTGTAAACAGATCCTTATTTTGTCACGTGGATGTTTAGAGCATAATGTAGTTTTTAATCAAATACACCTCGCGCATTCCTTCTTTTTGCCTTTGCTCAGACTCCTCCCTCCACTGAATTTCTGCTTCATTTCCACCTAAATAATTCTGCTATATATTGGTTATTGCAGTAAGGCTTGGTTTTTGCTCATCTGTGTATATCTTGCAGCATGTGAAGCAGTGACCTGTGCATAGTAAGTGTAATAAACTACTGAGTTGGTTTGGAGCGGAGTTAAAGGGCACGAGAGCTCAGAGAAGGGAGGGGATTCTGTTGTGAGAGAGGGTCAGAAAGACTTCATGGAGCTGTGGGTCAGGATTGCACACAACAAGGTGGCTGGCTCTCGGGGCTGAGGGGATGGCAGCCACAGATCAGTGGCAGCAGTGCAGTATTCACAGGAAGAGAGGCAGGATGGCATGATGTAGGGAACATGGGAGTCAGGACACCCAGGTTTGTCTCCCAAATCGGTCACTTATTGATGAGGTCTTTAACAAATCACTTACGTACTCTAAGCATGTTTTCTCAACTCCAAAGTAGGAATAATAATACCACCTACATCCTAGTCCCAGCACCTGGCACAAGAATTATTCCATAGGTAACGGCTTTACTAAATGATTATGGTTCTGGCCTTTCGAGTACCACATATGCCGTTTCCCTGATTGTGAAGTGAGACAAGCGAAGGTAAGGTCGAGGTCTCAGGTCTAGTCCCTCTGGAGACTAGGCGTATTAACGTCACTGTTTTCTACAGCTAGAGAATGTCCCCCAAGCCAGCAAGCATATGCTAGCCCCACAGGGACCCGTGCAGGGAGAGGTGAGATTCATGCAAATGAATCATTTGTGCCAGAAAACTAATCCAGGACATGTAATGTCACCATACGATGTTAAGAATAATAGCTTCACTTAACTGAAACATTACATTTCTATACATTACATTTTCCATTCATGGGGCATTTTTTCAAGAGGCAGAAAGAAAATGATTCATAGAAAATTTACAACCTTATATCTAAGTGGGGTTTCTTCATACTACAAGCAGTTTATGCAAAACAGATGCCTGCGGAGCAACGCCTGCGTGCACCTGTGGGCCTGGTGGTTATATTTCATCTTCCTCACTCCTCCAGTTCTTGCAGACAACCTGAAATCCAACCCTGGAATTAAGTGGCAGTATTTCAGTTCAGAAGAAGGAATTTTCACTGTTTTCCCAGCACACAAGTTCCGGTGTAAGGGCAGCTATGAACATCGTAGTAGGTATGTTGACTTGCTTGCTAGAGTTTTCAACTGTTGATTGATTGATCTATATGAAATACGAACTTTTCATTTCTACACACAGCTCTGCCTCTAAGCTGTGGATTCAAATGTGTGCTTGTTCTGAAACGATTTCACTGTTTAATACATGTGATCTTGGTAATACTAGGGAGAGGCAAATGATAAAGCCTGGAGCTTTTCTATAACTATCTAACAAGCCAAATAAAACAGCATATTTACTAATGAAGTGAAATTGAGCACCTAGAGTGTTTTGAGCTTCAGTCATCTTTGTTGAAACATAAACCATGGTACTTTCTCTGTAGTGCAGCCGTAGAACATAACTTTGTAACATATCTCAGTTGAATTTGTGATTCTCAGCTTCCCTTTCTATGATAATGTGCTTGGCCATACTTTTGAAATTTACATGAAAATGTCAACTACTAGAAGTTTCAAGGTTGTCCAGAAAGCATTGGATTAAAGATCACTAACATCCTGCTTTTCTCACAGAAGTGACTGGAGATTGTGCCATGTAGCCAGAAGGGCAGTAATGGTGGGATGATTTGTATGACTAGACTCATTAATTTACAGAACCCCTGAGGCAAAGATACTTTCCTTTTGACAGTTTCCCGTTTGCAGTGTCAGATGCTTGATGCCAGAACATCTGGAGCCGAGTGCAAGGTGCCCACTTTTCATGCCACTGTCTGGAGTCTCAAAATGAATAATCACTTTAGCTTCCCCTCTTCTTTACTTTAAATGATATCTAGGATCTTCCTCCAAGACAAATACTTCCGTGCATTTCCTAAGAAGCACATTTCTCCCATTCCCTCCCCAAACATTCTGGTGAAAACTTGGGTGTCTTGGAGACTGGACCAGAAGTCATGACCTTGGCTTCTAAGTCTGGCTCATCTAGAAAAGCAAAGGCCACCATGAGCCATCAAATTTTACTTCTAAGAAGATAGTTTTAGATGGCATGCTTCTTTTAATGAAGGACCAATGAAGGATAGTTTAAAAGGGAAAACAGAACCTTGTCAAAATCAACATTAACCTACACCAGGCAACTTAGGTTTTCTTGTATCTCCACCCTAAATCTGCATTAATTCAACCCTCGAACCTCTCTTCCCTCCTGGCTAAATAATTCACCTTTCTCTCCTTATAGATTGCTATTCCTATCCCTTTACTTTCCTCTGATGCCTTTGCGAGTTCTCTGCATCCCTTGGAAGTGTAGAGTGGATTTCAGAACATAGCGACACAAGGAAGGAACTGGTGGCTACCAGTCATGCTATGAGGACGCCTCCCAGTTCGTACATTTAACGTTACTATTTATATATCCCACTAAAGGTAGTGTTCAACAACTTAGCGTGACAATGCGAACACATACCCTGCTTTTCATTTATGTGAGTTCAGTTAGAACAAAGGAAGTGTGTCATTTTAAAGAAAATCCTCTCGCCTAGCCAGGAGGATCTAAAAAGTTAAATATTTGACCTAGTTGTCAGGGTTGAGATGGTCAGATTTTCCTTCTTTTCTGTTCCCTGTTTTATTTCTGTAACCGTCTCTCCTGGCTTCTTTTTATCCCATTTCCCTACCGGCTCACTGGTATCTACTAGTGAAAATATAGCGGTACTTTAGTATTAATGCAGGATGTTGGGCCTGAGAACACTTAGTGTAAATTTGGCCAGATTTTGAGTTTTTTTGGTGCTTTGCCTACATTTATTAATTTGTGCCCAGGCTTTTGTGATTCAACTGGCATCTAACATTTCACGGGAAAATCTAGTGTTTAAGGGGTGTCAATAAAGGAGAGAATTCTCTTGAGGCCGATTTGCTTTCTTAAACTCCCCCTAATTTGTTCCAGCTTTAAAACTGTGAATAGAGACCTCATTAAACCTCTTCTCACAAACTTTCCCGCACTGCACATTAGCAGAGGGCTGCTTTGATAGGAGGCATTTCTCCTTTGTGGCTCCCCTCATCCCTCTTTTTCTTAATGTTGGCAAACAAAAACTTGGCAAGAAGAGTGGCTATCACAGGCTTGGACAAATTTTGATGGCACAGCTTTAAATGCTCTGATAAGGGGCCTTTTGGTGGCTGACCTGTGTGAATTGTTTCAGTACAGAAAGGAAAGGGGCCTCTTAGCAGAAGCCTTTGTATGGGAAGAGAGAAACCCAACCTGCTTTTCAGAGCTGCTCAGCATGCTCACAGGTTGTAGGCTGCCTCCCTCCTAGCAAAGCCTCGCCCTAAGTCTACAAAGGAGACTCCAGCCCTGGTGAGGGGACCTTTTTTCTCTCTCTTGGCCTGTCTCTCAGCCCAAGGGGCCACCCATTCCACTTCCTGTAGCAAAATGGATACCTGGGGGCAGTATCACTACACAGAGGTGAGAGAGTTGACTCTCAAGTGTGCTGAAAAAGCCATCCTCCCAAAGGCTTTGCTTCTGAAAAACTTCTCTTGGTTGCTTCAATCTTTAGAAGGTAGAAATTGCCAGTCCGTGTCTGGCAGGCACATATTGTTGTCCTGAGGTGGTGTTTGCAGTGCACCAATGTGGTTTCTTCTTCCATGCTGATCTCTCCATCCTCGTGCCATCCCTGGAAGAACACATAGAGACCAACATGCCCACACATCTGTAGTGTCCACAACTGTGTTGCGGCCTTTTACCTAAACCAAGACTGACCTTAGAGAGCTTCTCCTCCCTCTAGACCCATCTACGTCTCTACGGTCCGACCACAGTCAAAGCACATAGTAGTGATCCTGGACCACGGGGCTTCAGTCACCGACACCCAGCTTCAGATTGCCAAGGACGCTGCTCAGGTCATCCTCAGCGCCATCGACGAGCACGATAAGGTGACAATTATCCCGGTGACCCCTGTGGCATGGGGTCTTCCTTGAATGCTTTTTTATAATTACTTTATTGTTTTGTGATATAGAGATGCTCCTTGACTTATGATAGGGTTAAGTCCCATTCTAAGTTGAAAATATTGTGAGTCAAGAATGCATTTAATACACCTAACCTACCGAACATCATAGCTTAGCCTAGCCTACCTTGCGCATGCTCAGAAGACTCACATTAGCCCACAGTTGAGCAAAATCATCTAATACAAAGCCCGTTGTATAATAAAGCATTGATTGTCTCATGTAATCATTTCATACAATCCACTGTAAACTATGGGTTTTTACCCTCATGATCGTGTGGCTAACAAGGAGCTGCGGCTCGCCGCCACTGCGTGGTATCTCCAGAGTATGGTCCTGTGTGTCACTAGCGTGGAAAAAGATCCAAATTCAGAATTTAAAGTACAGTTTCTATTGACTGCATACTGTTCTTGCACCATCATTAAGTCCAAAAGCTATAAATTGAAACTTCATGAGTCGGGGACCATCTGTGTATTTTGTTTTTAATCTATGTTTAAATGGCTTTGGGAAAAGAGAGTGGTTTAGTTTTTATTCTAATATTTGAGGAAGCAGCTGCCAATCCAAAGATCTCTTTTATAACCCCCACTACCAAACTGAGTCGTGTAAGGCTCCTGTTAAGGTTTCTAATTAGCCATGACTTTCACTCCGAAGTTACACTAAGGAGGAGAAGGGTGGGATATTTGGATGCTGCTGGATGGTTGAACTTTATCCCGAGATTGATGGGAAGTTGGGGAGAAGGGGAGGCTGCTAGTGGTTTACTGATCTCCAGGACACCTCCAAGAGCGAGAGGTATGTGTACGGCTAATGATAATCTATTGCCCGTGGACATTTTCTCCTTTATCATTTTGCCTTTGCCAACTCCAGAGGTTTTGCTCACTAACCTCCTTGCCTAAAACACACACCCCATTCCCCTACCCTCACCCCCACTTCTCATTTGAAAACCAAGATGGTTAGCTCTCATTAAGACATTTCTCTGCATAAAATAACTTTCTTGTTTTTTAAATGTTATCTGTGCATACAATACTGCTACTTCATCTGGGAACAAAATCAAACTCTAGAGCCCCCACACCCCTTAATCAGTTCTTACTAATCCTTTTCAAATTTGATAGATTGATGCCTCCAGGCATTTATTTGTATTAAATAAACTCTCAGAAACGGTTCTGTAGGCCTTCTCCCCTCAGCTGGGCTCTTACGTTATGTTTAAAAAAAAAAAAAAAAAAACTTTAAGTGGTAACATAAGTTTTTTTTTTTCCTTTCCTCCAGATTTCTGTGTTAACTGTGGCAGATACCGTCAGAACTTGCTCGCTGGACCAGTGCTATAAAACCTTCCTGTCTCCAGCCACCAGCGAGACAAAAAGGAAAATGTCCACCTTCGTTAGTAGCGTCAAGTCCTCCGACAGTCCCACCCAGCACGCGGTGGGATTTCAAAAGGCATTTCAGCTGATTCGAAGCACAAACAATAACACAAAGTTCCAAGCGAGTAAGTGCATTCTCTCTGAGGACCTATAAGCATCATAAAGATAGCAGTAGGAACATATTGTAAATCGATCCCATAGCTGTGTTTAGAGGGATTTTTTTTTTAATTGATTTGAGATAAAATTGTCACAAATTGTCTTCACGAGCATCTAATACTAGGATCTTACTAGATTGTCTTATCTTTTCCAACCAAAGGCAGTCAGTCTGCATGATTCTTTGACTCTGAGAGCCTCCTCTTCCTACCCCTTTATTAAGAACAGAACCCCGTTTATTTCCCAAGGGAACACCCACGTCCTTTCTAATGCTAATTGTCAGAGTTGCCTCCTCATTGACTTGGGGTCTGCTTGTGCACATGGGCACATGAAGGGGGCAGCAGGAATTCTTGCCTTGATCCTGCTTCTTCTAGCCAGCTGTCATTTAGATGAGCACAGTCCTTCAAATGTACAAAGGCACTCTAATTTAATTTTTATGTATTAAAGAAAATATGGAATTAGGATGCATACCAAAGTCAAGGGAAAGATATTTGAAATGTGGCTCATGCTTTGAAACTACTGAAAGGAATCTATTTCATTTTCCCTTTTATATTAAAAAATCTATTTGTAGTTTTTTTTTTCCTTTTTGTGAGAACATTAATGTATCCTGTTGAGATAAATTTAAAGAATAAATTTCCAAGCTCTTCGTTGTGTCTGCATTTAAACTAAGACGGCACTAATAAATGCAAAGCACGATGCCTGGCACTATGTGCCTGGGCCCTCGGAAGAAGGAAGCTACTGGAATGATGACAACTAATGAGGGTAGATAGTGTGTTAGTTTTGTTTCGGCATAACACATTACCACAAACTTAGCAGTTTAAAACAATATACATTTACTATCTCACAGTTTCCATGCGTCGGGAGTCCAAGTACAACTTAGATGAGTCCTCTGTTTTAGGGTCTCCCAAGGCTGCAGCCAGGTGTCAACAAGGCTATGTTCTCCTCTGAGGTTTGGAGTCCTCTTCTGAGCTCACTGGCAGAATTCATTTCCTTGCAACCGTAAAACTCACTGTAAACTTTACATCATGTAACTCTTCTTCAAGTCCCTGGCTTCAGGGAAGGCTAGGACCCTCCTTTAACAAGCTCAGCTACACAGATCAGACCCACTTGATCTAATCAGGTTACCCTCCCTTGTGATTAACTCAAAGTCAGCTTCTTCGGGACCTCTGCAATATCCGTCCATCTTTGCCAAATATGCAGCACAATCCCAGGAGTGATAGCCCCTCACCTTTGCCATATTCTGTTGGTTAGAAGCAAGTTCCAGGTTATACCCACACTCAAGATTATATTTAATACAAGAGTATATGTATATGGGTCATTTGGATCATCTTAGAATTTTGCCTACTAGCATTGGCAAGCACCAGCTATCCACAGGCCAATATTATGGGATGGCTGAGTATAAAGTTGCCCATGGTTCAGTTGAGCCAGTGGACTAGGCCGGACTCAGGTCTTCAAGGCAGATTGGCTCGGTTGTCAATGCCATCTACCTGTCAGCATTCCTCATTCTCAGAAGTATTCTTCTCGATTCTTCAGTCATTAAGCCATCTTTAGAGTTTAAGTCCAATTTTGATTATCACAGTTTTCAAACAACGGAGAGAAATGTTAGACTAGCAGTTGCGATCTCAGATGCCTACAGTGACCAGGCAGTGAATGTGAGTCCAGCGAGCTGGGGTAAGGTAATGAGGATTAGTTGGAGAACATAGTAACATAGATAGCTGTGTGCTCCGCCAAGGGGCAGCTGCTCTTCTGTTCAATCTATTATTGCTATGCAGGAATGTCTGCTTAATGTTGCCAGATCTTCTGTTTCAAGAGAAGCCAGAAATCTGCATTTCTATGTGAAATCCCTTGATTTTCAAATGTTGACATTTGTTCCAGCTTTAAAACTGTGAATAGAGACCTCATTAAACCTCTTCTCACAGACATTCCTACACTGCATGTTAGCAGAAGGCTGGTTTGATGGGAGGCATTTCTCCTCTGGGTTTTTTTGCGTTTGTTTTTCTTTTCTTAATGTTGGCAAACAAAAACACAGGAAGAAGGACCATGAGAGACTTGGACAAATTTTGATGGCACAGTTTTCTAAATGCTCCGAGGAGCCTGTTTAAAGCCAAGTAAGATGTTTCTAAGGTTTAGCTCACCAGCCTCCAGTTTACAGCTTTTACTGGCAGCTTAGAGAAAAAATAGCCCAGATTAGTTTATATAAAGAAATACTTCAGGAATTAGCATTGTCCAGTTTATTAAGGAGAGGCTTCAGGGTGCTCTCGAGCAGTATATATCCTAGGAGTCAAGTATGTGGGTTTTGGATTTCAACCAGTGTTCTACTCTGAAATTTTTCTAACCTTGTGAATTTGTCTAAATTATTTGATCTCTCTAGACCTGGTTTCCTCCTCTGCAAACTGGGGGTGATAATAAGATCCAGCATTCTGTCCTAAATATTCAATAAATATTAGCTGTGGTTATTATGATATTCAGTTTTCTATAAGACTTCTAGCTCCCGCTAAACTAGAGCAGATACCCTAGATGTCCTAAGTTGACCCTAAGCCCAAGGACAGCACCAGTAGCCTTGACAACAGCATAGTCAGGGGTCTGCTACTCTTCCCAGGAGTTTATACTATACATCACTACTTCTCTTCACCCCACAGATGATTATTTATCATTTGCTGTGTGTCTGATGTGGCTTTAGGTGCCATGGACAAGATTATTCGAATGAGTAAGAGCTGCCCTTTAGGATTATTGTAAGGGTTAGTCTATGCATGAAATTAAAGTGTCTGCCCCATATTAGTAGCCATATAAACAGAAGCTACATGTCATAGATCATTGTTGGTTTGTACTAATTTTCTTGGTACCAATCAGAAAATCTAAAACTTTTATACAATGCTGACTCTTCAGTCCCATACGTAGATCTATAACTGATAGCATTAACACTTTTGGGGTTGTTTTTTTCCTGATTTTTTTGGGGGGGTAATTGGTTGGGGGATCATTTTATAGCAAAAAAAAAATAAGATAATTAGGAGTGTGGATTTAATGGCATGGGCAGAGCCCAAATTTGAGTTGTTCTTCCCATTTAGATATTGACCCCAAGACATGCTGCTGGCTTAGAGACAAGCTCACCAAATGGGGAGTCTGTTGCATTTTCTTCCATTTATATGCTGCAAATGCATCTTTGCTCTGTCCCAAGTCCCTATAATTGCTCATCCCTAACATTACTAATCACAAGTAATGCATAAAGAAAAAAAAAGAGCAGCCAAACTTGACAGATCTGATAAGTAAGAATAGAAAAATACTGTTTTTATTGAGGATAAGGTAGAAATCTTGTCAGGGGCTGGGAAGAGCCAGTTAGGATGCTTCCAGAGTGTAGGTCTTATTGTTAGGATGGAAAGAAATTGTGCTCAGCTGTCAAAGAAGCCCAAGGGCTGCAGGCCTTCTAGTTTTCCAAACATGGGCCTGTGTCCTAAAACAGCTCTCAGTGACAGTGTATTTTATCCAGAATCATAAGACTAAGTAAGAAAACTCAAAGGGTTCTCTCTTAGGTCAGTCCAGGTGTGTCTAGGATTTATCACACATGGTACATTTGCTATAAGGAGATGGTTTGTTTTATACTGTAGTATCAGCTCATGGCCTATCTGTATTTTCCCTCACTAGGGAGTCAAGCATTTTGTTTTTGTTTTTATTTTTGTTTTCCAGTTTGAAGCTTAAATGAAATGTTTAGGGTCCTTATAAAATAATTTATAGGACTGTATTTAGAACGTTGAAAAAAATTGGTATTTAGTTTTAAGACAGGAATATTCCTAAAACTTATGGACTTTTTCGTGTGTGTATCAACATTCACTTCCTAATCTCTGATAACTAAAGAGTGAATTTGAAATTTGCAGTTAATGTTCATAAGAGAATTGTTTAAGCATCCAAATTGGCTTTAAGACTTGCCTCTATTTTACATGTTAGAAATAAATAAGAGGAACGTTGAATGCATTTACTTCTTTGAGTCAAATTTTATTCACTTATCTACAACATTGATACTACATAAATTAACTCTTCAATTCTGCGTAATAAGAATACTTTAAAATCTAAAATGGAAATTTACAAACCAAAGGAAATTCAAGCATTGCGTCTTCATTATTAGGATAATTTTTAAAAGGATAACTGTATTTGTTATATTTTGTGGCATAACGCTCAGTGATTTAAAACAATGCACGTTTATAATCTCATAGTTTCTGTAGGTCAGGAATCTGGGCACGGCATAGCTTAGTGCCTCAGTCAAATATCTCATGAGGTTGCAATCACACTGCTACCCACAGGTGCTGTCATCTCAAAGTGCAACAGGGGGAGGATCTGCTTCCAAACTCACTCACTTTGTTGCTGGAGGGATTTTCAATTCTGAGAGCCTCTGTTCCTCATCTCTCCATGGGACTGTTTACAGCCTGCCAGCTGTCTTCCCTCAGAGTGAGAAGGCACCCACTGCAAGAGCCACAGTCTTTTTGTAACCTAATCTCAGTCTTGATGTCCCATCACCTCTGCTGCATTCTGTTCATTATAAGCGAGTCACAGAGTCCAACCCACACGCAAGAGGAGGTAACAACCCTAGAACGTGAATGAATATCAGGAATTGGGGCTGTTGGGAGACCAACTCGGAGGTTGCCTGCCACAGCCACTATAAAGCAACCTCAGTTAAATGACAACAATAGGAACCAGAACATATAAGTGTATAACATATTAATATGTCAATATTTATTTCTCAATAAAAAGATAAACTATGTAGGATGTCCTAAAAATATATATTGAATCAAAGAATCTCAGATTAGAAAGAAAATGTAAAAGTCCGGCTCTCTCTCCTCCCTCCTTTTATTAAAATGGGGCATTCAGCCTCTGCTTGTTTATATCTCTAGAGGAAGGAGATTCATCACTTTTTGTTTTTGAGTCAGTCCACTTGACAGATGTGCTTCCCACTGAGCTAAAATTACTTCTCAATTACTCTACCCATCAGCAATATTCGGAAAGTAGTTTTGATCTTAAATCAGAGGTGCCACTGCAGACCAGTAGAAGGGGTTCGTTTTGTTTTGTGTGTGTTTTGAGGTTTCATCCTCTTTTTGCCATCACCCTTTTGCTCACCCTCTTTACTAAAATGACTTAAATCAGTCCTATTACTACTCCATCTTATAGGCAAGGAAATTTAGGTTTAGAGAGGTCAAAAAATCTGCCTCAGTCTCCCAGACTCAGCCTGTAAGGAACAGAGCTGGGTTTTGAACACAGGCGACTGGCTCCTAAATCCATGTTCTCACTGCTCTACTACAGTGCTGAGATAGTTAGTGTAGTTGCAGATAACCTTACGTATCCAAAGAGCCCCTGGAAGAACGAACCATTTTAAAGCCTAGTCCCCCTAAAATGTGTGTTCATGGCGGTGATCCTGCATCACTGGGGAAAGGATAAATCATGTTCAGATTCCTCCGTTTCAGAGGGCAGGAGAGATTTCCACTTGGACTGGCTTAAATTACTATAACCGTGGGTGCCTACAGGGAATCGCCTTCTTTTATCCGGGAAATTTATCAGGAACATCTCTTTACCTGACACTGGATAAATGAGGCCTCGCTGTCCAGAAGGCGCTGGAGGGAGGAAAGGCAGAGGCAGGGAGATGAAAGCCGCGGCATCGAGCGGGAAGGACTGGGAACAGCGGGCCAAGGGGTCCTCGAGGTGGGGAAGTCCAGGGGAAATGAAAAGGAAACTGAACTGCTGCCTTTAGCCAGAATCCAAATGGAGCATTCAATTTGTATGTTTTTGTTTAGATACAGACATGGTCATCATTTACCTGTCAGCTGGCATTACATCAAAGGACTCTTCAGAAGAAGATAAAAAGGCAACTCTCCGAGTCATCAATGAAGAAAATAGCTTTCTAAACAACTCCGTAATGATTCTCACCTATGCCCTCATGAACGGTAGGTAGCGTTTTGAGATTTTCCTTTCAGATCAAAGATCTCTCTAAATGTACGCTGCTTTAAAAAAAAGAAGAAGAAGAATCATAACAGTGTGCTCGGACGAAGGCTCTGGGGAAAGGCGTAAGCTCTTTCTCTACCTCGCGCTGGTATTCAGGGCATGTGAAAATGTCCCTTTCTCTTCATCTCTCTCCAGCCAACTGCTCGTTTCTAAACCTTCTCCCCATAGATGGTCTTGCAGAGGATTTTGTACAGCTCCCTTTTTTTCAGTTCTCCTTCCTATTCTAGGATTACCTAAGGTTTTAACTTATCTCATTGGTTGAAGCTGCAGGAAGCCAAAGCACTGACCTAGATTCTTCTGTGTAACCAAGTCTATGAATATCACATTTCCCTGCAGAATCACTACCTGAAACCTCTTCTGCCACTTTCTCCACCTCAGCTTCCTTAGCTGTGGAATGGAGATAAGAACTATCTACTTTGCAGGGTTGTTGTGAGGATTCGCCTTAGCGTACAGTAAACACATAAGACAGTACCTGGTACTTGCGAGGTACTTGTTAAAACTGATTGTGTTGCTGTTAAATGACAGTGTGCAAAAGGGGTTAGGAAACTGGCAAATTTGAGCCACGACTCCACTTTTTTTCCTTCTGCCCTCCAACATGTCGTCCAGTCTGAGAACAACACAAACTTCGAACCTCTGTAGAAAGTTGTGTCTCTCTGTCAATACATTGTTTTGTCTCACAGCTACTTCTTCGGGCCCCTTGCCCTGGGTCCCAAGGTGGCCGCCTTCCCTTGTGCTTAAGAAACCATGTCTGGATCCAGCAGCCTTTCCAACCTGCAGTCTTTTATTTCCTTCTCCACTGCCAGATCTCCATGCAGAACAATGTGATTTTAGGGACAGCAGCTCTCATATTTTAATGTGCTAAGGATTACTTGGGGAATGGTTTTAAAATGCAGATTCCCAGGCACTGCCCTCAGATTCTTATTCAGACCATCTTAGGAGGGTTCCAGAAATCTGTGTTCTGGCCAGGGTGATTGTATTCCAAATGTTTTATGGACCACTCCTGAAAGAACATGGGCTCTGATGTCCAGCAGTCCTTGGTTACAGTCTGCATTTACTAGATGTGTGGCTTATGGCAGGTTACCTGATCTCTTTAGGCCTCGGTTTTACCTATGAAATAAGAATAATAAAATCTACTGCATAGGGTCGCTGTGATAATAAAATACAATGTGTGTTTAAGGTTCTTAATATGGTACCTGGTAAATAACGGGTACTCAAAGCCAGTTTAAGGAATGAATAAAAGATGATGTGGTTCCCTGTGTCAGCACAGCTCCTAGGTGGAGGGCAAGTCTCTGTTCGGCGTCCTCTGGCGTGCTGTGCTCACTTTTGATAAGCATGTCTCCTGCCATGCTATAGTGAGGTGCTCACATGTTGTCCTCTCTTCCTTCTCCCTCTGCTCTTCACAAGAACGTGAGTTTTTCAGGCGTGGACTGTGTCTTCGTTTTCTTTGCATTCTGAGTGCTTAGCACAGGACTGGGCCCAGCTGAAGGGGGTAAGGGTAGCTTCTTTTTGCCTGGACACACACCCTGCAGTGTCATCTCTGGTTGCCTGTTGTTCTTTTCTCCTTTGGGTCAGCTTCTTTCACTCATGAGAGGAAGAAAGGGAAGGGGGAAGGAAGGAGAGTGGAAGGGGGGAAAAGTGAAATTGACTGAGTACCCACAGTGTACAACATAGTGGACTGAAATTCTAGAGCTGTAGCATACACAGTCCCTGTCGTCAAGAAGCTTATAACCTAGTGAGGAAAATAGACAAGCAGGTGAATTAAATGCAGTAGTAGAGGGAGGAGCAAGGAAGTGACGTTCTTTCTTTTCATTGGATTTAAGGGTCTGCCCAGGCAGGTAGGGAGAAGGCTTCCCTGCTGTCACCTGTTCCTTCTGTGGTCCTAAGTCCTTCCACCAGAGTTTCTTGTACATTTGCTGTGTCCCTGATAACTCCACACTTGAAAACCTCTAGGAACTTCTGTCTAGCCATCCTTGTCTCTTCCCTTTCTCCCCAAAATCTAGCCAGACACACATCCTCATGGCCAGTTTTCTTCCTTTCCCTCTCAGAATTCCATTTCTGAGTATTGATCACCAGAGTAGACACATTCCCTCACTCTGTCAGTCAGGGCTCAAATAGGGAAGCAGAACCACTATAAGAATTTTGGAATAAAGAATTTATTATCAGAATAAGAATGCACACAATTGCGAAAGAAAGTGGAAAAGTAAAGGTCCAAAAAGAAGAGTTGACAACTCAGAGAAAGTTTAGTAACCAAGTCTGGAAGGTAGGAATACTGAAGACCACTCTGGAGGCCTGGCGTGGAAGTCTTGGCCTTTTGTGGCTGCTGGTCCCTGTGCATTCTCAGTGAAGCATCTGGAACATGCCGGAGGTTGCTGTTGGTGAGCAAGCCAGCAGTTGGGAAAGGGAATTGAATGCAGAACAGACAAACTAGAACATTCTGGTCCTTCTGTGTCTCTCACCACCTCCTACTTTGCCTCCCAAATCTCCCAATGCAGTCCTTCCCTTTTGGCATCTTTAACCTGGAGGCATACAGGAAAGGGGATTCAGGGAAATGTAGTTTCTGGCATGACCGTGTTATCCGTAGACAATCCAGCACACTTACCAGTCAGCCACCCTACAGACCCACCTGCCACCCCTGCACAGCATTTCATGATGGAGTAACACAAAATACCCGATCCTCCACAGGCTTCCAACCCACGCTGCTCTTCTTTGCCTAGTGGATATTCTTGTTTGTCACTTTTCTGTTATATTTTGAGACAGCCAAGCAATGCATGACAAAGAAAGGAAATGTATTTATCGCCCGAGTCGTCTCCTTTTATTGTTTCGCCTCTGAGCTTCTCAAGGTTATGAGGTCAGGAATCAGTCACGTCTGTTGCGTTGTCTTTGCCTCGGAACATACCCCTCACCTCCTTCCACAGCTCTGTGCAAGCAAAGGGAACAATAATCCAATTCTGACTTAATTTGGCCCACGTTGTTTTTTCCTCCCCTTTCTTTTAGCATTACATGAGTGGAGTAAAATTCAGGTTTATTTAAATATATTTTAAGGAAAAAATTATATCCATTAGATTCTCCCATGACTTTAGAAATGGACTTCTGATGCTGGAAATATGTACACTTGTCATGTAGAAATGATAAAGACACGTGATAGGTGAACTATGAAAGTTTCAGATTCTTTTTAATGACTGAACGGAATGTGAAGCAAAACCTTTTTAAAACGCAATGGTAGAATCTCAGTAAAGACTGAAATCGTTTGAATGTGTTTACAGCGATACCCATATGTGATCAGTTTCTAATCCTTTTGATTGTGATCCAACAATAGCAAACTAAAAAAATGGTTTATTAAATTTGTTTTTGTGCTATAGATTACAGATGTTGTAGAATAATACGTCCCAGTATTCCTAAATCTTGTACAAAGTTTTCAAAACCCTCTAAATGTAAAAAAATATACATCGGATAAATCAAATTCAGCATTATCCTAACAATATCAAGCATGAAAATATTTGTAATTAAAATGAGCTTAAAGAAACAGGGTTGGGAGGCATCACTATATGAAATTCATAATCCCTTCATTTAGTTGCATGAGATTTTGGCAAGTGCTTTTACAGGCGGAGAGGTAAGGAATGAAATGGTAAACCTCTATCCTTTAGAACTCTTACAGTGTCATCTGCTGCTTTAAATTAAATGCAGACTTGTTAATCATTACTTTCAAATATTAAATTCAGAAAAAGAATTTAAATTTTATAATTAAACTTTTGGGGGAGAATACATTCTTACTGAATGGGACTCCTTTATTTACTCATGTGTTTTTCATCATTGCCTTTTGAAGAATCCCTTTCCCCTCTTGCCTATTTAAGGGAAGACAATGCCTCAGGCTTTATTTCCTGAACAGGAACTGGTATGTGTGTCCTGAGTCCACATCATCTCTGCAAAGACGCCTTTGGCATTGCAAGACCTCATCCCTGCACAGGTCAGACCTAAATGGCAAGATATTGTATGGATATAAACCATTTTGCTTTCCGTGGTCTTCCCTTGGCTTTCAATTTTAGATGGGGTGACTGGTTTGAAGGAGCTGGCTTTTCTGAGGGATCTGGCCGAACAGAACTCTGGGAAGTACGGTGTGCCGGACCGGACAGCCTTGCCTGTGATTAAGGGCAGCATGATGGTACTGAACCAGTTGAGTAACTTGGAGACCACAGTCGGCAGGTTCTACACAAACCTTCCCAACCGGATGATTGACGAAGCTGTCTTTAGCCTCCCCTTCTCTGATGAGATGGGAGATGGTGAGTTTGGAAAAAACTTCCTATTAAAGGGAGAGGGAAAGAACTGGGCAGATAGAAATGGGCACCCCTTTTTCAGGATCATAGGATTGCATAACCCCCTGCCAGCTGTCCCGCAGCACTGTATTCTAGAGCAGAAATCTCCAGCCCTGTTTCTTCCTTAATACCCTAGCCTCAGTAGACTTATGGATGTATCTTCCAGGGAGGCTTTGTGAGGGTTTGCCAATATCCGAAAGTTAGTGAATTGGGCCTAAAGGGTAGCTTTGTATCACAAGTGGTAAATAAAGCTCAGAAGTACTTAGGATTCAGCCTCAAAGACAAGGCAATCTGGCATAGTCAAACAAACGTGAGCTTGGCATCAGATGGGCTTTCAAATGCCACTCTTCCACTTAAGCTGTTGTTCTTGGTAAGTTATTTAATCCTGTCAGTTCTCCATTTGGTCATCTGTTAAGGGGGTAAAAAATCTTTCAGATTATTAGGATTAATTAGACAATGATATATAAGACTTATCAGTAACTGGCATTCCACCCAATTATAATTACTACATTTTATGTCTTTAATTATTTAACCTTTGTTGTTATCATTATTATTATCATCATCATTATCATCCTGATGCCTAAGTTACCCATAATATGATGTTGGGTAAATGCTTAACCTTCACATGATTCTATTTTCTCACCTATAAAATAGAAAATATAATATTTCTCTCACAGCAACTGTGATATTAAATTCAATAATGTATGTTTAAGCATCTAGAACAGTGCCTGGCCGACAGTATGTTCTCAGTAAAAGTGCAGTCTTTTTCTTTTCCTCCACGATATTCTTACTCATCCTTTTCTCCACATCCTTCTTTCTTGCCTTCCTTGACAGAAGATTGAAGAGGCAGATAATTACTAGCCAGACAGACACTATCACCATTTGAGATCCTGTTTTTTTATGTTCGGTTAACTAGGAGCTCTCGCAAATCATAGATATTCAGAGAAAACTCATGTGTAGAAAGTAATAAGCCTATAGAGAATGTATTTTCTGGAAACTAGTTAAACATACTTATTCTTTAAGGAAGAAATATGCCAACTGCTGTTATACCTTAATTTTTGTATCCTTCCCATTTCTGACAGGGCCCACAGATATATATAGAATAGAAACTCCTACCTTTCCTTTATAGTGAAAATATTGAGTCTTGAATGCAAATTACCTTTAATCCATGTACCCAACATTATTGAGTGCCAGCCAAGCATTGTGCCAGGGAGTGATTGGTAAGGCTCACATCCTACCCTCAATAAGCTCTTAAGTCTGATAAGAGAAAGACAAATCAATAAATCCTGTTAATACTCTGTGAAAGGAACAAAGACAGATGTAGAAGCCCATTCCTATACAAACCGAGAGAATTGTATAGCCAAATTATATTACCAGTAGTAGTATCAGGTAGGGTAGGACTCTCCCTAAAATTGACCTCTACAACCCAGAGAGCTACCCCAAATGCCTTAGACCAAATCACTTTGCTCACCTGGTGGCTGGTGTCATTCAAATTTTAGTCATCGGAGCCTGTTTTTTTAATCCTGTGCAGTGGGTTTCAGTGATTGGTTTACAGTTCTGTTAAATTCCCTGTTAAAAGTGTGTCTTTTCATCTTTGTGTTTTCAGTCCCTAGAATTATTAGGTGACAGGTCCTCTGACCCTGTGACATGAGGCTCGAGTCTAGGGAAACTCATCTTTACAGGGCTCTAATTCAAAATCTACACAAATTAAAATATCAGTTACTGAACATATTTCTTTTCGAAAAGCAAATCTGTATACTTCAGGTTAAAGTAGAGAGAGTGTTTGAGGATTTTGTCAGGGTAGCAAGAGCTTAGCATACTTTATTTGCCATAATGAGATAAAGAATCTTCTCTCCAAGTTGATAATTGAAAAGTAAGATTGTGTTTCTTTTTTAAGACTTTGTTCTTAACACATCCAGAGGAGAATAGAAATTTGAAGCGAGCGTGCAACCCAGTCACACGGTATTTCTGTTGTACTTTACTGATCCATGAAAATGGCTTTAATCTGAGACTCAAGCTCAGAGGATTGTGGCATGCAGATTGTGACCTCTGTCTCTATGCTGGTCAGTCCAGCCTACTCCTAGGACCCGTTCATCTAGGGAGACCCAAACAAAAACCTTCTCCAAAATGGATTTTTAAACCTTCTTAAATACCTGTTATTTTTAAATGTTTTTGAACAGGTGGATAAATAGCATTCTTCTAAATGTGAGCTGCTTAGATAATGCTTTTGAAACTATAATAGACATCTGTTGCATGACATTTCACAAGCTTTTTCAGTGCTGTGTCCAATTCTTCCTACCAGGTGATGTATTTACTTAGCCTCTGCAACCACAGCAACTCGACAATAATTCAAGTGGACACCATACATGATTCTCTGTGTGGAAGCCCATTCTCAAATTCTTTTCCTGGATATTCCTGGAAAATGGCTTTCCGATAGGCTGCTAAGGCATGAATGTGCCACCAAGCACAGGAAAATACGAGGTCAAGATGGAGAGAAACAATTCATCCTTATTGTTGGAATTTCATTGAGAGTCATAGAATTATAAAGTTGTTATGGATCGTGGAGATCATTGTGTCTCCACTCCCCATCTGATGCATGAAGAGTCTCGTTCAGAGAGGTGGCACAGCTCGCCCAACCTGGTAGAGAAGCCAAGAGGAGAACCCAGGTGGCCTGACAGTCGGGCCATATGTTGACCCACCATTCGCTTACTCTTCTTCTGGACATTTTCCTCCTGTGCTTTGTCCTTTCCCTAAATATCCTGTTAGTTTTTTATGGCCTGTGCACTAATTATGGTCTTTATATTTTGAAATGCTTATTTAGGGGGAAAAAAAGAAACAAAAGAATATGCATGAGAGAATGTATGGCCCACAAAGCCTAAAATATTTGCTGTCTGACCCTTTCCATAAAAGCCTGGAAACTCCTAGCCCAAGTGACTTGAAATATATTCTTTTGGAAATTTAATTTCTCCTTCAGCTATTTGAAATTCTCTGTAGTCAGATACTGTAGCTTTCTAAGTTTCTTCCCCTTGTCTTCCCATTTTTTGAAAAGATGCCCATTTCTTTGGCTTCCTCTGTATAGTTGTCTCATAGACATACTAATAATACCTTTTAGACATTCCTTTGTCCACAGTGTCTCACAGTCTGACACCCCCCAGATATTAGTAAAATGGTTACTACTGTGTTCTTTAAAGAGACATGTGAACCAAGGCTCCGAGAAATTGTCCAGTGTCACGTGTACAAAACAAAGGGGCACAGCTAGCTGAACTGGAACTCAGATTGTTAGACTCCTTGTCCATTGGTCTTTCAAGTTCAGCGAATCTCTCCACTTCAGGAAATAGAATGATCTATTTAAGGCTGCTGATGTTTTGCACTGATCTGGAATGTCACAGGTTTTTTTATTTTTAGGTGAAAAAGAAGTGGAAAACATACACATTGCCTCCATTTAAGTTAACTGCGATATCTGAACCACCAAAGGGCCCTCTTTCGCTCCCACTCTAACTCACTTAGGCTGTCTGCAGAGGCAATGCTTGATAACTGGATCACACAGGAAACGTTTCCTCTAAGCAGAAGTGCGACCGCCGATACCAAGCCTTCGTGACTAACTAGAGCCCAGCTCCCATCTTTGTCTAGTGCCTTCTCTGCTGTTCTTTGAATTTTTTTGTTTTTAACCCATAGGTTTGATAATGACTGTGAGTAAACCCTGTTATTTTGGAAACCTGCTTCTGGGAATTGTAGGGGTGGATGTGAATCTGGCCTACATTCTTGAAGATGTCACATATTACCAAGACTCTTTGGCTTCCTACACTTTTCTCATAGATGACAAAGGTAATCTGCCAAAAGTTACTCATAGAATGGGTTTTTTTGGACGCCTAAAGAAAATAATATATAGATATTCTGATACTAACCAAGTAGGAAAATGATAGTATTTAAAGAAAAGCGGTGTGGCTAGGACTGCTCATCTGTAGCAAATAACCATAAGGCTGGCAGAGCAGATCTCCAAATTACATATTTGTTTCTATATTGTGTCAAGGGGTAGGGAACAGTTATTTGTAACATCAGGAAATTAGGCTTGAGAATTGAATAACACAAAGAAAGTCATTCTTTGGATCATTTTTTGCATATGTCTTCTTCTTTAGATTTACTGGCATTATGTGGTATTGGAACGTTTTATATTCATAAAACATAAACAGCCACCAATGCCTCTGAAATGTTCTTGATCAGACAGATGTTCGATAATTTAAGACATCACTCTATACTTCAAGAGTTTTACGTAAGCACTCATAAAACAGGTTCAGTTTTTATTGAACTGGTGAGTTACATCCTGAGAAGCTGAGTACTGGGCAGCTAGCCCAGAGATCCTGCATTTCAAGCCAGTGATGGGCACTTTTATTAGCATCAGTACTTCCTACTTCCAAACTATAACAGGTTTCTTATAGCATGCATTTTGTTTTTTTTCATTTCAGGATATACACTTATGCATCCATCTCTTACCAGACCATATTTATTATCAGAACCTCCCCTTCATACTGACATCATACATTACGAAAATATTCCAAAATTTGAGTTGGTTCGGCAAAATATCCTAAGGTAAGGAAAAGGTGAGGGTCGTACTATTTTTTCTCTGAGAATGGAACCCATCAAGGTCAAATATGAGTACTTACTATAGAGTTTAAAAGCAAATGCATAAATTATTTTAACGTTATCAAAAGTATACTCAGTAATTTTTCCATGAGGATAGTAGCCAAGATTTTGCTTACTTTGTATAACAGATAAGCTCTCTCAGAACTATTGTTTGAGTGAGGGTAATGTCTTGGAAATCAAACTCTGTGTTCACGTTGACTTTAGTGGTAAAATCAGATATATGGTATCTCATTTTTAAAAAAAAATACTTCAATGATACCAAATTGAAAAATGTTGGCAAAATAAAAGGTTAAGTTGAGGACCAGCTCTACTGCATTTGCCAAAAAATAGCTTGGCAAAGTAGGGTCCATTCCAAGTTGACAGCACAATCTTATACAACGTTTTCTCTTAAAATAAAAACAGATTGGATTTCTTCCAGCCATGATACATTATTCTGGCAGATGGTAACCTATAGAGAAATGTGTCTTTGTGCTCATTGGTTGAAAATTAATGGCTGAGTGATTTGAGACAAGTTAGTCTCTGGAAAGAATTAGAATTGGGGAGCAGGGATAGAGAGGAAGGAATGTTTTTAATGCAGAGCTGACATAATGCTTTTACGAAATTGAAAATCTCACATGATCTCTTTCAAAACTGATGAGCTTCATTGCTATTCAAAATCAGGAGGTGGTCATTGACTCACAGCTTCTTCCTTGCCTTTAATTAAGTGCTTAATTTTATCTTTCGCCTGAAGTATTTAATTCTGTTTGCCAACGCAGCCTCCCTCTGGGCAGCCAGATTATCGCAGTCCCTGTGAACTCATCCCTGTCTTGGCACATAAACAAGCTGAGAGAAACTGGAAAGGAGGCCTACAACGTTAGCTATGCCTGGAAGATGGTGAGTGTGAGGAAGTCGCTTCTGCTTGAAGAGCTACAGGGTACAGTGCTCTTCTTCGCATGGGAATTCTAGGGGACTGGAGTCTGATAACGTGACTCATCAGTTTCTAAAGTGATTGGAAAAAGAAGACATTCCATGGATGTTTTATAACTTTTCCCATTTTTGTTTATATAACCAATAATTGTTCATGGTGAATAAAGCAAACAATATAGAAGGATATAAAGTAGAAAGTAAACTGTGCCCTTTCCTTCTTCCTGCCCTTGCCTTCCCACCCCCCATAAGTAGTCTTGATCGACTTATAGAAAATTTATATATACACACAAGCATATATATGTGTATGTGTACACACATCCAAATGCTTGCGTGTCTTTAATGACTATATAGTATTGTGTTGTATAGATGGACCAAATTTCTTTAAACATTCCCCTATCAATACACATTTAGGTTATATCTAGTTAGTTTTCATCAGTTCAGCTCACATTATGGAGGTTGGGAGGTATGAAAGCATAAATGCCCTCTGACATTCTCCAAGAAAAAGAATTTTTTTTTTTTTTTTGAAACACATGCTTAGTCTGTCACCCAGGCTGGAGTGCAGTATTGTGATCATAGCTTACTGCAGCCTCTAACTCTCCCGGGTTCAGGTGATCCTCCTGCCTCAGCCTCCCAAGTAGCTGGGACTATAGGTGCATGCCACCACACCCAGCTAATTTTTTATTCATAATATTTTGTAGAGATGGGATTTCTCTATGTTGCCCAGGCTGGTCTTGAATTCTTGAATCCCCCTGCCTCAGCCTCCCAGAGTGCTGGGATTATAGGCATGAGCCACCACACCTGGTAGAGACCTTTAGATTAGAACTTGAATTATTCATATTCAACACAAGCAGATTGATAGTTTAGCCATAACTTGGGGCAGCCATTTCAGCTTTCTCATTCAGACATTGAGCCTCACAGAATCATAAAGAAACAGAATCTAACACTCCCTGTCCATGTCACCCATGTTTCTCTCCTCTATCCTTCCTTCCCAGCATAGCATAACAATGTCTTTGTAATGCCCCGAATACTGTAACTGACCAAAAGGATAGTAGACTTTCATTTTTATCATCAAATCTTAATCACTGGCCATAAAATGCAGTCATACTTGACAGTTTGTTGGATGGACATAGCTGAAATTTAACCTGTTGACTTCAAATGGATCCATTTATTCATTCCTTTATGAACTACTTATTGAACATGTACAATAAGGATAAAGGAGATTGACACTCTCCGCCCTCATAGAGCATCCAGCCTACCGGTGGATGCAGACAGTTAAGTAACAACTTGATACAGGATCTGTGTCTGGGTTAGGAATGATGGGAGTAGCCAACAGCCTTTAGTCTCCTCCAGCCTTGTTGTTTGGTTCATAAGGTGTCATGATGGCAATAGCAGTTACTAAAATGAAAATGAAACAAATGAAATAATAAATGAAACTTTCGGAAACTTATGTTTACAAGCCTAATTCTATTTTATTGTTTGTTTGGTAATACAGATTTAGGGAAGGTCAACATCTATTTAGAAATTCTTACAGCCAGCCGCCTCATTTTGAGAATTTTTTTTTGAGATTGATGGCAGCATCTGCCCTTATCCTTATATAATTTTAAAGATAAATTGCTTAATTTTTATATTAGAAAGGGTGAGCCAGCCACCAAAATTCTTAATTGGAAAATAGACTTTCGTATTTGAAATTGGAGATTGTTCACCTCCAGCATATCCTGATTGAAAGCAACTCAATTACATCCTGGAAAAATGTCTACGTTAATAATTGTTGGCATTAAAAGAGAAAGAAGGAAATGTTGGCATTTGAGTGACCTTCTTTGTACAGTAAATAGCCCCAGTTTTAACATTTTGCAAAGAAATATTACTTCTTAGTCTTTTCAGTGATACTAGTAAATTCTGGCCACTCTCCTTAGACTAATTAGATATAATCATGTACTCACTTCAGGTTGAAGCATTAGCTTTCTCAGAGTTCTGCAGTTGAGCAGATCACTTTAAGTGAAAAATTAAGGAGGTAGTAAGTAATGAGATGGAAAGATTTTTTTTTTTAAAGTGGTTTACCTGGTTACCCAGTAATAAGGGCAAATATTTTTAAGGTCTCTTTACTTTGGTGGGGAAAAGAGTAGGTACACATCTTATCCTAAGGAATAAAATGGATTCTTCTATTAATTATATAATTCAAATAGAGTTAGCTTATGCTGAGGGTAATTGGTTAAACTGCTTAGCATCCATAGACATAGGAGATACTGATGGATTATTTCACTGAGTTAATCTAACTATAACTTGAGAGATATGTTGGCAGCATTAAGAGATTACTTTCCCACTGTGTAATCTAAGTCCTTTTCTGAGCATTTTAGGAGGCTGTTTGTTATTACAGAAGGAATTCAATACCTATTTGAATAAATGTTCCCATGTTACACAGTCCTGGTCCACTCCAAAACAAGAATCCCATGTGCAATCAATGAAAAAAACTACTCCCCAGTCATGGAGAGCCCTTCTAGGAATGTCATAGTTTCTTTTAAAGCAGAGATTATTTTTGCAGCTAAGAACATGATAGAAAGACCTATATTTAAATCTGTTTTCCTAAGGACATTTATGAAGTGCTACTTTTAGAAGCTTGGGGTAAATTTTTATTTTTCTCTTACGAAGAGACCCAATTATAAAATTCTGGTCATTCTAGTAGGGTTTTGTCTTTTGCTTCCTTAGAATATGCAACATAGGAACCAAATGCCAATGCCACTTCAGAATACCTTGTCACTTTCTAATTTGGGGGGATGGAGGAAGAGGAT
>NW_012138302.1:4130706-4144836 GCF_000956105.1 Propithecus coquereli | reverse complement strand
TTATAACCTCAGCCTGATCCTGCAGGGGAGCTCTGGAGTGTAAATCGCAGCACAGAGGTTGCCCAGACTAAAGGAAGAGAACTCGGCTTTCATCTTCCTTAGTCACTTTCAGCTCTCCGCTAGTGCTGGGCAAAGAGGTCTCAGCAGCCCAGAGACAGTCCATAAAGAGAGTCACAGGTACAGCCCCAGTAAAAGTAAGTACGCAGATAGGGGATTTTAAGGTGGGTGGGTGGAAAAACAGTAAAAAGAATCCAAAAGAATTTGGCTGGGCACAGTGGCTCATGCACGTAATAGCAGCATTCTGGGAAGCCAAGGCAGGAGGATCGCTTGAGGTCGGGAGTTTGAGACCAGTCTGAGCAAGAGCAAGACCCCATCTCTCCTAAAAATAGAAAAAATTAGCCGGGTCTGGAGGCATGCACCTGTATTCCCAGCTACTCGGGAGGCAGAGGCAAGAGCATCGCTGGAGCCCGGGAGTTTGAGGTTGCAGTGAGCTATGAGTAATCTACTGCAAGTCCCTATCTTCAGAAGGGCTTAGGAATGGGCAAATAATTCAAAGGCCAGCAAAAAGGAATTTACATTTTTATGTCCCAGATGTTTTTTATTCATCACCTGAGTTACCCTATGATAGATGACGACATTTGGGTTTACCAGGGATAAATAATTTTCCCCGATGACACAGAAGGTAGCCAAACTGAGATTTGGCTCAGGCCCCTCTTTCTGCCACCTGCCAGACACGTACGAGGCCTCTGTGGTCTGTGCTGTCAGTGTACTGCAGTATGCTCACAGTACAGTAAAACAGATACTCTCCTCTTCGCTGTTGAAAAGACCTAGGGTTCCAAAAAAATTAATATCTAAGAATCATCACACAGTTGGCACACTAGGCAGAGGGGACACAGGTGGGAAGAGGATCAAAGACAGAAGTCATCCGTCTCTAGATTCCAAATGAGAGTGCTCGTGTTTGGGTTCCTCCCTTAAATTCCATCTCAGAGAATTCTGCCTGGACATGAAATCAGAAGAGCAGGCTGGACTAAGGGATCCCTTCTGTGACACATCCTAACAGTGTTGACAGTTTGGAGAGAGCCAGTGTTGTTGATCCAAGAAGGCCGGATTTTATATTTCTTTGTTTTGATTTGGTCCTTGGGGGTTGTATTTGTCTTTATATAAAAGAGTATGGAAAAATTCATATTTTTAAGAAATGCTTTACTGAAAAGCTAATGTGTGCATGCTCTTTTAAGTTTTGTGTGAGCAAGCAAAATACTACTGCTCATGAAAATAAGATCACTATTTTGAAATTTGAGACAGTAAAGCACAACAGTTTTCTTGATGAGAAAGAAGCTCAAGCCAGATTTTTTTATTTCCTCTGGATAATCTCTTATAGCTCCATTCTCCAATATGGTGGCCACTAGCCCCACGTAGCTACTGGGCACTTGAAATGTGGTTAGTCCAAATCGAGATGTAAATGTGAAATCGATGCTTCATTTTTTTTTTGAATATTGATTACATGTTAAAACAATGATACTGCTTTGGATATATTGGATTCCATAAATATTAAAATTAATCAGTTTCTTCTTGCTTTTCTTAATGTGGTACTCAAATTTTAAATTACATTTATGGATTGCATTGTGTCTCAGCTGGACAGCAATGCCTCACAGAGATGACTCTGAAAATGTAATTTATCAACTTAAATACTTTACATGTGATTAACAGGCAGACCATAGGCCAGTGTCTGACTTTCACAGTATGGGAGCTCTTTCCACCTTGCCACCCCTCCTCACCTGGACATTACCCCTTCTCACCCGGGATAGTGTGGACATGTAATGAAGGGCAGCTTAGTTGGGATTAGTTAGTAATCAAAGTGAACCAGGATAATCAAAATACAGTAAAGGAGGAATGGAAAATATGGGAGACATGGCAAATAAATAGTTTCCATCCGACCTCATTGATGATGGGGATTTTTGAGGCAAGGTATTAAATATACGTCAGATCTGTCTTCAAGAGAGCTGATGGAAGGACATTGTCTTTCTTGATACACAAAGAGAAAAAGAAGAATTTTTTAAGAGTACATCATTTAAGGCAGTTCAGTATGTATGTGTGTGTATGAGTGAGTATGTCTGCCTCCTGGACACAAAGCTATGGGTCCTGTTTCTTGATTCTTTCTTTGTCTCTCTTTGTGCTCAATCCATCTTACTGCACCAGCCTTTTCTGAAATGCCAAAAAGCCACCTCCCCAAGGTGTCTCTCCTTCTCCTAACTCTGGCCCCACTACAACTCTCTTGTCCCTGAAGTGGATGTATGCCTTTGACACCTCTTATTACTGTGTTATTCTCACATTGTTGTTTTCCTCTCTTTTCCTTGCCCTTATCACTCCGGTTGGATCCTAAGATTTGTGAGTTCAGGAATTATCCTCTCTCCTTCTCTTCTTGGCACATCCTTGCATAGAGGGACCACAGGAGCATATGCACCTGAATTCACAATCTAACCTTTTTAAACCTCTGGTTTCCTTCTTTTTATTAATCTCCTAAGATAGCCCGTGACAATATCACAAAAATTAAATGAGAAATAACATCATTGAAAGCAACATTTTCTGGGTATAACAGACTAGGTAATTCTGAGTCCTAGAATTCTGAAATTCCTGGATGAAAACGCAATTCTGGATTAAAATCTCCTTAGAAAGTATCAAAGAGCTAACGTGATAGGATTTAGTGGGCCAAAATCTAGAAGACAAGAACCCAGAGAAGAAAGCCAGCATTCAAAGCCACTTTCACAATGCACATATTTACCAATCCAGAAGAAACAGCTGTGAGATTAAACTGTGCTGTAGGTGGCTTCTTAGGACTAGGAAGAGAGGCAGAAGTCAAATCCAGGGTCCAAAAAAGGTGAAGACTCTAATAAATGAAGCCATTCTTTTCACCCCCGCACCCCCCCACACACACATGCTTTTAGCAAAGATCCTAAAACACTGCATCTTTAGGGTAAGAGTGAACCACAAATAAATCAGGTCTTAATTTGAGATTCCTATCATCTGAGTGATTTAGAGAACTTCAAGCATTCACCTTTGAAATGGAATGGTCTTAGACTAGCTAAATACCAAAGTCACACACTGCGATGGTTAGGGCAGCATCCTGGCTCCTTGCTGGGAACCGTTCCCACCTCCCCACCCAGCGTCACCTTGCAATGCGGCACTGGGCAGAATCACACAACAGAGCTCACTGGGGGAAGATACTCCCATTCCCTTAGGCCTCAAGTTATTCCTCACATTAGTCAAAGATCATCACCAGGCTGCAAGGAAACACAAGACTATGTGTGAGAACTAACAAGAGGAGTAGAAAATGACCTACAGACTTAAATGAGCTGGGATCCATGATCATGCTTTCCAGAGCCTTTAAGAACGTGGTAAGGTTGAACAGTAGAACATTTCAAAGACAAAGATTTAGTGTTTTTGTTTCATACATTGTGGAGATTTATTTCTTAAATTGGAAATGGGGATTTTCCTATTAGATAGGACCAATAAATAAATATGTACACATTAACTACTCTGTTTCTACAAGCTTTGGTTTATGTCAAGTTTGGCTGCCATCGTCTATGAGAGTAATTTTTTATTTTTTTTTTTTGTATTGATTCCACCGTTCCATCTTTCTCTCTTCCTAAATAATATTACAAATGTGAATAATAATGGTTAACACGCGTTTGCTTTACACATAGGAACTCACTTAATTCTTGCCATAACTCTGTAAAACTGGTGCTGTTATTTTCCCCATTTTGCAGGTGAGACAAATGTGACATGTATACAATTTGCCTGGTACCACACAGGCAGATTCAACCCAGGCTGGCGCCATGCATGTCGCACGCTGCCTCCAAGTCACTGATAAGTATGGGACACATACAGATATGTAGATTTAAGACAATTTGAAGGTTTTCCACATCCTGCACTTGTGTTTGCTTGTGCACGTGTCTGTTCTGGTTTACTCTGAGGACCGTAAGCTCCCTGAAGGGAGAGAACGTGGCTTTTTCCTTCTTCCCTCCTCTCGGTATCTTGTGTCCCTGTGGAAGATGTTAAGCCACCGTGGCTGGCGGCCTGGCAGAGCGTGAGGGAGGCTTTTGTTTGGGCCTGAGCTGGAGTCACGGTATTCTCAGGCCTGTTTTGTTTGCTTCTCTTTCAGAGAGCCCGACCGTCATGCTGTCTGCTGGCAGCTTTTCCTCCCCCTACGAACACCTCAGCCAGCCAGAGACAAAGCGCATGGTGGAGCACTACACAGCCTATCTCAGCGACAACACCCGCCTCATTGCCAACCCAGGCCTCAAAGTGAGTGCTGGCGAGGGGCCCCTCTGCCGGTGTCCCCCTCCCCAGGCCCGGGAGGGGGTGCTGGCCGTGAACCTTTGAAGTGGGAAGCCCAGCTCTGCATCTGTGCCTCTCAGCTGGAGGGCTGGAAGGCAGAGCGTGTGGCTGGTCAGCAGGGACCCTTCCGATGGATTAAGAAGCCCTGTGAGCCACACGAAGAGTCTGTTTCAGGCCTCAGATGTACTGGGGGTTTCCAGGGTAGGGGGGTGTGATTTAGAGGCCAGTGAAACTTTCCCAGCCCCATCCTTCCCGGGAGAAAGAAGTATAGAGCCCCTGCTGTTGAGATAGATATGAAGTTTAAGGAGCAAAGATGGGGGGGAAGGGGTATCTTTAATGACACATCATAGGATGTGTCTTTTTAAACTCAGAAAGCCCAGCTAGGATGAACAATTGAGTAATCACACATCCACTGGCTATATTTCTGTAAGTTTTTGTTTTCACCAAGTTTGGCTGCATCCATCTGCTGTGGAAAGATTTTTAAGTAATTGGGCTTGGCTTCTCTGCGACAGAGCCCTGCCAGCAGCCCACTCTCTTTTTATGTGAGTTTTAAAGGATCCCTGCTATGTCTTCCTTTGTTTCCCAGTTCTCTGTCAGAAATGAAGTAATGGCTACCAGCCACGTCACAGATGAATGGATGACACAAATGGAAATGAGTAGCCTGAACACTTACATTGTCCGCCGTTACATAGCAACACCCAATGGTGTCCTCAGAATTTATCCTGGTTCCCTCATGGACAAAGCATTTGATCCCACTAGGAGACAATGGTGAGTTTTAGGGGCTTCCATTGTCAAAGGTTCCCCCCAACTCCTGGAGAGATCTGATAAATGCATACAAGAAAGCAACTTCAGGCAGTCACACTAAAGAAGATACTTTCATGGCGGCGAAAATGTTTCTGAATAGTTTTTTTTAATGTAGCATTAGCAACAGCTTTGTGGGCTTTTTGTGTCTACAGTGTTTTTATCTCTTCATTGAAATTTTGAAACTGAAATGCTTTATGCTTGCCATTTGGATTCCTAGTGGTTTGTTGGATTTCTACTTTGTGCAGAATGTGTCCATTTTACCGCACATGGCTATGATATCAAATAACAGCTGGTGTAGGACCTGTGAAAAATGAGCACATAAATTCAAAAGCATCCTTCTGAGCTTTAATTTTACGTTGATTTTCAAAAACAAAAGCTAGCAAGGTGCTGTAGAAGAGGGGACGACTTGGGCATAAGAACAGGAATTCTAGTCTTGCTCTGGGTGGCTACTGAGTCATTCATGAGTGGGTTATTCTTAATGCCTGCTCCTCCACCCTATGCAATCCAGGATGCATTTTTGTGTGCCAAACTGTATTTTGTTTCTACTTCATTAATCTCTTTTTAGTCTTTAAAACATCTATACTATAGATCTTTGTAAAAGCCAAGATATATGCTGAGTTCAGTACTTTTTTTTTTCTTTTTGAGACAGGGTCTTGCTCTGTCTCCTGGGCTAGAGTGCAGCAGTATAATCGTAGCTCACTGCAACCTTGAACTCCTGGGCTCTAGCGATCCTCCTGCCTCAACCTCCCAAGTAGCTGGGACTACAGGCTTACACCACCATGCCCAGCTAATTTTTCTATTCTTTGTAGAGACGAGGTCTCATTCTTGCTTAGGCTGGTACCTGTTTTTAAAAAAGAGAATTTCAGATAGTTGGTGCTATAGTCAAACATAAAAGACAGGAATCCTTTCAGATTTTAAGGTAACATAAGCACAATTTGTGATAAGTATTTTTAGAGTTACAAGCTCACTTTTCTTTGAAGTAATTGGAGTAATTGTTCACATTCTAAAATAACATGACTTTCTTTGGTCTCTGTTAGGTATCTCCATGCAGTAGCTAACCCAGGGTTGATTTCTTTGACCGGTCCTTACTTAGATGTTGGGGGAGCTGGCTATGTCGTGACAATCAGCCATACAATTCATTCATCCAGGTAATATTTCAATTAATTTTTTAGTCATTGCTTTAACACATCAAGAGTATTTTGAAAATTTGAATAGAATAGTAGACACCAAGACTTGGAAGCAAAAGCATGACCTTTGAGGTTAGGCGGGCTGGGATTCAAACAGCTTCTCTAGCTGTGTCACCTTTGATTCCTTAGCTTCCCCCTGCCATCTGTAAAGTGGGGATAGCACCTACCTCACTCACAAGGTCATTATGTGACTTGAGCCAATGAAAGCCTCTTAGCCCTGTTTTTGGCAGCCGTGATGAGTTTTATGAAAAAGAAAAAGGTGTTGGAGTCAGTAGAGCAGTTTGTAGAATGGAACCCTGACAATTATCATTGCCAGAGAATGTTTTCCCAAGCAAAGGAGCATTTTTAATGAAGAAAAAAGTACCAAGATATCAAATTTATTACCTTCTTGTATTTGGACCTAACTTTTTAGAATGATATGAATTGTTTGTTTTTCAAAATTTGTCCTTGAAACTGTCTCTTCTTGGGAGATGTGAAGGCTTTTTGAAAATTTATTTTCCCAGAATGCTATATCAGTATCACTGTAAATATATTTAGAGTGCTTTATATTTCCTGCTTTTGAGATTTTGGTATTTAAGCTACAAGTGTCAGTGAAATGTTAAGTGGGGAGGTAAGTCACACACGTTGTTTTAATCTCTTCAATATACAAATAGCTGTTTTTTTCCTCGCAACCAAGGAAGATCATATTTTGACTGATACCTGTAATGATGCCTTAAAATTTATAGGAGACAGATTTTCTTGCTTAACTTCATGCTTTTCACTGGTGCTCATTATATGTAAAATGACTGACATTCAGTAGAATTCCTCTAACACAAGTTCGTCGGGAGCAAGACTTGGGAAGCAGCACAGTGTGGAATTTCAATATCGTGGCCTCTGTCTCTGTGGAAAGCAGGGCCCCGCAGCCAGCCAAATGTTGATTCCCTTGTAGGGCATGGTCTCTGTCTGACTCTGTCAGCTGTTCCCATAATGTGATATTTCACATGTAAACAAGTAAACACTCATTTAGAACAGATCCCTCAATGTTCTCACTAGCAGACCATCTGTTGGGCGCACTCCTACTAACGTCTGAATAGTAAGACTCATCATCCCTCCCGTATATTCTAATCAGTGGAGGAACAGCAAACAAAGGCTGTTTCTCTGAGGGGACAGCAGTCACCTTGGTCTTTGATTACAATGAAATGGGCCAGAACTGGGCTGGCGAAAACGTTGTCACAGAGTGGGGAATAAAAACCGAGGTGTGTCTTAGCCGTTAGGTGATCTGTTGGGCTCCCCTCACCTGGCAGCTCAATGTCAGGAGGCATTAGCTTGCCCTTCTGTACGGCATCCTTTCTGTTCAGGAGGACAAGGACGGGGCAGATATTTATGCGTGTATATGTGTTTTTGTTTGGGGTTTGGATGGGCAGAAGAATTCTGATTTGGTTTATTTACAAATATTTCTCAAGTCAGTCCAAATGAAACATGCTGGAAATGTGGTGGATTTTCAAGTGAGAAAGACCTGGGTTCAAATCCCTTGTTTGGTTACCTTTACATTGTGGGTTGAACCTATGTAAGTTTAGATATGTGAGTTTAACGAGTGCAAGAAATGGCAGTTGGAATCCCAGATTCTGGCTCCCGTGTCACTCAACGAGTATGTATTCCCCAGAAAAATCGTCTGCTGTTGCCCTGCAATACACAGTCCCATGAACCTAATCGTTTGAATATTTTGCTTAGCTGAATGTGATTTTACTATTTAAAGCTGTGTATTTTTTATTCAAAATAGTTTAGAATGCAGGTCAACTACCTCTTCTAGCACCCAACCAAAGCAACTGTGGCTTTGGTGGGTGTATTGGTAGATAGGCTTTGCAGAGGTACTTTTTCAAGTGGTTACTAGTTATTTGGCCTCATGCTCCAGCTTAAGAACGTAACCCATCCTAAGATGATTCCACTCTGAAAAAGTAGGTTTGCCATTTGCTATTTATATGACTGTAAACAAATTTTTGCCTTTGTTTCCTCACCTGGGAAAGTGAGATATTAGAGCCTATCTCAAATGATTATTTTAAAGATTCAATATATGTCAAGCTCTTAGAACAGTGCCTGGTATGTGGTAAGGGCTCAATAAATGTCAAGTACTTTTATTATGTTTTATGACCTCTCTGACCCTTACATGTAAAACAAAGGTAATAGTGCCTTTGTTGAACTGATATGATAAAAATTAGAGATGAGGCATATAAAATGCTTAGCACTGTACTTGACAGTGTTGAGTCCCAGATAAATGGTAGTTATTTTTATTATCATGCTATTTTTACTTTAAATTCATAGCATTTTAACAGGTCAGAAGAGAAAGCTTAAGCTAATATTCAGCCTGTCATGAAGCAGTCCCATTCACCCTTGGTTTTCAGAAGTGGTTTGGCTGAGAGTTAGGGGAGGGGTTTTCTAATTCAACACTCACTTCTCAGTTACTCATGTAGCTGTCTTGTGATTCTTCCGTAAGCATTTTCAGTGCCCTGAGAATCTAGGTTTGCATTCTTTGCGGAATGATGATGCTGCTAGAGATGAAGGGCAGTCACCGATTAAGGGACGGTTAGATGTGTCTTTGGCAGTGAAAATCTCACAAAAGTATTGCAAACAGCCTGGTCTGTTGTACTTCGAAATGTAGGTTTGGTGTGATTTTTCTATGACATTCTTTATGAGTTGCCATGGTAACAGTGTACCTATCTGAAATGCAGGTAAAAATATGAATACTAGACTTACATGGGCAGTATGCATGCTCTCACTTCGGAGGAAGTTTAGAAATAAAATTACCTTATTCCAAAACACTTGAGTCATATTTTTCACTGAGGCAGTCATAGTATTGTAGCAACAGCCAGATTTGAGTACTGGTCTCTCTACCATAAATAAAAGGTGATCTGACTATCTTATTTAAGTCTTTTAACCGTGCTAAGCGTAATTTTTTTTATTTATAAAATAGGAACTATGATTCCTTCCTGGCTGTTTCACAAGTAATTAAATAATGTAAAGTTGCTTGGAAACTCTTGAATGCCCTGCAGATCTAAGGAGGGCAGCGTAACTTAGTGGTTAAGAGTATATGCTTTGGAGTTGGAGACACTGAGTTTGAGTCCCTATTTCCACTAGGTATTCACTGTGTGATCTTGGCCAAATATGTAATTTCTTCAGGCTTCAGTTTTCTGGAAATGATAAGCCTTATAAGATTGCTGTGAGAAATAATTGAGGGTTTTGCCATTTTTCTTTTGATATTTTCTTTATAAAGAAAGCAGGCAGGTAGATGATGTTAAATGATGGGCTCTTAGAAAGTTCCATGTTGGATAAACTCTGCAAATTCTCAGCCAGAAGAGTGCAGGAGTTCATTGGTCCACTAACCCATGCCTTTCCAATTACCCATGAACATTAGATTGAAAAGAACTATGGTTCCAAGTGAGAAGTCCATATTTCTGATACACCTAGCAATTTCTTGAAGTGTTTTCTTTCTAAAGAGTAGTATGCTCGTTAGCTTGCTAAGCACTGTAGCACACTATCTCATTTAATCTCAATAACAGCTATACAAAGTAGGTATTATTATTGTCCCCATTTTCAGATGAGAAAACTAAAGCTTGAGAAAGTTAAATAGCATTCCAGAAGCCACAAGGCCAAGATTTGATTTCAGATCTGCTTGATTCCAGAGCCAAAACAGTTAGCATCGTGTTGTACTGCTCAGCTCTTCTCTTCCTTGACTCTCCTGAGAGTAGCATTGGAGAATGGAGAAAGGAACCAGGAGAGACTTACTGTATAATATGAGCCATGCTCTGAATGGAATCAGCCTTAGTGTTACAGAAAGGAAACTAGAGTAGACATTGGTCCTACTAGGTTTTGTACCACCTGACACCAGTCACTGAGTCATTGTGAGATCTCAGTCTCCTTACCTACAAAATGCAGGAAATAATGAGATTGCTCAGGCTCCTTGTCTAGAGGTCTGTTGGAAGTAACCACAGTAGCCATGCATCCACCCTTCCACCTGATGCCTCTGCACCCATATTTTTGCCAAACCGTCCAGCCACTTTGAACATTTGTAATGTCAGGACTAGCTGTATTTCATGTTTTGGGCCAGTCTTACTTAGAAAGTCCCCCTTAAGTCTTAAAATTTTCTCTCATGAAATCGCCATGTTATGTTAAATCAGTTGTTTAGTTAATTGTTTGGGGAGGCGGGGGGAGTGAGGAGGAAAGGTGGGAATGTATCTCTGATACCATACAATGTCCCTACAATTTGAACATAACTTGTACCTTTGAATTTGCCATGCCTCTCGTTCTCACTGATCTTTTTCACATAAAGTACACAGCTGTCTTCTGGGCACACTGTGGCTGTGATGGGCATTGACTTCACACTTAGATACTTCTACAAGGTTCTGATGGACTTGTTACCAGTGTGTAACCAAGACGGTGGCAACAAAATAAGGTAAGCCCTTTACAGACACTATTTCCTTTCTAGCTGCCACTGTACAAGGTATCTCTACTGAATGGCAACCACATAGTTATGGTCAGGACCAGAAGTTGAATTCAAGGCCTGCATGTGCCATTAGGAAGATTTTTGTTCTAAGATGCATACTATTTGTGATTTAGACAGACTCAGAACACAAGAAGGAGAATAACTGTGGCACTTCTGTTTCCCTAGAAGTCAGTAATTAGAGGTTTCCCATATCCTTGGTACTAGAAAGACCAGAGGGTACTGTTGGGTAGTACTTTTGATGTGAACTTAGTCATTAAACCAAAGTCTTTGTGACATTTTCAGCTGCTTAGACTCTCCTTTTATATTTCCCTGGGAAGAGGCTCATGGAACCAAGTCTTTGCCTCCTGAATTTCAAAAGAACATGTCTGATCAAAGCAAGGGCATTCCCTTGATTTAATTCAGGCTGCTTTTAAAAATAGCTTTCTTAATTCTGTCTCGTGGTCCACACTTCATGTCACTGGCTCTTACGGGGAAATGCAGGATTCCTGGCAAGCTGATATCACTAACGTGGGGTAAGGTGAAGCAGAATATAGTGTCGATTAAAGCGGTTCTAGCTTTACTTACTTAGTGTCTCTGTCAAATACAGTATACAGTGCTCCCCCCTTATGCTCAGTCTCACTTTTCCACAGTACAGAACAATAAGATATTTTGAGAGAGACCACATTCACATGACTTTTATTACCGTATATTATAATCGTTCTATTTTATTATTACTTTGTGTTGTTAATCTCTTACTATGTCTAATTTATAAATTAAACTTTACCATAGGCATGTATATATAAGAAAAAACATAGTATGTATCGGGTTCAATACTACCTGCAATTTCAAGGAGCTACTGGGGGTCTTGGGATGTATTCCCCACAGATAAGGGAAGACTACTGTATATTTTTATATGTCCCCTCAATGCTGTATTTTGTGTATGTGTATCATTGAAAGAAGAAATTATGTGGTTTGCTTAGTTTGTCACTCTAAGTACCCAAGTCTACTTCCTTTAGAATCTGCCTCCCAAAAATAAAAAACAAACTTCCCATTCATACATCCTTGCCAACATCTTTGAGTCCGTCTTACTTGGATTGGGTGGGACACATTCTATATGAACTACGGAGGTGGCCACAGAATCAGGCGTAACTCTCACCTCTACCTGTATTCCAGGTGATCCACCACCTCAAAAATAATGTATCTGTCTACCTGCCTGCCAGCATTCCTTCATTTTTTTCAAGAGTATTTATTGAGAACCTGAGGTCAATGCAATTTGTTTCAGGGCAAGCAAGATAAATGCTCTCTGAAAGCATTTTAATTAAAAAAAAAAAAAAAAAAAAAAAACAGCTTATATGAATGAGGGACGTCACTTGTTTTGGTACAGGTGCTTCATAATGGAGGACAGGGGTTATCTGGTGGCACATCCAACTCTCATTGACCCCAAAGGACATGCACCTGTGGAACAGCAGCACATCACCCACAAGGTATTTGTTGCAAAGCTGGGAAGCTCAGTTCTCCACCAGCCTGCAGCCTATTACATGGCATATGTCTTCTGTTCTATTTGGCCTTGGCAGGAGCCCCTGGTAGCAAACGACATCCTCAACCATCCCAACTTCGTAAAGAAAAACCTGTGCAACAGCTTCAGTGACAGAACAGTCCAGAGGTTTTATAAATTCAACACTAGCCTTGTGGTGAGTTGATTCCTTAACACTCTCATTTTTCCATCCCATCATGGAAGATGAAACAGAATGATGGTTAATGTCTGAATATTATTCCTGCCTGTTTCATCGCCTGAGAATTAGAGAATGATAGGAGGAGACAAGACTCCAGTTCCCAATTTGACAACTGTGGGATATAAAGCCCCAAGAAGAAACACGAATGTTTTAAGGTCTCACAGTTGGTATTTTATTTTGGTTTTGTTTGTTTAAAGACTCACCCAGTTTAAGCCCTTTGAAATATCTGCTGAAGTCTGTTCCCACACTCTTGTGTAAATATATGTGGCACCATGTGTTTCTCTCTTCCTGTCTTCTAGAGATCACTTAGTCTCTTAAATTCCTAAGGCCAAGTCAGGTCAGTTCTTGATGATCCTCCCTGTTAGATGGGAACTCTCATGTAAATCATCCAAAAACAATTTCTTTTTTTAGCTTAGAATACTTTGTATAATTTGAGTTGCTGCAAATTTGCCTGCTTGTAGTTAAAGATCTTAAGGACATTCTTATTAATTTGGAAATAATCCTAGTTAGGAGAAAACTAAAATGGGGAATGACAACTAACAGTCCAAAAGTTATTCACAGGAAGTTTTTTTTAATTTGGAATAGACATTTATGTCAGTCACTAAATGTGTGATTCAAAATCAATTTTAGAAATGTACTGGATTAAATTGAAAATCCTAAACTGAGTCTCAGAAGTTGATTGCTAAAGGAATTGTCTGGTGAAAGAGAGGAATTTAAGAAATGAATATATTGGCCAGGTGTGGTGGCTCACACCTGTAATCCTAGCACTCTGGGAGGCCAAGGCAGGAGGATCGCTTGAGGTCGGGAGTTCGAGACCAGACTGAGCAAGAGTGAGACCCCATCTCTACTAAAAATAGAGAAATTAGCCAGGCGCAATGGCACACACCTGTAGTCCCAGCTACTCAGGAGGCTGCGACAGGAGGATTGCTTAAGCCCAGGAGTTTGAGGTTGCAGTGAGCTAGGCTGATGCCAGGACACTCTAGCCAAGAGCAACAGAGCAAGACTCTGTCTCAAAAAAAAAAAAAAAGAATATATTAATAGAATAGTGTGTTTAAAGCAAGGGAAGTCCTCATTAGCCAATTCAGACCCCATACCATTTTAAAGGGGACACTGACAAACAAGGCTTCCAGGTAAGGTTGTCATAGGAAAGTCTGGTTTATTCTATGTATCTAGATCATTTGTACAATGGTTTATGGGGTCTTTGGCAGACAAAGCCAGGATACTCAAGTAGAAACTTTTTAAGATAAATTTTAATTGAATATGAAAGTGCCCAAGTTATTCCCAAATGGAATTGAAGCATTCCTGGCTTTTAGAGCTGGCAAGACGCTAACCCTTTGTTATTGCTTATATTGATATTATAGAGGTGGGTGTCTTCCAGACATTGGAAAATTCACATAGACTTTGAAGAACCCATTCAACACCACGATTCTCAGAGTTAAGCTCATTCTCACCATGCATAAATATGGGATGAATGGCATGGAAATAAACATGGGCGAAATAATTTGCCTAGTGTATACAACATGCATGTAGAAAAAATGGTTAGACACAACTCTACATTACCACTGTTGAATCTTTGGTTTTCTAATATGGTAAACAAATTTGTCAATTCAAGAAG
>NW_012138302.1:4101271-4130101 GCF_000956105.1 Propithecus coquereli | reverse complement strand
TTCTACATATTTTTAGTTGTCCAATTAATTTCTTTCTATTTTTAGTAGAGATGGGGTCTCACTCTTGCTCAGGCTGGTTTCGAACTCCTGAGCTCAAACGATCCGCCCACCTCGGCCTCTCAGAGAGCTAGGATTACAGGCGTGAGCCACCGCGCCCGGCCTGTGTTTATATTTTAACAGTGACTTTTGTAATCAGAAACAAAAAGTTTTATTTTAAGCTATTTTCTGCAGGTGGTTGAAGGATTATTTTCAGCAAGGTAAGGTTGAATCTTTGCATTGCCCTCTATCACTTCTGACACCTGGGTTGTTCTGTAGGGGGACTTGACGAACCTTGTACATGGCAGCCACTGTTCCAAATACAGACTGGCAAGGATCCCAGGAACCAATGCATTTGTTGGCATTGTCAATGAAACATGCGACTCTCTTGCCTTCTGTGCTTGCAGCATGGTGGACCGACTGTGTCTCAACTGTCACAGGTAAAAATGTGATGGGTCATATTCTCTGTTCACCGCACTCTTTAATATCTGTTCTGATGCCAGGCATTTTGAAGTGGCATCTACAAAATAAACAGAAAGTGCTGGTATAGGTCCTGAAGAAGAGGGAAGTCCCCATTACAAAGGCATTTAGAGCTGTGCTGTTTGTAGCATCATTGGTCCAAACAAAGAGCAATGGATTAAGGCCAATTGTGTATTTAAAGTGTTAATTATAACTTCTTTTTTACTGTCCTTTTAAACTAGCTCAGGGCTTCTTTATTTCCTCTCCCAGTACGTGTACAATATACAGTTTGTCATTGACTCTCCACGTAGTAACTTTCTTTCTTTTTTTGCTTTTCAGAATGGAACAAAACGAATGTGAATGTCCTTGTGAGTGCCCTCTAGAGGTCAATGAGTGTACTGGCAACCTCACCAATGCAGAGAACCGGTAAAAACACATATTAAATATTTATTTATACACACACACACACACACACACACAAAATACTATGGAGTCTCTTAGATTTTGGGGGGGTTGGGGCATACAACAATGATTTATTTTAATGATGAAACTGTTCAGTGAGCCAGATTTCAAGCTCCATAGTACCATAAAATGATGTCCACTTTGAGGTTTAAATTTTAAATGCTATAAAAGTGTTAAGAGTGTATGTCCTACATACAGAAAAATGTGAGAATGTTACAGGTGTTTACTAAGTGCCTGCCATTTATCAGGCACTGTATGCACATTAGTCATTTAGTTTTTTAATTAACCCTGAGATAAATATACAGGTGCTTTTCACATATGTGCGGGCTTGGTCGTGCATAATATAGCATTATTTATTGATGTTAGTGACAAATTTTAACACCAGTTAAATAAAATTGTGATAAATTCCTTCTCTAGAACTTAAGAGTGTCATGTGTATTTGTATCATTCCTATTGTACATACTGATGAACGCATTGATGCTCAGAGTTGTTAAGTAATTGGCCCAAGGTTACATTAAGTGGCAAAGCCCGGGCTCACACTGAGATCTGTCAAGGACCAGGGGCATGATGAGTTTGGAATGTGGCTGGTGCTGGTGCTGGTCCTAATCTCCAGCCTTTCTCCATGCACAGAAACCCAAGCTGCGAGGTCCACCAGGAGCCGGTGACATACACAGCTATGGACCCAGGCCTGCAGGACGCTCTTCACCAATGTGTCAACAGCAGGTGCAGTCAGCGGATGGAAAGTGGGTAAGCAGAACCTAGGAATGAATAGTGATCAGTAGCCTCATGGACCTTTTCCAGCTAATATTTATTATTACCATTCTTGGCGTTTTAAAAAGATGTATCAGTTTTTCAGATCTGAAACTGATTTCCATAAGCCTTTTATCCACCAGATTAAATGTTGTCTAGTTCCCACTTACTACCGCTACATAGCATTTGTACAATATGTTAGTAGTCTCATCTGTGGATGAGACTGTTTTTCTTGAAATGAAAGAAGCATGAAGGGATGTGTCATAAAGAAGCAAAGCAAGGGAATGGGGACTCCAGAAACAGACCGAGCAATCCAGGCTCTATGTGTGATTTTTCTTTTTTTCTTTTTTTTGTTGTTGGTGTTGTCGAGACAGGGTCTCACTCTGTTGCCAGGGCTAGAGTGCAGTGGCATCATCATAGCTCACAGCAACCTCAAACTCCTGGGCTCAAATGATCCACCTGCCTGGGCCTCCCAAAGTGCTAGGATTACAGGTGTGAGCCGCTGTGCTCAGCCTCTATATGTGATCTTTCTAAGCTCAGTAATTTTCCTTTCTATGGCAGCAGATCTGCTTCATAGTAGTTTTGAGAACTATAATAAAAACTACTTGCCCCATTCTCCCTCCCCACTCCCTGGGTGGGAGCAGGTGTTTTGGACTAGGCATCTTGGAAACGGTGGCTGTGGTAGACCACATGGCGGAGGTGGGTGATTAGTTTATTGCAGCTTCAGGTCGCCATTTGACTAACAGAGTTTGTGTGTAGAAGGGACAGCCTGCCCTACTTTTGGTGTGTACTTTAGCAGAGGAAAGATCTGGCATCAGATTGATTAATTTGGGACGTTATGCCATCGTTCCAAGTCAATTAAGTCTGTGAAACACTGACATTGCATTCATTCTTTTAAGAGAGTCACAATGCATGTATTAATTAATAATTTATTAAAGGCTCTAAGAATTTGGCAGTTGGGAAATCTATATAACTGGCCTAGTATTCTCCAGACTTATTTATTTCCTTCCTTTTCTTTTTCAAATGACCACACACTTGGGAGATGGTAGGCCAAAGTCTGACAAACCTTGCAGCCATTTCCATCTGGTCTTTTAAGATGGTTTTGAATAACCCCCCATTAATCCATGATGTGTGGGTATCATTTAATTCACAGAGAACAGTTTTAGCTCTCTCTCTCTCTTCCAAGTTGAGAGGCATAAAACAGTTATCCCCTGTTGGACTGTTGCCATTCTCCTTTTAGAAGGAAGGAAACTAAAGCTCAAGAATTCCACGGCACTAGTAAGTAACGGAGATCTTAAGAGCTGTCTGAAGAACAAGCCTCTATGTTCCCTCCTGCCCCACACTGCTTTTGAGAACACCAAGCACTGTCTTTCTTGCAGGGACTGTTTTGGGGTGCTGGATTGTGAGTGGTGCATGGTGGACAGTGATGGAAAGACTCATCTGGACAAATCCTACTGTGCACCCCAGAAGGAATGCTTCGGGGGGATTGTGGGAGCCAAAAGTCCCTATGTTGATGACATGGGAGCAATAGGTATGTTTGTTGGGAGCCCAGAACAATTTGATTCTTGAATACATATCTTCCTGCCTGTATACTAGAATGGTTTAAAAATAAACCTCTACCCAAATTTCCTGATTCCTTTGCCAGTAGTAGTCTTTAGTTACAAAACCGCGGCAGATAATTGCCTTCGGAGCTGGCTAGATATTCTGTGCAGAGAGAGTGGCCATCTGTCCTGCCAAATTCTGCAAGCCTGGGCCTCATTCCCATAAAGCTTGCTCTGAGAAATATCAGGGCTCGTTTCCGCATGGCTACACTCCGGATTCTGTGTGGATGTGTGTGCCAGCTGTCAGAAGTGCAGGGCTGACCACTGCACATCTAGTTCCTGCTGCAGCCTTCACTCACAGCTTTTGCAAGGCAGAAAGTCTTATAGCTACAAATCAATATTTAGGGGCTTGGGGCCAACAGAAGCCACAGCTACCTGATGTGGCTAGGGCAGCCTAGGCTGAGAACAAGGACACCATAGGGAAGAACGCCCCTGGGATCGGTCTCCAAGACCTTGAAAATACTGCCAAGGAGACTATATCCCTTTCCTGAGCTTTTTTTTTTTTTTTTTTTAGTGTCTTTCTAGAATTAACACCAAGTCCTAATTCTTAGCTGGCAGTTGACTCAGATATTTAAGCCTTTAGCTAATACCTTGATTTTTAACATTTCTTATATCAGCCTGTCTAAAGAAGCAATGCTCATATGTGAGGAAGGGTTTTGAATTGACGTATTACTATTGAACCAGGTGAGGCCACAGCTGAAGTGACCTAGCTCCAAGAAATCATTTTATGTGCTACCTACAGTTTCCTATCTGGAAAGTACAAATGGAGATTTTTTTGTTGTTGTTGTTTTTTTTTTTTTTTTTGAGACAGAGTCTCACTGTGTTGCCCGGCTAGAGTGCCGTGGCGTCAGCCTAGCTCACAGCAACCTCAAACTCCTGGACTCAAGCGATCCTCCTGCCTCAGCCCCCCAGGTAGCTGGTACTACAGGCACCCGCCACCATGCCCGGCTAATTTTTTTTCTATTTTTAGTTGTTTGGCTAATTTCTTTCTATTTTTAGTAGAGATGAGGTCTCACTCTTGCTCAGGCTGGTCTCGAACTCCTGAGCTCAGAATGATCCGCCCGTCTCGGCCTCCCAGAGTGCTAGGATACAAATGGAGTTTTAAAGGGAACCCATAAACTTTGAAACGCAGTCTGTATGGCACGTATTTCTTGTACCCAGAGCCCCCTATTTCAGTGGATCAGTCCGTGACCCTCCTGAGAGGCCCACGTAGCCCTTGCCTCTGCACTAGGTGACTTTTTCTGTCTTGCAAGAGGCGCTCCCTCCTCAGGGAGCCGGGGCTCTGAAAGCACCGGGTGCCGCATACTTAAGTAGCCCTTCTCATGTGCTCACTGGTTCTGGCAGTCCTTGCCATTTGTGTTCTTGCTCTGCCTGGCAACCAACATTTGAGAACCAGGAATTAAACGAAGCCTCTACTCCCACGTTCTGGTGGGGCTTCTTAGAGAAATCCGAGGCTTGACGCAGCTGTTTATCTTCCCCAACCCCCTTCCCGGGCTGTGCCTTCCCACCTCACCACCCCCTTTCCTCCACACCGCCTACTGCACTTGGAAAGTCGTAACAAGGAGTCTCCTTTTGTTTATTTCACTGAAGGCGATGAGGTGATCACGTTAAACATGATTAAGAGCGCCCCCGTGGGCCCCGTGGCCGGAGGGATCATGGGGTGCATCATGGTCCTGGTCCTCGCCGTGTACGCCTACCGCCACCAGATCCATCGCCGGAGTCATCAGCACATGTCTCCTCTCGCTGCCCAAGGTGAGCTCAGAGTGAATCCCACAGCTCCTTCAGAAGGTAGCCACCTCCCTGGGGTTGTTCTGAGGCTGGATGCGCAAGGCCAGTTGTGTGAGCCTCTGTGGAGTTATAAGAACAGCACTACGTTTTCAGCTTCTGTGCAATCGTTTCAGCAGTCCCCAAAGCCTGATTTCTTCTTTAGTGCCTAAACCCTGCACGTTCCTTTTTGATTCCCCGGAAAAATCCCTGGATCCTCTCTCTTACCAACATTAGCCTGCAGTGGCCTCTGCCCCTATCATAATCAGGGCAGCTGGGATGCTGAGAGGAAAATTTATTTGTCAGATGTGCTGCCCTTGCAGTTGCAAAAAGACGGGCACATCAAAGACACCCCAGCTCACTATCAGTGAGAATATGCATCTGTTCTGATGCAGCTGCCTTTATATAGTGTGAACAAACACACATTGGAATAATCATATCTCTTACAACAGCATAAGTAATCGAAGCCAAGTACAAAATGATTAATCTCTAATCATGGCCTCGATACCGAGAGTTTTAGTGTGGCATCTGTACCCATTTGCAGGGAACAAAACCATTTAATGGTCACGGTTGTCCTTCCGGCAGCCCCAGCCCCCAGGGATATGTTAACCTGACCTTTATGGAGAATAAGGTTAACACATCTTTATTCCTGGCCACTTAGTTCTCACCCTTGCAGGCAGTAATGACAGGTTGATGTTGGAATGTTTCACTCTGGCCACCGTCCTGAAGAGGGATTGTGGGTAATGTTGCCCGATTTAGTAACAGGGAGAATCACGAAGTGCTTTCCCCTTGGCAAGATTTGGCTAGACTGAGGATGACCATCATCCAGTGTTACTTTATCCCTGGCCTTTTAGAAGCTGTTGTAACACCATTTTATCAGCATAGCCAGTCATGGTTGCGACCTCTTTCCTTCTGTTTCTGTACTTGAGCAGACGATTAAAGATCTGTTGACGTCAATCAACTTTTTTCCTCCTCTTTCTTCAGAAATCAATTTCAGGTGCCTTCTTGATTGTTCACTTCTTGCTTTGCTTCTTTGGATTCCTGCTCCCTCCTCCTTAAAAAAAAAAAGGGGGGGGGGGCATCAGTTCACTCTTTCCAAGATAGGATTCATTCTTGATGGAATGCTGTCACCCAGCCATCAAACGCGCACCCAGCAGGGTATTAAAGTGGATGATTTTGTTTGATTAAATAGTCATGTTTTTCTCTTTTTAATGATGGGTAGAAATGTCAGTGCGTATGTCCAACCTGGAGAATGACAGAGATGAAAGGGACGACGACAGCCACGAAGACAGAGGCATCAGTGAGTACTCAGCTGCCTCTCTGCAGAATGTGTCAGCAGGAGGCTGATCCTAAATAAATATTCCTTCTTATATCCTTTTGGCTTGTATTAAACTTTAAGAAGCTTTGACACGGTGGGTGTTTCTTTTCTCTTCCTTTTTTGTTAGGAATAAGTGTAGGTCTTTCTTTTAGAAAATCTCAAAAGATATTAGGGTGTTATTTTGTGCCTTAAGTATTTTGGCCTAAAACAGATCACCCTTTGCTTGCTTTCTCTTCCTCGTTGCTTTCCAACATAGTATTTAAGAAAAGGAAGTTTCAGGTATGCATTGTTTTAATCCCTTAAATGGTATATACAGCTTGGGGTTGGAAAGGAGAGCATTTTCTTTATTAAAAGAGAGTTCCACTAATGTTGAGCTACCCTGGCCTTCACCTTCCTAGAGCATAGCTTCTTGATACATGTTGGTAATATGTAATTAAGTACCTTTCACTGCACTAGTTCTAAAATCAGCTCTCCTGATACTCAGAATTTTTAAAAAATTACTTATTCTAGCGCTCCAAAGAATAACTCCTCCAACATATGAATAAGCCCACTCAGAGCAAATGTGTTTGAAACGATAAAGATGCTGGCATGACAGTGACATTGACTGTCCTTGACTTCCCACAGTCAGCAACACTCGGTTTATAGCTGCAGTCATCGAACGACACGCACACAGTCCAGAAAGGAGGCGGCGCTACTGGGGCCGATCGGGAACAGAAAGTGATCACGGTGAGAGCCAATATCCTGTGTTTGGAGACCTAAGGGACCTAGTGTACCCCTGTGGGATGGTACCCACACCTACCTCCCTCTCTCTTTCCTGTTCTGTGTTTAAGTAAATTATAAGAGCCCAAGGGCAGTTTTACTTATGTCCAGCACTCCCAGGCACAGCCGGATGAGCTCTGGACACACAGATTGCTTCCAAGTGTTTCTCCATAAAGAAGGATTCATATTGTCTGAGTGGAAGCTGCTTACTCGCCCGCTCTATTGTCAGTAGAGTCAGCATCCTCTTAGGTCCTGCCATCCAGTGTGCACTGGCAAACATCAGCATCATTAAGAGCTTTCCCAGCCACGTCCCCTTGGGGCATAACGAGAATCTGTGCTGTCCTCTAGAATTCTCCAGCCGTGACCTCTGGCCTTGTCTGGGAGACTCAGAAATGGCTTCACCAAAGAAACAACATTTGCACTGAGGCTTGAGGGATGATTAAAGAAAAGTTAGGGGTAAAGGATATGAGAGGCAAAAAGACACATGTGCATGCAGTCGTGGAGTTGGGTAAGGTACCTGTAAGATGCTCAGGATGGGTCGGGCTGAATTGTGAAGAGATGCCAAGTGCTAAGGACTTGGGAAGTCCGCGTGCTGCTCTCCTCGGTGTCCATGTTGTCTGCTGTCAGAAGGAGCAGATGTAACCTAGTCTGTAAGCATCATAGTCTGTGTTGCCGTAGCTCCACAAAAATATAAACAGGCGTGCTAGGACTTTTCCTATCATCGTCAAATCCTTTTATTTTTTAAGATAGCTCTTTAATTTTCCAGAAATCTTTAATTCCTCCCAGAATCAGGTCCTTTTGTTAATGCATAAATAATATATTTAATCCTTTTTGACTTAGCTGCTTCTATACCTTTCCTGGAAAAAAAAAAAAAAAAGTCTTCAAACACTGTGCTCCCACACTTGTGCTAAAAAATGCAGGAGTAGGTATTCCTCAAAGCAACCGATGTCGCCTTTTACGCTACAGCCAGGTATTCAAACTCCCTTTGGAAAAGAGGAGAAGCTAAAGCTCTCTTTTATAAATTGGAGATTGTTAATTTGGGCTTTGAGTGACATTGTTCCCACCAACTAAATAGAAACTTTTGGTTTCTATGGAGAGCCAAAACAGAACTTAAATTTTTCAGTTTCTTTGACTTCCTGGCTTTTTTCCCTAAAAACCTTTGAACCTGCATAAATTCCTGCTGCCAGGCAGTTCTGTGCCTTCTCCTTTGAATAATGAAACAGGTTTGAGGCTACTAAAGTTCAACAGAAATAATTTCTTATTCAGCAGAACTACTGAATCCTTTTTCTCTCTCCCCCAGTAGAAACTGCATCAGTACCAAATTGGGATTCTGAGTGACATTTACGATGTTCCATTAGCCTTTCCCATTGTCTTAGTAAAATGGCATATGAAGCAACAGCTTAGATGAAAGGAATGGTGCGGTGTCAGTATCTGAACACCAAGGAATCCAGCTAAGGGCTTGGTTCCTTTCATTTTTCACAGTAATTGGATCCCTATTATCCCCAAGGAATGAAAAATAGTTTTTTTGTGCAGACAAAACACAACACCAAAAGAAGGGGAAGGCATTGACATTGCACATAGTTCAAATGCATCATAAAATCAATAGAATTTAACTGCATGTTTTCATCCCTTGAAAACCTGTACATGGGTCACTAAAAATGGTGGCATCGAGTTAATGTCCCTGCGATGCCTGGAGGCGAAGCTATACACATTAAACGAGGAAATCTTATTGTCCTGTCAACACATTTCTTGCTTATCTGTGTATCCTCCTATTTGGCGAATGTATTGGGCTTCTGGTGTGTTCTGTTATGCACCAAATTAATGGCGTCTCCTGTATGCAACAGGGGTCCCATGGATTACGATGGAGCTGAAAAATTTCTGTTGCCTAGTGACATCTTGGTGATTCTGACCCTGTGTAGGCCTAGGCTAATGTGTGTGTGTGTGTCTTCGTTTTTAACCAAAAAGTTTCAAAACTGAAAACGTAAAATTTGTAAAATAGAAAAAAGCGTATAAAATAAGGATATAATAAAAGAATATTTTTGTACAGCTGTACAATGTGTGTGTGTTTTAAGCTACGTGCCATTATGAAACAGTCAAAAGTTAAAAAATTGGAAAGTTTTTAGTTAGCTAAGGTTGATTTAATATTGAAGAAAGAAAAAACTTTTTTTACAAGTTTAGCGTAGCCTCAACGTTCGCGTTCAAACAGTCGGCAGCAGTGTGCAGTGACGTCCTGGGCCTTCACGTTCGCTCAGCACTCGCTCACTGCCGCGCCCAGAGCAACCTGAGTCCTGCAAGGTCCGTTCGTGGTAAGTGCCCTAGACAGGTGTACCATTTTTTAATCTTTTACACTGTATGTTTACTGTCCCTTTTCTTTATGGAGGTATGTTTAGATACACAAATACTTACCACCGTGTTACAGTCGCCCACATTATTCAGCACAGTAACATGCTGTACAGGTTCGTAGCCTGGGAGCAAGAGGCTACCCCATGGAGCCTAGGTGTGCAGTGGGCTATACTGTCAAGGTCCGTATAAGTGCATTGTGACGTTTGCACAATGACAAAATCATCTGAGGATTTTTTTCTCACAACATATCCCTGTCCTTAAACAACACATGACTGCACTAAGCACCATGGAGGGAGTTAGAGACGAGAGACTTTGTCTGTTCGCGAGGCAGATGGCACAGGGGAAGAGCTAAGGAGATAGAGTCAAGCCAAGCTCACTTCAAATCCCGCTTCTCCCTCTTTGTTTTTTTTGTTTTTTTTTTTTTTTTAAATCTATTGCAACCTGAAGTGAGCTACTTTGGACCTCAGTTTTCTAATACTTAAAGTAGGATTAAAAATTCCTACCTGGAAAAGTTGTTGTGAGGATTAAATGAAATGACGTATGGTAGGCTTGGAGCTCAGGTTTGACTTCCCTACCTCCATGCCCACCCTGCCCTGCAGGAATTTACGATCTAGGAGGAAACTATAAATGAATGTATGTATCCGTCACACTGATAAAAGGTCGAATGTGACAACTTCCTTAAGGAGTGGAACAAAGAAGAAAAGGGGTGGGTAGGATGCTTCACTTTTATCTGCAGGTAAATCGTGGAAAAGCCCATGGCGGAACATGGCACTGACTGGCCCTTGGACTGGTGGGATGGGCGTGCCGTGGATCCGTGCTACCCAGTGAGCATATTTCTGTGTGAGTCCTTGGGTGCGACACTCCAGAGGAAACTCAAAAGAATAAAATATATAAGTGTCTGACTGCTGAACAGCCTAGGCTTTCGTGGTGTGGTTCAGAGTTGTGATGTTCCTAGAATTAAAACTGAGTGTTACCAAGCTGGTCTTGGAAATTTCGGGCTGTGTTTTTATTTAGAAATAGTTTATGTGACCAAAAGAGTTTTACATTTCTTTTCTTCTTTTTTTGTTTGGTTGTTTGTTTGTTTAGAGACAGGGTCTTGCTCTGTCACCGAGGCTTGAGTGCAGTGGCACTATCACAGCTCACTGCAACCTCAAACTCCTGGGTTCAAGTGACCCTCTCACCTCAGCCTCTGGAGTAGCTAGGACTACAGGTGTGTGCACCACCATGCCTGACTAATTATTTTTATTTTTATGTTTTAGAGACAGGGTCTCACTATGTTGCCCAGGCTAGTCTCGAACTCCTGGCCTCAAGCAATCCTCCCTCCTCAGCCTCTCAAAGCACTGGGATAACAAACATGAGCCACCAAGTCTGGCCAGAGTTTTGTATTTCAAAGGAATCTAATTTTAATTTTTGCATCTTAAAAACTATTCAAATTGAGAGTGTTTTTTAAAAGTAGAATCATTTTGGTCAATATTCTAAGACCACTTAGAATGATTGTTATTCAGCTAAGTGTTACACTCACAAGTGGACGTTAGGAACAATCAGTGTCTGTGTGTGCTTTTAACTGTGTATCCGCTTTGTTCATTATTTCTCTTAAAAATATCGTGTTCTGTCTAATCATATACTGGCTTAATTTTAAGTTAAAAAACACCAATATGTATTTGTTCCTTGTGAATTTATATTTTGATTTGTATTTTCTTATTAGAAACTTTATGCAAATATATATTAAGCAACTTTTTTTCCTTTGAAAAGGGGAATTTACCCCTGGTTCTTGGCAAATTCCAAAATACTTAAAAGGGAAATAAAAGGCAAACACAAAACCTTGAAAACCTGATCAAAAACCATGGAGGTCAACGGAAGACCATTTACTGGTGCTGTAAAAATATTCTCCTGCAGTTACTGTCTGTGGCCACGAGATGGTGAGTGAGTCCCCAGAGGGACCTAACGTATTTACAATCAAGAGAGGTTTCTTAGGAACCATCAGATAAATACATAGCAGAATGTCAAAGAACAAAAACCTAATCTTGGCTCTTCTGTTCATTATGGACTCCTGGCCTCCTTCCTGAAGCCAATTTCTCACTCGAGATTGTCTTTGGAGACACTCTGCTATGCCAGCCTTTGCATAGTAAAGAAATTTTTCCTTTGAAAGTGTTTGCAGATATCCTTTGTGTTTCAAATGGTGCTTCTCCCTCCATGAGTCAGGGACCACGTCTGTCTTAATTCGTCACTGTTCCCGGTGCTCGACAGAACTGCCTGGCACAGAGTAAACAATTAATTTGTCGAATGAGGAAATGTATTTCTCTGACCTGCCTCTCCACAACTTGCTTTCCTTAGTTATTGAAATAAGAGGAAATTACCGAGGGATTGAGCAATAGTATTACAGTGAGAAAATTAAATGGAGAGTGGCCTTAGTCTGAGGGTTTTACTCTGCTGCGGCTCTCATCAGAAAGCAGTAACAGAAGAAATGGGGGTGCCCCCCTCAAGTTGCCTTGGAGACAACAGCACCTTCACTACCACCCTGGGTCACTCAGACCTGTGACCAGCCAAGCTCAGAGTGTCACTGGACTCTGCCAGAAGCCTTGGGCAAGGCCCAGTGAATCCTAGAATGTCTTCATTATTAGATGAGACTAGTGAATGTCATACTAGGCAAAGCCACAGACAACTAAAAAAAAAAAAAAAAATTCACTGGTGCGATTGCTTTGGGACTAAATGTGGGGGGGGGGGTTGCTTTTGTTTGTAAGTGCCTGCTTTGTGTGAAGTACTATGTTAAATCCTGAGAGTCTAAAGATAAACAAGTGCCTGTGATTTATGAAAGAATTTGCTAATGGACAGATGGTCTTGTTTTTATTATAACATGCTAACATCTAAGATAGAGATGCGCGCAGAGTGCCGTGTAAACGCCAGAAGGGGCACCAGCCCCGTGCGGGCTGTGGACCGGAGGCGGTGGCGGGGAGTTGGTTGGGAAGGCTTCTCAGAGAAGACCTTCAAAGCAAGGCCAGTAGCAAGATGGGGGGGGCGGTGAGCCAAGCAAAAGGGCCCCCATGAATCTAACACCTCAAGTGTTAAAATGAATTGTCAGTTAGCGTGGGTGCTTGTAAATGAGCAGAGATGGGAAGCTATCCAGGAGGTGTTTGAATAATCAACACAGACGCTGGGATTTTGCTAAAATCTTGTTTTCTACTTTCATCCTTTGCACGAATAGCATGAGGTGGTTTAAGCACACACAGCACTTCGTAACTGAGGTTTGGGAGCCTAGTACCCAATCTCACATTCTAGACCTGGCACTGCCAGAGCTGAGAAACTTGTTCTGGCTCCTGGTCTCATAATCTTGAGTAAAGGCATCACTGTTTCCCTAGGCTCTGAACCCAGAAAACTCCACCTTTTCCAAGGGTGTCAACCTCTCTGGCATCCTCACCAGGCAGGTCCATGTGGTCACCAGATCCAGCCTACTCTGTTGAACAGTCTCTTGCTCCATTTCCAAACACTGCAACTGTCCCACTTTCAGGTCCCCACTGTCTCCTCGAAGCCCATGCTCCTGCCTCCTGTCTTCTAAGCTTCTGATCCCACCTTCCTTCCGTCCAGCCTCCTCACTGCCACCTGCCTGCCACCTTTGCCTATTACTAGATCCTAGCTCATAGCTCTGACCAGCTTCTGGGGTGGGGGGTGTTGTTTTGTTTTTATCATTTATTTGGTTTTTTTGTTTGTTTGTTTGTTTGGTTTTTGAGACAGAGTCTCACTGTGTTGCCCAGGCTAGAGTGCTGTGGCATCATCCTAGCTCACAGCAACCTCAAACTCCTGGGCTCAAGCGATCCTCCTGCCTCAGCCTCCCGAGTAGCTGGGACTACAGGCATGCCGGCTAATTTTTTCTATATATTTTTAGTTGTCCAATTAATTTCTTTCTACTTTTAGTAGAGACGGGGTCTCACTCTTGCTCAGGCTGGTTTCGAACTCCTGAACTCAAACTGTCCCCCACCTCGGCCTCCCAGAGAGCTAGGATTACAGGCGTGAGCCACTACACCCGGCCATTTATTTGTTTTTTGAGACAGGGTCTCACTCTGTTGCCTGGGCTGGAGTGCAGTGGCATCATCATAGCTCACTGCAGCCTCAAACCCCTGAGCTCAAGCGATCCTCCTGCCTCAGCCTCCCAAGTTGCTAGGACTATAGGCACATGCTACCACACCTGGTTAATTTTTCTATTTTTTATAGAGACAGGGTCTCACTATGTTGCTCAGGCTGGTCTCAAACTCCTGGCCTCCAATGATCCTCCTGCCTTGGCCTCCTAAAGTGCTGGGATTACAGGCATGAGCCACGGCGCCCAGCTAACCAACCAGCCTTCTTGATCTGGTCTTAGCCTTCCGGCACAGCACCATCTCCCGCTGCTGCTCCCCGACACCAAGCTTTCACCATTCCCAAAACCCACCGGAGTCTGTCAAGCTATTGTGTCATTGCAAGTGCTTGTGCCCTGTTGGGAGTACCTTCCCACTGCTTTATTAATCTAGTGAGCCCCTTTTCTGCCATGAAGGCCACATCCTCGAGGATTTAAACCAAGTTCACCAGCTTTGGGATTCCTTTTGATGCGCCTGTTTGAGCGCAGGCGTGTTTCCCACTCTTGCCTGTGGGCTTCTCAGGAGCTGAGGGCACACCTTACCCTTTTTCTGTTCCTCCTCAAGCCTGGCAGCTGGCTCCAAGAAGGCACTCAGTCACATAGACACACATGTCAGTGAACTCTCCCTCTTCTGCCCTGACTTCTCAGATGACACTTCTGAGTTTCTGGCTAGACGTCTCCACCGATGTAACCCAAAGACTCTCAAAATCAAGATGCATAGAAACAAAATTTGTTTTCTCTCCTGAAACTTGGGATCTCTGTGTCTCCCTTTCTCATCATCCTAACTTGAAATTATAGTCACCTTTAACCACCCCTTACCTCCCATAATCACCCACATCTGATGGTTTACCAACTGCTATTGCTTCCACCCGAGATAGCTTTTAAATCTGTCCAATCCCACTGAGATAGTGTTAATTCTTCATCTCTCGTCTGGGCTATTGCAATAACCTCTGACACCACCATCCTCTTCCCTTTCATTCACCTTCTAAACTGCCACCAGAACTCTCTGAACAAGAACTGATCGTGCCATTTTTTGGTCTATTCAAAATCATGTATTCTCTCTCCATTTTCTAGCCTTTGGTGTGAGCTTTATGATCTGACTTGAACTTTCCTTTCTGCCTTCCACCTGCCCTGTTCTTCAGCTACCTGCTAGCACTTATCTGAGCCACATGCTCCGGGAATGGCTTTCATTTCCACACCTCTGTGGCTGTGTTCATCCTGTTTCTTTGTTCGTGTCCACTTATCAAGGGCCTATTCATCCATTTAAGCCTAACTAAAACATGAGTTTTCCTGTGAAGCTTCCTCATTCCCCCAGCCAGAATTAGTTATTCCCTCTTCTGGATTTCAATTATATCTCAATTATAGCATTTACCACTATCTGCATTAAAGGAAGACTCACTTTGTGAACATCTGTCTCATACTCACTTGTTAAGTTATTAAGAAGACATCTCTTATTCATGTTTCCTCATTTCCCCCTCCAGCACCATCACAGTCTTCAATAAATGAATAATTGAAAGACCTATGCTTGTACTTGTTCCATTTCTCAAACACTAGCTTTTGCATTCTTTGTGCAGGGACCAAGTTTTCATTTTTGTGTTTCCTCCAGCGCCTACCACAGTGACTTGTATGTAGTAGGTACCCAGTAAGTATTTGTGAATTGGGCTGACAGTTAAATAATTCTATCATTTGAATAATGTTTCGTTGAGGACCGGGAACTGCCTTTCTCATTTTTGCACAGAGCATACCATTGCAACCACAAACTACTCCTGCTTGGCTATATGCAAGCACATCAATTTTGCAACCACGAATGTGACTAGCACAGCCCACAAGTGAGTGCTGATTGATGCTAACTGTAGATGCAGTGGAAATATTAATGAGCTGTCGCTTCTCAAACCGTTTAAAGAAGATTTTTGCAATATTTAAAAACATGCCAGGGTTCTTGGAATGGAATACTTTGATCAGCAAGGGCATTTTCCTTTAAAACATGTATTACTTAGAATACCAAAAGAAATTAATGTTTAAATACAGTGAGCCAGCTCACACAGGGAATGGTTCATTCCTTTGCTAGTTGCTGTGGATATATGTGGAGTTAGTGTTTCATCAGGTACTAAAACTTTGGGCAAGTTTCTTAACTTCTCTGATCATCATGTCCCTCACTTATAAAATGGATGTTAGCATACATGGGTCATTGATATGCAAGAGTTACCTAATACAGTTGCCTGCTATGGAACACGTGTGCAGGTGATGGTGACAGTTTTTTGGGGTCATTTTTGTTGTTGTTGTTGTTGTTGTTGTGGCATCACACTGAGGTATTTTGAAGCCTAAACTTCCCCACCATTCTTTAACGGATTGGAGTACTGTTCAGATCTTTTTCCTGAAGCTGCCTGATTTTGGGATTTCTTTAATATAAGAAATAATCTTATCTCAGGGAGAAGTATAGGAGGATAGTTCTCCAAATATCAGTGGTGGCTATCTATGGATGATGGGGTGTGGAGTGATTTTAATTTTTGTGGTTTGAGGATTTGGGGTGAGTGTTCTTGTTTATTTTTTTTCTCCTCCATACTTCCTCAATTGTCAAAAATGATTACGTATTATTTTAACATCTGACGGTCTGCAGATGTTTGCACCTATGTATCCCAAAGATAGGAACACCTCCCAGTGCCCTAGATATTTTAATGAACTCTCTCTGCATCTTGAAGCTCTCAGCTATGTTTGTTTTGTTGCTTTTCTAGGTTACAGCACCATGAGCCCACAGGAAGACAGTGAAAATCCTCCATGCAACAATGATCCCTTGTCAGCTGGGGTTGATGTGGGGAACCACGACGAGGACTTAGACCTGGACACCCCCCCTCAGACTGCTGCCCTACTAAGTCACAAGTTCCACCACTACCGGTCACACCACCCCGCTCTTCATCACAGCCACCACTTACAGGCAGCCGTGACGGTACACACTGTCGATGCGGAGTGCTAACAGTCTCCTCTCCTCCACGAGAAGATGGGATGTGGGAGATACAGAATGTTCTGGAAAGAAAAAGAACCAGCTTAAAACCCACAGCAAGAGACCCCCCACCCCTTGTGTTTGTGCTTTGTCCAGAGTGGTTTAACTCATTTCCTGCCTGTCAACATGTTTAAAAATGAGGGAAACAACAACAAAACTCACATTTGTGAAGGCATGAAGCTGGTTCTGAAATGGAGGGGAAATAAGCCTGATTGATGAACCTGCCATAATATTAATGGAACGGAACGGAAGGCGAACCTCCAAACATAGAGACGAAACCTATAAATGAAGCTGAGCCAGAGGAATGTTCCAAGGAGCCAGAAACATTCAGCTCTCCTTAACTGGAAGAGAGAACAATGTTCTCAACCAGAGACTGGGAACGTGGCGCATCCAGATATAAACGTGTGCTTTGAAGCTTTCACTTTGTTTCTTAGCGGTACCTAGATACCACGATTGCTGTATGGAACTCATGTTAAGCTCTAAATGATGCATCTCAAAATTTCTAAGTAAAGGATTATTTTTCTACTATTTATTGAACTTTCAAACATTCTCAAACTTTGGGGAAAAGAAAAGGAAACACATGAGAAGTTTTCAGCAATTATCCCTAGCTGTTTTGTGTGTGATGAAGTGGTTCCTTGATTAGGAGTTCTATTTCTTATTTAACTGGTATCATCCCACTGCCCCACTCCACAAAATGGGAAAATGAAGAAATCTTTCTCTCTCACTTGTTTACATCATTTCATGGAAACACATCTTTATTTGTAATGCAGTATTCTTTCTCTGTGTTTGACAGAGGTAGGGAAGGGCAGAGGAATCTGAGGCATTTTAAAAGAAATGTTATGTTTCTCTATAACTCATTTCCACTCCCATACAATGCTATTCTTAGGTTTCTACGAAACCTAATATTACAACTCCAGCCTTTCAGCTAAAGGAGGGTTGGATTTATTCTCCTTGTTTTAGAGACTTTTAAATGTCCCATTTTGATTCTGAGAACATTGAACATATAAGGGAAGTTTTTTTTTAATTGCGAAAGTTTGGTTCCTAATTAAAGATTTCTTTTGAAATCATAGTTAAAAGCTGCTGCCGGTTATCCAAGGAGTTATTCACCAAAACTGCTTTGTGATTTATATGGAGATTAATCAAATCTGGCTACTGTAACATGGGGCATCGTAATTTTAAAGTAGTGTTCTAATTACAGTGATGTATTTTAGATTCACATTTTGTGATTCAAATATGTTATAAAGACATTCTTGCACCGTGTGTGTTAAATCTCCATTTATATGTAGTTGGAAAAAATTCACTGAATAATGTTTTAATGATAGGGTATTATGATACAATGTAAAAAAAAATTGGTTCTTCAGCAGTACAGAAAGTAAACTATATACGTGCTATCAGGAAACCCCTTCATACTGTGTATAAAATTGCAGTCTAGTGAAATAAACTGTATGCAACAGACCATCCTAGTGGCCACAGTGATTTATTATTGTACCTCTTCTCATGTCTCAAGGCAAGTTATGTTCACTCTGTAACCTAGCAAGTCACTGCTGAACTGGAAGTAGGCCTTCTTCCAATGCCACGGTCAACTTCAGGGGCTTCTTGAGCATCTCAAACACCTAAAGGAACTTAAGGATACATGGGATAACATAAAAAGCAAACATTTAAAACTGTCTAGAACTGCCTCTTCCAAATCTGCATCATTAAAAATAAATGATTATTCTGTAACTGCTGGAAAAATTGAATGAGTTTCCTGTCTTCCCAGAAAATTAAACTTCTCCATGGGATACTGTTTTTTTCCTAGAGTTGAGAACCTTGGTGTTAGGAAACTAGCTTCTTGACTGAGGGAGGGCGGAGGTAGAGTGGAAACTTGGTGTTTTCAAGAAAAGAATCACAAAATGTAGAGCTTAAAAATGAAATGGGTACCGTCTACTCAAACACAGTAACGAATGCATTTTGTATCTTTTGTTAAGACTGTCTCCTATCCTGAACTTCAGGGCAAAGTAATTGAATGCTTATACCTGAACAAAAAAACCTGACTTTTAAAGATCTTATGAAATAAGACATGCAGATTTATGAAGTTTTGGTTGAATATTTGATCTTCTGAGTTATCTTTTGTCTTATTCTACAAACATTAACATATAATGTTGTTTAAACATTTGTTGTTGCTGCTGTGTGAAAGGAAAAATGTGGTTTTGGAAACTTTTTCTCCTGGTGACTAATAATTGGTTCCTTTTGCTTCTCAGGTACCACTGTTGTTTTTTTTTTTTTTTTTTTTTGAGACAGAGTCTCACTGTGTTGCCCGGGCTAGAGTGCCGTGGCGTCAGCCTAGCTCACAGCAACCTCAAACTCCTGGGCTCAAGCGATCCTTCTGCCTCAGCCTCCCGAGTAGCTGGGACTACAGGCATGCGCCACCATGCCCGGCTAATTTTTTCTATATATTTTTAGTTGTCCAATTAATTTCTTTCTATTTTTAGTAGAGACGGGGTCTCGCTCTTGCTCAGGCTGGTCTCGAACTCCTGAGCTCAAACAATCCGCCCGCCTCGGCCCCCCAGAGTGCTAGGATTACAGGCGTGAGCCACTGCGCCCGGCCACCATTGTTTATTAAACATGGGTCTTCCCTGAAATCCTGAAGAGAGATCCTATCAAATCCTTCTCATTCACCAAAGCCTCCTGTTACCTATAACCAACATTGCTTATCAGTGTCAGTAAGTAGCAAGAGCTAAAAGCATTCCAGTCACTCTGTATAGCTAGAAAAGAAAATTTCCTGTTTGTGCCCCAAATAAAACAGGGTTCAGACTCATGCTAGTCCTCCTGGTATGCATTCATCTGCTTTTCAGATAGATTTATTTTAGAAATTTTGGAAACTGAATTGTAGTTTGTTTTCCTCTACTTCTTAATTTAATTCGAATACTCAACTAAACCTTATTAATACACTTGTTTGAAAAACTTAGGCAGTATAAGTCTGTTTTGCCTATCAGAGGGACTGGTATGTGGAAAGAAGTCCTGAAAGACTTAAGTAAGTGCATTTCCCCGTGGCAATGGACTGCTCTAATGATTGCATATTTTTTAAATGTATATCTGGTACAATAATTATATTCTTAAAACATACCAGCCCCAGTCTCGTCTGTTTCAAAACAGAAGAGTGGTGATTTTCCTGGCTGAGATATAAAGTTTTTTTGTTTTTTTTTTTGAAAGGAGTTCTCGCTGTATCACCCAGGCTAGATCGCAGTGGCCTGATCAGAGCTCACTGTAACCTCAAACTCCTGGGTTCAACCAATTCTCCTGCTTTAGCCTCCTGAATAACTAGGACTACAGACATGCCCCACCATGCCCAGCTGAAAGATATATTTCTGTGTCTATTATAACTATCCGAGATGGCCTTTTTGGTAGCTAACACACCCACACATTGAGATTCTGGGATTTTCCTGGTTTTCCTTCATCCTCCCTCATCAGTCCTACATTGTTCCTAAAGGCATTTTCCTTCTCTCATCCTTTAATTCAATGTTTCTCATTTTTTATTAGTTAGAGCTCCTTCCCCTTAAGGACAAAATTTTGATTTAATTTAAATTTTCCCTAATAAGAGAAATTAAACACTAGGGGATAAGATTTTGTTGGATAGAGTTGTACGTTGGAGAAGCTACAAACCATTGTAATATGTTTTCTCTTCCTTCCCCAAGAATCCATTGTCACCCCATTGTGTGCAATACCCCCCTCATTGAGAAGGTGTGCCTTAAATAAAGGTGTGTTTTCGTAGCACTCTGGGAGGCCGAGGCGGGCGGGGATCGTTTGAGCTCAAGAGTTCCAAGAGTTCAAGACCAGCCTGAGCAAGAGCAAGACCCTGTCTCTACTAAAAAAAAATAGAAATTAGCTGGACAACTGAAAAGTATGTATAGAGAAAAAATTAGCCGGGCATGGTGGCGCATGCCTGTAGTCCCAGCTACTCCGGAGGCTGAGGCAGGAGGATCATTTGAGCACAGGAGTTTGAGGTTGCTATGAGCTAGGCTTATGCCACGGCACTGTAGCCCCGGCAACAGAGTAAGACTCTGTCTCAAAAAAATAAATAAATAAAAATAATAGATGTTTTTGAAAGTTCTGACCTCAGCCCCTTTTTCGGTACGATTTGATGCTCTACCATCTCTTTAAGCTAGCCATCCATCTTATTGCTTGGGGTGGTAGAGCACTGAATTAAAAGCAAGGAGGTCTGAGGCTGAGTACACAAGAATGAATGAAACAGACACAACCCCTTCGTACTGAATCTAGTGGTATAAGGGGATAACAGGGTTGACTCCCCAGTGTAGGTCCCACTCTTCCTCCATGATGTAATTGGGAATAGATTCCACTAGTTGACTTCAGTCCTAGGGTTGGATTTCTTACTAGTCTTATGACACACATAATAAACCCATCCTACTTATTCGGTCACAAGCTAAGACTCACTGCAACCAGCATAAAGCATTCTTCTTGATGGTAGTTGGGGAAGATGTGGCTAATTTGGTCCAATCTGACTGGGAGGACTTAGGTTGCAAGGAAAGACTTTCTGTCTCCCAGTAAGTGTGAATAAGCCAGCAGGTAGCATCCATCCCAACTGGTTGCTATCTGGCTTTCACTAATGTCAGCAGCCTCAGGAGGACACTGATGCTATGGACAGTGGAGTGGAGGGAATGAAAGAGCTGGACATCGATCATAAACTGCTGACTCAACCAGCTCTGAATCCCACCCTACCTCCGGATTTCCACTTATGGGAGATAATTAAAACTCCTACTGTTTAAGATTTGAGTTGGCTTTTTAATACCTGCATTTGAAAGCATCCAATATATTCATCAAACAAGCAGATACAAAAACATAGGTATAATTTTGCAAAGGGCTATCTGCTGTGAAGGCAACGGAAGGGTGATGGGCGAAAGAGCCCACAGGGAGTGTGTGCAGGGAAGAAATCTGCTTTAGATTTCTGAAAGCCTCTGAAAGGCCTCTTTTTCTCATGCAAAGCCTCTGGGAGGGCGATGTATAAGCTGCTATCTGAAGAATGAGAAAGACCCGAATAGTCAAGGGAACAGTGAGTAAGCTAATGTTTCAGGCAGAGGGAATAGGACGTGCAGTGGGCCTGAGCTGGGAAACAGCATCAGATCTAGAGCATTGGGCAACAGGGAAAGTGGGCCATAATGAGAATGAAGAGGTAGGAAAACAGGGCCCCTTAGGCTGTGGCAAGAAAAAGGCGAAGTGAATGAGAAGCTGATAGGATCTTTTAGGAAGAGAGGGAGGGTGAGGCTATCTATATTTTTAAAAAACCATTCTGAGTTGAAATGCATTGTAGGGTAGCAAAAATGGAAATGTGGACAGGAAACCATTACAGAAGTCAAGGCCAATGCAGGGTAGTGGCAGTGAAGATGGAGGAAGCGGGGTGGTGGAAAATAGATTTGGGAAGCAGAAACAACAGTGCTGGGTTGGTTATGGAGAGTGGTGAGAAAAGGGTTTCTGTCGTGAGCAATTTCATCAATAGTGGTATCACTGTGTTGGGGGTGGCAAGGGCAAGAACAGTTGGGGAAAGAGGGTAAGGAATGAAGAGTCCGTGTTTGATGTTTGGTGTAACGTGGCTGGAGGCGTCGTTTATCCTTGCACACCTGTGGCCAGTGACGGTAATGATGACTCACGTCGAACACTTGCTTTGTGACAGGCATTGTGGTGAGGTCTTTCCATGTGCTAACTCATTTAATATGGCTTAGCTTTGACCAGCCCATGCCACAGAAGAGCTTTCAGTCTTGCCTCTTTCTTTACCTTCAGGGCTTGCTCCACAGTTCGTATCCTGCTACCCCTTGCATGCCTCTGCTAGCCTCCAGCCAACTGTTCTACTGCTCGGATGCCTAACTTCCTAGATGTAATATATGTCTTTGTTTATGTTTTTCCATCTACTTGTGTGTTCTAAAGAGAAATAACCACTCCCCTCACCCCAGCAAGTCTTGGTTCAAATATAACTTCTTCCATGGCCAGGTGGCCATGTTTCTTTTTCTTTTTAAATTTTGTTTATTTTTAATTATTATGGGTATATAATAGTTGTGCGTCTTTATAGGGTACATGTAATGTTTTGATACAGGCATACAATGCGAATCAAATCAGGGTAATTGGGGTATCCATCACCTCAGGCATTTACCATTTCTTTGTGTTAGAAACATTCCAATTGTACTGCTTTAGTTATTTTAAAGCATGCCCTAACTTGTTGATTATGGTCACTTTGTTGCGCTATCAAATATTGTTAATTCTAGCTAACTATCTGACTATATTTTTGCACCCATTAATGATCTCCACTTTATTCCCCACTCCCCACTCCGCTTCCCAGCATCTGGTAACTATTATTCTACTCTCTGTCTCCATAAGATCAATTGTTTTTAATTGTTTTTAATATTTAACTCCCACATGTGAGTGAGAACATGTGAAATTTGTGCTTGGCTTATCTGACTTAACATAATGTTCTCCAGTTCTATCCATGTTGTTGCAAATGGCACGGTTTTATTCTTTTTTATGGCTATACAATATTCCATTGTGTGTACGTGCCACCATTTCTTTACCCATTCATCCACTGATGGACACAGGTTGATTCTAAATCGTGATTGTTCTGAATAGTGCTGCAATAAACATGGGAGTGCAGATATCTTTTTGATATACTGATTTCCCCTCCTTTGGATGTATACCCAGCAGTGGGATTGCGGGGTTGTATGGTAGTTCTATTTTCAGTGTTTTGAGGAATCTCCATACCATTCTCCATAGAGGCTGTAGTGATTTACATTCCCACCAGCAGTGTACGAGGGTCCCCCTTTCTCCACATCCTCGCCAGCATTCACTATTGCATGGCCAGGTTTCTTAACTATTCCATTTAAAAAGTGAACTCTGACCCTTTGAATCTTCTAAAACTCTTACTTCTGCACCGGTTGTAAGCTTGTGGTTCATCTTGCTTGGATGTTAGCTGCATTTTCACATGAAGTGTTTTATAGCCCCAACTAGACTCCAGCGTCCTGAGGGAAGGGACTATTTCTTATTCCTTTGTGGTGCTCATGCCCTGTGCTTACTTGCAGGGCCTTAACATTTATTGAAAAAATTAAATTTCTGGAGTGTCAACTGAATCCATAATTAGTTACAAGCTATCGTAATATGTGCTATTTAAAGTAGTGAATGAAACCTATTGACTTCTCCAAAGCATACGTGTCATCAGTTAGTACAACAGCTTTTTAGTGTATTGTACTAGCAATTAATACGTTAAAGATTTGGGAAATTTTTATGAATTTTTTATGTTAATCTCTGGTATAAAAATCCTCAACAACTTCCTGAAACATGTAGTTTCAATATATAGGCCTTTTAAAAGCTGCCTATATTTTAACATACCTGTATGTATGTACATACATCTGAGTGCAAAGATAATTCCTGTAGGCTAATTTAAATGTATAGTTACTTATTCAAATGATTTTAAATAACATTTCTTTTGAAGAAGGAGCTTACATATGAAAGGTTTTCAATCCTGCTCCTTATAATACTACTTGAATTTCTTTCTCACTATTCCCCTTCTATTTCGGTGCTGCTTGATTAAAGTGTTTTATGTAACAATATACCCACCAGGATTACCGTCTTAGTTCTTAGGCCCAGTGCTTTTGGAAAAAAAAAATTACATAACAAGAAGTTGGCTTCCCTACAAAGGTATGTTCTTGACTTTCAGGGCTCCTTGGCAATTCTTTGTCCAGACCCAGTTTGCTCACTCGCACATTCTCTTTCAAATCCATTCCAAACGTCTCCACATTCTCTTGCTCTGTACCCTGTCCTGCCGCAGTTTCTCTGCAGCTGCCCTTAGGTTCTACCCTTGCATTTGGTAGAGAAGCCTCACAACTTCCATCCCTCTCGGGAGAGAATTGCTCTCAGTCATCCTCTGTCTCTGTTCTCTTGGAGGAAGGCAAGTCCCTGCCCCTTTGCAGAGCCAGCCTGTGTACTCTTGATCTCGCTGCGTCAGGTGTGTGTGTCCTCCGTCCCACCCTTCCAGCCAGCAGTTCCTTCTCAGCCTACAATACATTGAGTTGTAGCCTGAAAATACAAACCACCCTCACCCTTGCTTTCCCCTCAGCTTGCTGCGACATGTTTCTCTGTCTCTCTGGGCTCAGGAACGGCCTCCTCACGTGGTCTGTTGCCGCACGCCCTCCCGCGTGTGCTCATCCTCTGTGTGACTTCAGCTGGAAGCGATAGATCCAATTCTCCTTCCAAGTCAACACCCCTACACCCGCCCCCTTTCTTTTCCCTAAAATCCTGACCCCATTTCCAGTAGCCTGTGTGATTCTCCACGTGAGTCCTTCCCAGGCAGTTCCAGCACCGGGGATACCACTGTCCCGTCCTGCTCCAAGTTGCGCCATTGCTCACCTGGCCGCGGCAGCCTCCCAGTGGTTCTCCTGTCTCCCTTCAGGGCCCTTCCAGTTCTTCCTCTACACAGAGGTCAGAGCGATCGCCTTTTTAATTGAGGTAACCACTTCTGTCCTGATAAGGATAGCATGTAACATACCATAAAACTAACCATTTTAAAGTACACAATCCAGTGGCTTTAGTACACTCCAAATGTTAAACAACCATCGCCTCTACCTACTTCCGTGACAGTTTGCACCACCCCAAAGGGAAAGAAACTCTGTACCTATCAAGCAGTCACTCCCATTTCCCCCTTTCCTCGGCCCCTGCCAACCACCAATCTACTTTCTGTCTCTAAGGATTTCCCTAATCTGGACATTTTATGTAAATAAATGTGTCACCTTTTATGTCTGACTTCTTTCACTTAGCATAATGTTTTTGAGGTTCATTCACATCTCAGCATGTGTCAGTACTTGATTCCTTTTTGTGGCTGAATACTATTCCTTTGTGTGGATATACCACATTTTGCTCATCCATTCATTAGTTTATGGACATTTGGGTTGTTTCCACATTTTAGAAATTGTGAATAGTGCTGCTGTGAGCATTTGTGTACAAATGTTTGAATAATGATTTTTAATTTTGGGGGGCATATAAATGCCTAGGAGTAGAGTTGCTTGGTCCTATGATAATTCTATGTTTAATATTTTGAGGAACTGCCAGACTGTTTCTGGAGTTCTGCACCATTTGTTATTCCCAGCAGCAATGTACAAGTGTTCCTGTTTCTCCACTTCCTTGCCAACACTTATTTTCCCTTTTTTTTTTTAATCGTAGCCATCCTAGTGGGTACAATCTCTCGTTGTGTCAAAATAACCTTTTATAAAAATGTAAAAGTAAAACCTGTTACTTATTTGCTTAACACTTCTTTATGTTTTGCCATGTCCCTTAGGATAAAGTCACCCCACCCTATTCTGCCCTTAGGATAATTCTTCCCTACCCCCATTCTGTTCATCCGATCTCTTCCTGCTATCTTCTCTTAGTTTCTTGAATAAGCCTTGCTGTACTCCACCTCAGGGCCTTTGCATGTGCTGCTCTCTCTGTCTGGAACACTTCCTCTCCAAGCTTGCCCCCCAGCCTGTGCCTCACCTGGACGACAGCTGCCCTCCTTCAGATCCCAGCCACTTTCTCAGTGACTACCCACACCGTATTAGCTTCCAAAAAAAGTTACCTAAACCCGAAATTGAGTATAGCTGCCTATGCCTGCTAACAGAGAGGGCAGCATAGGTCTCATCAAAGGGAAAATTCATCTGTATACTGGCGCCTTCCCCTCACCAAGGGGTACAAAGAAAGACTGAAATTCTGACTCCTCTGCTCGGTTTTCTGTGCTGCAAAAGGATGAGACTATTATGTGACATGGATCTGCACAACAAACTGGGATAAATTGAGCTTCTCAATCAAGAAGCTGAGAGATATGTGGAGAGTCTTGAGGCAGAAAGAGGACACCAAACACAAAGGCTCTGGAACCCACGTAGAAAGGTGGCCCGTGAACATGGGACAGGCACCTGGCGGCAGAAGGCTGAAGAAGTATTGGGTGTAAATTCCTCTGGCTGACACATGATGCCCCCATCTCCCCAAAGCTTCACTGAAGGTTGATACACACGAACGTTTAGTGATTGACTTGCGGGGAAATCAAGGAGAATGAACCAAGTTGCAATGGGCCAGAACAGAGCAGAGAGAATAGCCGCAGGGGGAGGAGACTCGTGCAACCGTTGAGGGAAACAAAGGCTCAGAGCCAAAGATGGCAAAGCCCTGAGGAGTTCACAGGAATCTCAGAAAGGTTACTGGACTTCCTAGAGGACGTGGGATGAAGGTCCAAGCCGATTTTATTTAAGTCTCCAAGGACAGTGTGACCTCCGCTGACATCCGGATCATGGCAGCGCCCTATACTAGAGGTCTGCTGCTTGGCTCGCGTCACACTTGAGTCATTTGCTCTGTGTCTGCCCTCTCGCCAGCCGCCAAGCTCTGCGCCGTCAGGAGTATCTGTCTTCGCGCCACATCCTGGTGCCTGTCTCAAGCAGGCACGTGAGGATGTTTTGTGAGCGAGTGAATTCTTTTCCTGAACAGAATTTAAGGTGGATTTTAAAAAGGAACACAAGACATTAAAATAGGATCATTTCATATTGTTTATTTAGCCTCCCCCCTCCCCAAACTGGAAATAGAGCGAATGACACAATTGAAAATTCAAGACAACTAAAGTGATAGGAATACGTTTACTTGCTGAAACACTGGAAAAGATTAGAATCGCCTTATTTATCCAAATGTCCCACAGTACATCAAAATCAACCTACAACTATAAAAATATTAGAAGGACATAAAACCCTACACTCATGACCTTGGAGTAAGGAAAACTTTGTTAAACAGGGCCTGAAAAAGCGAAAGTCAAAACCCAAAGATTGGGGTAATTCAAAAATTCTATACTACAAAAATAGGCCCTCTCCCAAAATGGGGGTTTTTTAGTTACAAAAAATAAAACAAAGGCTTGGCACTGAGAAGAATAATGTATATTAAAACTAACTCCTAAATGAGGCACCACCGGAAAGGTGGCTGCCCCCTCACCCATCAGGCAACACACGTTCGTGGGGAACCTGGTGCTAAACCATTTGTACACGGCTTGCTTCTAGGTGGGGGTTCCGTACACACAACAGCTTCCACACTGCTATCTATCGAAAGTTAGCTCTGGACACAAGGATTTGTGGGAAAAAGTGAAAAACCAAAATACAAAAAGTTTAAAAGAAAAAAAAATTAAGGCCCAGATGTGGTGGCTAACGCCTGTAATCCTAGCACTTTAGGAGGCTGATGCAGGAGGATCACTTGAGCCCAGGAGTTTGAGACCAGCCTGAGCAACACAGTGAGACCCTTCTCTATAAAATATACAAAAATTAGCTGGGCAAGGTAGCATGCACCTGTAGTCCCAGCTACTCAGAAGGCTGAGGCAGGAGGATTTCATGAGCCCAGGAGTTTGAGGTTGTGCTGAGCTATGATAACGCCACTGCACTATAGCCTAGGTGACAGAGCAAGACACTGTCTCAAAAAAAAAATAAAAAATTAACTCCTGTGAATCTATTAAGCAAAGGAGAAATGACCCAATAGGAAAATTGGGCTAAGAGTTCCACTTCAGTGAAAAGAAAACACAAATAACTAGTATTCATAGGGAAAAATACTCAACTTTTCTAGAATTAGTGAAATACAAATTAAAATGAGGTAAGATTTTGTTCAACCATAGATTGGGCAAAATTTCAAAGTTTTATAATACTCTAAGCATTCATAGGAGTATATAAATTTGTGTGGATACTGGGGCAAATCTATTGAAATTTAAATGGACACACTTTGTACACTCTCTGACTCAGAAATTCCACCTCTTCACGCCTATCCTACAGAAACAAGTGTGCATGAGGAAATCTGACAAATGTTTACTACAGCATTTGTTGAAATGGAAAAAATTGGAAACCATCTCAATAATGACTGAAAATGTAGAGTATCTACTTCATGAAATACTATGCAGTAGTTTAAAAAAATGAGGTAAATTTCTAAGCACAAACATGGTTGTATCTACAAGACATATTGTTGAGTAAAAGAAACCAAGTTGCAGAGAAGTAACAGAGGTAAAGTTCTGGAAAAGGGCAACGAAATGTTTTATAAGTTGTCTCTTTAAAACCCCCCACCCTTTTTGGGTTTTAAAACCTGCATTTAAAACGAGAGGCCAGTAATCGAAGGGGCAGAAAAATGTTCTTTGCTATTTGTTTTCTATTATCTATTTCTGAACTATAGGAGATGGCTCAACAGAATTGTCCAGACAAGAGTCACTAGATCATCATCA
>NW_012138302.1:4099211-4101036 GCF_000956105.1 Propithecus coquereli | reverse complement strand
AATGTTCTTTGCTATTTGTTTTCTATTATCTATTTCTGAACTATAGGAGATGGCTCAACAGAATTGTCCAGACAAGAGTCACTAGATCATCATCACCAGAGATAAGGTTGGCCCTGAAACCACCAATTATAGTTAAACAACAATATCCTGAAGATATAACCTGTGACATCAGTCACATAGACCTGAGCCCAACTGCCAAAACGCCCCCTTTACAAGGCCCTATTTTTCTGCTAAAAGGCAGGATAGTGGTATTTTGAGATGCTAGTCCATTGTCCTCCTCATGTGCCAGCAAATTAATAAACTTCTTTTTCTTTTTCCTCAAACCACTTGTCCTCCTTCATTCTCATTAATTCGGACTTGGGTACAAGTACCAAACTTTCAGTAACAGAAATACATATATCGTGATGCCTGCTGTCTAAAAAAACCACACTTGACTTCAGCATTATACAATTCATTCATGTAATGAAAAACAGTGTACCCCCTAAATCTTTTGAAATAATAATCTAAAAAAACCACAATAAACAAAATTACATGTTTTCTAAAGCAACATATACATGTTTGTGAGTGAACAGAAAGAAAAAATTATAAGTATCTGCACCAACAGATCTCAGTAATTATCTCCAGGTGATGGTAAAAAATGGGGCAGCAGTGGCCAAAGGATATTAAACTTCTGATCCATCATGTTTCAAATTTTTGTAAGACAATATTGTTTGTATTATTAAAGTAATTTGAAATTTAAAAGTAAATGCATAATGATAAGATACTACTCAGCAATAAGGAGTGAACTACTGATACACAGAACATCATCGCTGAATTTCACTGATATTATGCTATGCAAAAGAAGGCGATATGGAAGAGTGCATTCTGAATAAGTCCCTCGAGATGAAGTTCTAGAATAGGCAAAACTAATCTATAGTGAAAAGCAATCCAAGCTGTGGTTTCTTCTGAGGGTGCAGTAACTGGTGAGAAGCCCTGGGGTCATAGAACAATATGAGTCATGTGGGTGAAGCCATTTGCTAAAATGGTGTAGCTGTGATCTGTACATTTCAATGTATGTACATTTAACCTCAAAATATAAACTTAATTGTGTAGTGGTGTATCTACCATGATGCAACATTTTAAAAATCCATTTTGCCCCAAATTAAACTATCTGTTCTTCACCAAATACGCTCATCCTATAATTCCCGTCTGTGCCATCCTACTGTTGATCACCTGTCCCCTAAGACTTCACCTGAGGACAGCCAGGCAGCTATGGCCACACGAAAACATGGTCAGAGGAGGCGAGGAACAGGTTAAGTTTAAATGTGAGCAATTGGCAGGAGTTTTATTTGTGGAGAATGAGTTGTGAGTGCTGCCTGGCCAGCCCCACCAAGGGGACACAGGAGAGGACTTGTGAGTCATTCACTGTGCTGACTTATCAGCATATGTCAGGAATCGGTTTACAGAGATGGGAAGCAGAATGGATGAATAGGAAAGGGATACCCTTCAGCCTTTTAATTATGGAAAAGTTGGAAAGGGCAAAGAAACAAAGCAAATGGGCATGTACACTTGAGAGAGAAAGAGGCCACCTTAGAGCTGTTGTTCTCCGTCAGCCTCCTCCAAAGGGCAAAGGCCTTTCAGATTAAGTCCTCTTTTCATATATTATAGGAACTGGGGTGCAAATGTGGAATTTCAGCAAAGACAGGACTTATGCTGGTGGTGGGGAGAGGGGCAGGGTGTATACCCTCCCTCCCATGATGATGACTGGAATTCCTAACAGGGGATAAGAACTTTCAACCAAATTAATCATAAGGTTTAAAACATAAAATACTTGGAGGGGGTGTTC
>NW_012138302.1:4005246-4097716 GCF_000956105.1 Propithecus coquereli | reverse complement strand
CAGTTTTAAGGACTCCAATCTTTCTCAGAAGAAAAGGCAAAGAGAGAAGATAAAATATTTCTACAACCTGATCCAGATTGATAGAGTAGTTAGAAATTGGTAGTTTCCTCCTTTGGCTTAGAGATGGGTGGCGTGAACAGCCTGGAGACACAACCAGTCCCTGACATGAGGGAGTCTGGGACAGACAGTGAAATAGCATCCAGGCAGGAAGGGAGAGGGAAGCGGGGGAGGCCAGAGTACCTTTGCACCACAGCCATCCTCACCTGGGGCCTACGCTGAACCGTGGACCTTTCTCTCCATTCCTCACCATCCCGTAGACCTCATCCGTTCATGGATTAAATAGCTGATCCTCGATGTTGGAAGACAGGGTCTGAATCTATGTGGGTAATCATCTTTTTTATTTTTTCATTTTATTATGGTAAAATATATATATAGCATCAAATTTGCTATTTTAACCATTTTAAGTGTACAATTCAATGGCATTAAGTGCATCTCTAATGTTGTGCAACTATCACCACTATTTCAAAAACTTTTTCATCATCCCAATATGTGGGTATTTTTTACCTTCCCTGACTTGTGAAATGATAATTTCATAATTAAATGCTAGAGCTAGAAGGATTTGGGAATTCTCTCCAATCACTGAAGCTGTACAAAAAGAAAATTGACATTCATAAAGGTCTTACTCACAAACCTAGATAATAGCAGAGCTGGAACTCAAATCCTCATTTCTTAGTTTTCATTTAAGAGCTCAGTTCCCAGGCAGCTATTTCTACCATACACTCTATTCATTCTGCCCCAACTCTTTCTAGCTACTCAGCTGGATTAGTCTAATGCAGAGGCCATAACATCAAATGCCCAGGGCCTTACAGGTACAAGACAGACATTCAATAGATATTTCTTGAATAAGTGAATTAATAAGTCTAACAACTTGGAGAGGCTAATATATCTCCGCATCTATACAAGATAGCCAACTTTAACTTATTATTGTCATATAGATTGCCAACTTTTTAAAGAAAAACAAAAAATTTAGATCTATATATGAAATGTCTTAATAATAAACATTATGTGGAAGGAAAAAAACATGTTTGAAGGCTGTAGTGGTTAATTTTATGTGTCCACTTGACCGGGCCACAGTGTGCCCAGATATTTGGTCAAACATTATTCTGGGTGTTTCTGTGTGGGGATGAAATCAACATTTAAATCAGGAGACTAAGTAAAACAGATTGCCCTCCATAATGTGGGTAGGCCTCACCCAATCAGTGGAAAGACTGAATAGAACAAAAAGACTGGTCCTCCCCTAAGTAAGAGAGACTTCTTCCTGCCTGATAGCCTTCAAACAGGGATGTTGGCTTTTTTCCTGCCTTCAGACTTGAACTAAATTATCGGCTGTTTCTGGGTCTTGAGCATTCTGGCCTTTGGACTGGAACTATACCATCAGTTCTCTTAGTTCTCAGGTCTTCGGACTCAGACTGGAACTAAACCATTGGCTCTCCTGGGTCTCCAGCTTTCCAAATCCCCCAGCAGATTTTGGGACTTGTTGACTTCCATATATGTACATAGAAAGATATCCTATTGGTTCTGTTTCCACGGAGAACCCTGACTAATACAGAGTCCAGAGTCAGTAGTAAGGCCCCTGCACCCCCAGAAATCTAGGTGTGCTGTGTGAGAATCACTGAAGAAATATGAGTCCCCAGCAAATATCAACGTGTCTGAAATAGAATAGACAATGGATGGATGTTTATTGGATAACCAAATGAATATATTATGAATGAATTCTATCACTTTCTCCACAGGCTAGAACATTGGAGGTATTCAAGAAAAACCTAAAGAAAAAATTCTTGTATTTAGTGGGAAGTTGGGCAATTGACCAATCAAGTTATTTATTATTCATTCATTGATTTAGTGATTCACTAATGTATTGATCATATACTGTACTGTGTACCAAGCACCATGCTAGATATTGGATATATAAAGAATGAGAATACTTAGCCCTTGCCCTCCAGTAACTCACAAGTTCACATGAACAATTGCAACACGGTGTTGTAATTGTTACAGGAAAGATGGTGCCCCAAGCAAGTGTGATGGAAGTGTACAGGTAGGAGTATGTTTGAGGGGCTCAGGGGAAAGGTGGGTGGGAGGGCTGGAAAAAAATGAGCAAGAGTTTCCCAGTGACAGGCAGCAAATGGAGGATGAAAAGAGGAGGTGGTTGGGTAGATGGTGATTGTTCCTCTTGTCTATGTTAGGAATGCTGCTTGTGAGTGATGGTTAAGTTCAATTAAGCTCTGAGACTACAGACATCCCAGAACCTTATGGTTTTGTCCTCTTTTTAATGACTAAAAGTAATAACTACCAAAATACATAAAAATTCATTTATAAAGATATTTACTATCATATTATCTCATTGTTTTCAATAGTAAAAAATCAGAAATGAGAAAATCATAATTGGTTAAAGAAATTATTATGCAATGGAATACCTTGCAGTTGCTTAAAATTGTTTTTAAAAAATATGTACTTATATGAGGAAATGTACAAAATATAAGTTTTGAAAGGAATAAAAAAGTGTATGTTTAATATCAGATTTAAGGATATATAGAGAGATGAGTTTACACAGGCAAAACAATGAAGTGCCTATGCAAATATTAATGGTGACTTTTTAAATGTTGTAAATGTTACAGATATTTAAATTTTCCTCTATTTTTATTTTCCAGACTTTTTTGTTGTTGTTGTTTTTGTTTGTTTTTGAGACAGTCTCATTCTGTTGCCCAAGCTAACGTGCAGTGACACCATCACAGCTCACTGCAACCTCAAACTCCTAGGCTCAAGCCATCTGCCTGCCTTAGCCTCCCAAGTAGCTGGTACTACAGGTACGCGCCACCACATCTGGCGTCTTGCTCTTGCTCAGGCTGGTCTTCAACTCCTGACCTCAAGCAATCGTCCTGCCTTGGCCTCCCAAAGTGCTAGGATTACAAGCACGAGCCACTGCACCTGGCCTATTTGACCTATTTTCCAAACTTTTAACAACAATTATTCCTTTCTTAGTTAAAAAAAAAAAAGTTAAATGTTATTTTGGACACATATTGGGGTGGTGGAAAGTGTCTCCAAACTCCCACCCTTAATCCGCAAATTCATGGAAGTGACTCCAGGACCCATGAGTGTACAAAATGTCCCTGTCCCCTTGGCTACAGCCAACTGGTCTCTAGGTGGGCATCTGACCCAGGCTAGGCCAATCAGATTACATTTCCTGAAAATTTGCAGATCAAAATGATTCCTAAATCAAGGGTCCTTTTGAATGGAAGAGATATAAACTTGTGAGCTGGAGGGTGACAGTTTTTCCTGCCTCGTAGACTAAGCGGTAGAGAAAAGTAGTTTTTGGAAAAGAAAAGAATGTTGCTTCTGTACAGAGAGAAACAGAGGCGAGAGAGCAGCGAGGTGCTCGTGGACTCCCCACTCCTTATCCTTCCAGAGGCCCTGAAGCACTGCCTTAAATTCCATGAACTGTCCATATGCCTTATAAGAAATTTCCTTTTTCATTGAATCCAAATCAACTTAGCTTTTGTTTCTTGAAACCAAGAGGTCTATTAATATAGTTATCTTGGAGAGCAGAAGGAGAGAAGCTACGCTCATTAAGAGAGCTTCAAAATGACACTAATCTATGAGGACAAGGACTGCTTTTCTCAGTTCAGCTCTCTACCACCCAGCCCTGGTTCGGGCATATGGCTGGTGCTGGATACAAGCTTGCTGACTGTTGGCCTGGAAGAATGAATGATGTATGGCTATGCCTTTACTCCTCCTCGCCCTCCATTCCTATTTAATCACTAGTAAGAATATATCAGCGTTAGTGAAAACGACATTTCTGAGCCCCTCTCCATGCCCTCTTACAGGAAAAGTACTCAATGTAGGTGGCCTGGGAAATGTCATCGTTTGTTAAATTTTGCTGTGATTTCACTGGCACTCAAATTCACTTGTAATGAAAGGTTAGCTGCAGCTGAAAAGTTCTCCTTAATTGCTTAGGAGCAAAAAGCTTCATTTGGAAAACACCAAAAGCTTCTCATCAGAGGAAAAGAATGCAAATTGACACAGAAATGTAATCAATGGCACTTTCTACAACGTATTATTGCTTTGTTCAGGCATTCAAGAGCAGCCGTAATGCATAACTTGCTGCCAGGATAGTCTCTATTTTAAACATCATCGTGAGTTAGAGAGAAAAAGTGCAGAGTCACATCAATTGAGTCTTTTCTCCCAAGGCAATGGGACAAAATATGTATGGTATATAAATAGGGTGACTTGTAAAAGTTATGGGTGTTTTTTAAATAATGAAACTAGGTCAAATTCTTAAGTTTCCAACAACTCCAAAATCTTACTTTGGAAATAGGAATATATGTTTCAAAGTTGAGAAATCACTTGCATTAACAGCATTACTGAATGTTGTAACAGTGTGAAGTCTTTAAGAAGTTGTCTGACCTACCATATTTAAATTTAGTGACTGGCTCTGAAAATTGTGTAATGGACTACCTTCCAATTGCAGTGTCAGGCTGTTAATTGATGGATTCTATCGCTAATTTAACACTCTTCTGCCACACCTGTGGCTTATGCAATTATATAACCCTGAAGGGAGAAGTTGGTAGTACAAATAGCAAGAAAATGGAAACACTATGAGTCACTGCCATCCAAATATTTAAAATACACAGCTTTAAGTCTTTGGGAAATAGACTTGTAATTTGCATTCAAACAGAGTCTTGTAAGTTGAGAGTTAATATTTGTGTTAAATTTCTCTTTAGAATCATGAAGATATTCATTGAGCCTTCACACATGACAGGCGCAGTGCTGAGTACTGCAGATATAAGCATGAACAAAAAGGACACGCTCTGCTCTCACAAGACCTTTCTAATAAATATCCTTTGAGTTAGGATATGAAGAATGAGTCCTATTTATTTGAAAAAGGAAGATGTTCCATCCAGGTAAGAGCATCTAGAAAATCTGAATGAATCAGAACGTTTCTTGAATTGCAGTTGTAAATATGTACCTTATATTGATTATGGTTTTTATTTTCTGTATTTTATGATGCTTTAACATCTTGGGGCCTTGAAGACCTGGGGAAGGACTGCCCCTCTCAGGGTTAATTAATTCCTAGAGATTGCAAACACCTCACCTGTGAGCATCCCTTTGATATGCAAGCCAACCAATCTTGAGCCCACACTCCCAGCCACCTCCTTTTACCGGGCTTTAGTCCAGGACACTATCCCCCTGCTCTGATCACCCCAGAGCCAAGTATAGGACAACTAAGGTCAACCCCTGAACCTATAGCCCAGAGCCTGCCAAAATATTCAATCTGGCTAATCCTAAATCTGCTTACCCTGACTTGCCTTTCCTGCAAAAACCACAATAAAGGCCCGTGCCCATGTTTTCCCCTCACTCCAGCCTCCTGACCAACCCTGGTGCTTCCCCGTGTGCCCTTGCACGGTGTGGCATGCCCCCTCCTCTTGGGAACTGTGAGTGACAAACCATCTTTTCCGGCAGTCATTTCCCAATCTGTTGGCCTCACCATACCTGGATAAAAACAAAATCCCAGATACATTTTAAAGTGGTACCTAACTCACATGTTATCATAGCATAATCAAAATTGAAAAAAAGATTAATGGATAAATACTGACAAGAGAATATCAGTAAATACACTACCAAAAGATATCTAACACAAAACTGAAAAAAAGTTCTTCTAGAAATGCCAGACATAATGCAGAGAATGGCACTATTGACCCAAAATAAGTGACAGAGACAAAAGATCTCAATCAATGGAAGTTTATTAAGCTAAAGTTGAGGACGTGGCCAGGAAAAACACAAACTACAGGCAAACCTGTGGCTGTTTTTCTGAAGGGGAATTTGGAATTTTCATTATTTAAAGGGGAGTTGGGCAAATAGAAAGAGAAAAAAAAAGGCAGGGGAGGCATAGGTAGTGAGATAAAATTCTTATGAGACTCAAGAAAATCTACATTTTACATAAGGTGAATGTCAGAGGAGAAAAAGGGAGTGAAGGAAGCATCAGTTATGTAGATGTCCCTGGGTAGGTGGAAGAACGTCTGATCCTGTCTTGTCTCTGTTCTGCACCTATGAAGATAAATTTGTAATTCATTATTAGTGTGGAATCAAACAGACTTTAGTTTTGGGAGCTAGCCATAGCCTGCAGACCTAAAATTATAATTTGCATGTCCTTGTTTATGGGAGGCCAGCAAGGGATTTCCTACATGAATGATCTCTCGGGCCAGTTCTTCACAGCTGCCTGAGGCCTTTACCTTCCCTTTTGTATATGGAGTTGTGGGGGTCAGTCCTGAGATTTTTATTTTCTTTTTACAGCACTCATTCATTCAACATATATTTGTTGGGCATGCCAGGCACTGCACTAGGTACTTGGATATGACAGTGAACAAAACAAAGATCCCAGTGTCACTGGGGTGGCCCTGAAAAAGCAAATGGAAAACTTTAACAGTTTTTTTCCCTACCCTTTTCTTTCTTTTCACAGTTTTTCTTTAGTCTCTTTATCTAGAGGCACAGCTACCCAAGGACACCACGTGGCCTGGAGGCCACAAATAGCCAAATGACCCCCTGCGAGGTGCCAGAGGAAGTCCAAACCTATACAAAACCCATGCAGACCAGAGCAGGCAACCTCTGGTTACCTTCGGCTTATTAACATATCATTGCAATACTAAAAAAAAAACCTTCCCTGAGAAGAAATTGCCACCATTTTCTATACATGTGATATACAGAAAAGCATGTACATGAACTGCGTCTGTGCGTCTGAGACTCCACCCTGTACATGCTTCCACACGTCCTCCTTCCCTTATCTAACTCTTCCAAACCCCCACACACCTTTCTGTGCTCAGAGAGAAGGTGCCTTTAGAGCATAAGCTCCCCATCTCCATTCTTTGGACACTGAATTAAAACCTAAATGCCTTACCAATTGGACTTTGTTTCTATGTGGCTGATATAAAATAGGGCAAGAACGCAGTTTCTTGGTTCCACCAGTCCTTGCAGAGATTATATTCTCGTGAGGAGGAAAGAAAATAAATGGAAAAAAAATTCCACAAAGTATGTAAATATAAAAATACAGCAAGTGACAAGGAAAAAATATTTGCAGAAACAGGGTGGTCAGGGCGGGCCTCATTGAGAAGGTGGGATTTGATGAAAGACTTGAAGGAGACGAAGGCCATTTGGGTATCGAGGGAAGAGCCTTCTAGTACAACTAACGAAACGCCCTAAAATGGGATGGTGTGTAGCTGAGCTAAAACAGTGTGGCTGCAACAGGTGGAGGAGGTGGAGAAGCCTGAGAGATTAGAGGAGTGAGGAGGTTACACAGGTGAAACCGGGGCGGGGGAAGGGCAGTTTGTGTCAGGTCTTGTGGTCCATTTTCAGGACTTTGGCTTTTACTCTGAGTAAGATGGAGAGCCACTGGAGGGTTCTGAGCAGAGGAGTGACCCAATCTTAGGTTTTTAAAGGATAATTCTGACTCCTTTGTTGAGAATATACAACGGAGTGCAAAAGTGGAAGACGGAAGCCCCTTGGGACAACTGCTGGACTAGGGCAAGAGATGGTGGCCACTCCAACTGGATGGTAGCAGTGACGAGGGCAAGAAGTGATCAGAGTTTAGATACATTTTGAAGGTTAACAGAATTTCCCAACAAATTGAATGCAAAATGTGAAAGAGTCAAGAATAATGTTAAGGTTTTGGCTGAACAACTGGAAGGATGCAGTTACCATACACCACAATGCAAAAGACTGTGATGAGGAGACATTTGGGTATAGAAGTCTGGAGAGGGGAGAGAGGTCTGTGTCGGTAATATAAGTTTGGGAGTTGTCAGCATAGAGATGTATAAAGTCATGAAACTGGTCGAAAGTGACTGGAAATGGAGACGAGAGCGGGTATCTCTACTGAACACTTTTCCCCGACACCCTGCGATGTCAGCTCCTCTTATCTCCTTCACATCTTTGCTCAGATGTCACCTCAGTGCAATCTGTCCCCTCTACCTGAATTCATAATTCTTGGTATTCTGCACCAAGCACTTATCGTCTTTTAACATACCATATACTTTACTTACTTATTATGTTTATTATTTATTTTCCATTTGCCCCGACCGAAATGTAAGCTCCATGGGGGCAGCGATTTATATTTTCATTTCTGTTCATTGGTATATTCTAGATACCTAGAACAATGTCATCAAATATTTAATGTTGAATTACCCCATTACTATAGGGTGCATATTATACAGGCCTCTTAGCAGCCAATCAGTTAGATGCTGACTCCTGTTCTTCTGGTACACTAGGAAACAGATAAAAACTCAAATAAATTAGTATAATAACAGCTAAGATTAATGAATGCTCACTCTGTGCCAGACACTGTTCTAAGGGCATCACATGTAAGTAGATTATTTAATTCTCACAATAACCCTATGAGGTGGGTACTACCATTGTCCTCATTACAAGGGAGGAAGCTGAGGCACAGAGAGGTTAAGGATCATGTCCAGTGTCACATAGCCTCTGAGAGGCAGAGTCAGGATTTGAACCCAGACAATCTGGAACCAAAGTCTGTGGTCTTTGCCACTATTCTCTATGCCTCCCAGAAGCACATGCATTCAGGGAATAAAAGCCCCTGTGTGACTCTAGCTGCCAGATAGCATGACCAGTATTTGCTGAAGGTGCAAACGGCCTACTCTTGGCATCATCACCAATATATTAAAAGATTATTCAGAATTGTTTTCCATTCATGGAATTTTAAAATGTCAAGTTAGTAGAGATTTGTTTCAATATTTTAACATTTCTTTGCTTTTTCTTATTGGTAGGAAGAAAAAAAGCTATTTTCCCCAGCGTTCACCTGTTATCCATATATTTCCTTCAATAAATTATTTTCCAAATCAAATTCTTGCTTTAATTTAATAATTTTTGCATTAATATGAAAATGTATTTTTAAGGGAAACCCAATATTTTTGTGCATAATAATACTAAACTGACTATATATCATACGGTAACTAATTGAATATACATACCTTGGAAGTATTTTTTTGGCTATGAGAAATAAGTGGTACAATGTGCCCTGGAAACTTATTTCTACAAAATGTAAATTGCTTAAATTGGTCTTTCCAGTACTGTTTGGATAGTTTTATTGCCACACTAGTGGGAGATTTTATATAGTTTTCCTTCTGTGTTTATCTTCCATGATGATTAAAAATTTAAATAAGTTTGCCAGTAGCTGTTTGGCAGCTGTTGTGCCTATTAAATAGAGTGCATCTTTGGAGCATTCCGTTCACTGCTAAATAGAAAGAATTTTAAAGAAAAACAACCTAAATTCCTGGGGGATGAGGACGTTACACATGATTCAAGTGACAGCTAGGATGCAATGGGTTCATTGTGAATGACTATCATTATAATAGGCAAGAACCTCAAGTCTAATTATAACTTTGTGATTCAAACTTCTTTAGCTGCAGCAAATCCAACCGAGATATCTTTCTTTGTGCCTTCCTAAATTCTGAATTTGCCAAGGACAAGTTCAAACTGAAGAACTCCATTACCTAAATACTTGGTCTGTGTGAAATATCCAAATGTCATAGGAGTAGGTTATTGCTTGATAGTTTTGATGGCATGTAAATAAGATTATATGGCCTCTTTGTAATCTGTTGTCATATTTATCAGAGGAATAAGAAATGCTATTCCTTCCTCAGAGGGGTACTATAAGTACACACAGGAATTGTCTAAACAGTGGTCCTATATTTGAGCTCGTTAGACATATGCAGTATATGATTACTATTAAGAAAAATTACATTATTATGAAAGATAGCTAGTGTTTTCATTTATCACTAATATTTAAAGTACTAGATAAGAAAAGCATTTAATCTGGGGCTGGGCCGGCTAGGTAAGAATCACCTAGAAAGCTTTTTTAAAATGTAGAGTCCTGGGCCCAATTTCAAATATTTTAATACCACTGGCTAGAGTGGGGCTTAGAAGCATGGATTTCTATTAATAAAAGTGTGCCCGACTGATTCTGATATGTAAGTCTGTATAAGAGGCAGCGTTCAAAGACATTCACATGGTCCTATTATAGATTCTTAGTTCCTAGCCACTGCTAATATTGTAAGTGATTTGAGAAGGATTGTCTTACATATCATTAAATTTCTTTCGGTGCCCAGCACATAAAGATTTGTTGAGTTTATTTGAATTGAATTGCTTTGACACTGGGGAAGTCCTGTCTGGAAGTGAACACATAGTCATCGGAAAGCTTCATCCCCTGCACAAAGCAATCTGTTAGGTAGATGAGTGAGTCAGTTACTTCCCACCCTTGTCACTCCTCTGGGAAAGAGTTTGAACTTGAGAGTCAGACCTGGAAACAGGCATTGACTCTGCACTTAACTATCATGGCACTTTTTGTTTTATTTTTATTGTGAAGGTACATCCTCAGTCTTTCAAACACATATTTTGGCTTGTGATTATCTTCCAATTTTTTTTTAGAGCAATTTTTGTGAAACCGTGGATAAGTCAAAAATTCATGTTATTTTCGAATACGAGTTCCATCGTGGAACCAATGCAGCGCAGACAGCTCGAAATATCAATGAAGTGTTTGGGAAGGATGTGGCTAATGAGCACATAGTACGTCGATGGTTTAAGACATTCTAGTGATTTTAATCTTGATAATGAGCCACATGGGCAACATGAGACCAAGGTGGATAATGATGAGCCAAAAGCTGTAGTGGAAGCAAATCCAACACAACCTACATGTGAATTAGCAGCAAGGTTTGACGTTACTATCCCAACAATAATGGACCATTTGAAACAAATGGGGAAGGTAAAGAAGCTGGATAGATGGGTACTGCATGAATTAAACAAGTATCAGAAGAGAAATCGTCTCGAAGCTTGCCTTTCTTTGCAGTCATGACATAAAGGTGAACCATTTCTACACCATACTGTTACCTGTGATGGAAAATGGATTCCTTTTGACCATTGCAAGCATTTGGCACAATGGTTGGATAAAGACGAAGTGCTGAAACACAGTCCAAAACTGAATATTCGTCAGAAAAAGCTAATGGTGTCTGTTTGGTGGTCCAGCACTGGTATTATCCACTACAGTTTCATGAAATCTGGTCAGTCAGTTACAGAGGATATCTACTGCAACCAGTTGTACAAACTGACGAGGATGCTTGTGATTAAGCAGCTGAGATTGGTCAACAGAGACAGGCTGATCCTCTTGCAAGACAACACTAGACCACATGTCACATAAACAACGCTTCTCAAACTACAGCGGCTGGACGTGGAAACTCTCTGTCATCCACTGTATTCACCAGACCTTGCACCAACTAACTACCACTTCTTCCAGGCTTTGGACCACTTCTTGTAAGGAAAATTATTCAATTCTCTCAACAAGCTGTGGAAAACGCCTTTCATGATTTCATCGCCACTCGCTCTCCAGGCATAAGGCCATGTGGAGAGGGAAACAGAAGCTGGGGTTACATTGTCACATGCCAAAGAGCACCAGGAGCTGCCAGAGCCGGAAAAAGCAATGAAAGTCATTCGCTAGAGCCTTCAGAGGGGGCACGGCCCTGCCCTCACCTTCATTTCAGACTTCTGGCCCCCGGAACTGTGAGACGATAAAACCCAATTGTTCCAAGTCACCAAGATCACAGTAATTTGTTACAGCAACCCTGGAAACTAATAGAGTCTGTTAAATATTGCTCATTGCTATTACCAAAACTGAGGGCAAGGGGTGTGGCTCACGCCTGTAATCCTAGCCCTCTGGGAGGCTGAGGCGGGTGGATCGCTCAAGGTCAGGAGTTCGAGACCAGCCTGAGCAAGAGCGAGACCCCGTCTCTACTAAAAAATAGAAAGAAATGATCTGGACAACTAAAAATGTGTATATATATATATATATATATATATATATATAAATTAGCCAGGCATGGTGGCACAGGCCTGTAGTCCCAGCTACTTGGAAGGCTGAGGCAGAAGGATCGCTTGAGCCCAGGAGTCTGAGGTTGCTATGAGCTAGGCTGACGCCACGGCACTCTAGCCCAGGCAACAGAGCAAGACTCTGTCTCCAAAAAAAAAAAAAAAAAAAAAATTGAGGGCTAACGGCATAGCTATAATAATAATGTCACTGCTTTGTTTTGATTATAAATCCCATAGTAATCCAGAGGCACGTTGGATTTTGCTTCAGTAGGGTATCCACCATTCAGAATCTGGTCTCTCCCTATTCTCATCACAGAACCATGATTTTCAGCTCCATAGGAGAAGAAAATAAAGATATAATGTAAGAAATTGGCATATATTTAGCACTTTATATGCAGCAAGAATCTAACACACATTTTCTCACTTAATCCTTACAATTATATTATATGGTTGGTTATACCTATTTAACAGACGAGGAAACAGGATGAAAGAGGTTAGGTACATAGGTAGTAGGTTGTTAAATATGAAATGTCTGATTTCAAATCAAAAGTGTAGTTTATTATATCTCAAACGAGAAGCAGTACAATTAATCAAAGTATGTGCCTAGCCTATTGACACAGTTTTGCCATCTTAACGATAGCCTGTTTATGCCAGCAGTGAAGATGCCTGGAGAGCGAGGCTCTGTGTCTCTGTGTATTCCCTCCTTGTCTTATAAGGACACCAGTCATTGGATTTAGGGCACATTCTAAATCTGGGATGATTTCATCTCAAGATCCTTAACTAAGACTATTTCCAAATAAGGTCACACTGTGAGGTTTGGGGTACACACATCCAACTACACTAACCATCTGTGGTATAGATTGTTAAATATCCCCCCAAATCTATTCTTTCTTTCTTCCCTATACTATAAATCTCAATTGTTAGTTAGACACAGGGCTATCCAAAATAAAGATTTCATTTCCAGACTGGCAACTAAGAGTATAATCATGTGACTAAGTTCTGGCCTATAAGATGTAACCAGAAGTGTGGTGTGAATGCTCTTCTTCCTCTTTCTCTTTCTTGCTCCGTGCAACGTGGATATGGTGGCTTGATTTGAGCAGCCATTTTGGGCTATAACAGAAGGCACAGGTTAAGGATAATAAGAGCTTGGGTTCCTGACAACTTCAAGAAGCTGCCCCATCCTGTGCTGTCTCCTATTGAACTTTTGTATAACAAAGAAACGTATACATCACTGCTATTTAGGACTTTTCTGCCACAGATATCTGGACCTAATCCTCACAAGTACACCACCCATCTTTTGTTATACAATGGATTTAAGGTGTAAAACCTCAGAACAAAAAAAAAAAAATCAGAATTATATTGAACATTTTTTTGGTAGTGAGCATTTTAGTAAAAATTTTAGTGGTTCCAAATAACTAGCCCTCCATCTCAGGGTCTTATTTCATTATAACTATATTAATTTAGTTAATAATTTGGTGAAACTATGTTATAGTTATTGGTTTTATTTATTTCCTAACTTTCTTTTTATGAGACAAACTAAATAAGATAATTTTCTGCCTATGCCTCTAGCACTCTGGTTGGCTGGGCCATGGCATTGCCAACATCTAGACACACCACTCACAGTGTAGCCTCCTCAGGGCACCACTACGATGTGAATGGTGCCCCCTGGAGGTGTGCAGTACAGTAGCCCTGCTGCTAGGCTCCATGCACTACAGGGAAAATAAAAGAAGCAAAAGACAGTTCCCCTCATTTAAGGAGTAATAATGATCTTACAAGTTTAGCAGTGTTTAGTTAGTTTTACACTGTATGTCAGTGTCATATGCCTGGAAATAATCACTCAGGACTCAACTGCAGCAACAGAATTCACTCTAGATAGTTTAAGAAGGAAGGGGTGACTTACTGGATTAACAGGATGGCCTGGGCTGTCCTGCAGTTACCAGTAGGCCCCAAATCTCATTTTATAAAACAATAAAGATATATTTCTCATACATGCTACGTGAACATCTTAGATTGACTGGGGATTCCATTCTGTGGCATACTCATTCCCAGCTAACGGGACAGCCACTTTCTGGAACAGTGTTGTTACCCAGGGTAGAAAGAGAGAGGTGATGAATTGTGCACTATCTCTTAAGGCTTAAAGCTCACTTTTGTTCTCATTTCATTGGCTCAAGCAAGTCACATAGCCAAACCCAACTCCAAGGGGGCAGGGTAGAGCAATCCTACCAGGTGCCTCAGAAAACAGAAAACAAGAAATATATTTGATAAACAGCACTAATGACTTCCTTGCTTACCCAATCATTGGAAAGTCTGGAGGAGAGGGATCCAGGATGAACTTCCACCAGCAACTCTCAGATCAGCACTGCAGACCTGACCCGTCAAGATTGCTGCTGCCCCTGCAAAGGTTGGGAAGCTGCAGCCATGACAGCTGATTCTACAACCATGCTGTCTCCACCTCATTATTTTTGAAACACTCTCTTTCTTAGGCTTTCGAGGTACACCCTTAACCTCCAAATACCCTTGCAGATAAGGACCAGATACTAAGACCTTGGCTACCACTGCTACAGAAAAATAAATGGCCTTCAGAGAGAATTGGCAGACACATGCTTTCCACCTCACAGCAGCCACTTACTTCCCTCTTCCAACTTTTGCATAGATAGATCTACTTGGGGAAGTGAGGTTATATATGGAAAATGAGCTGTAATGATGTCTGAAACATGTAGCCTTGAGCTTTCCAGCCTTGATTGCTCAGTAAAACACTATACAAGGGGATTGGAATGGAGTTGAGTGAGGCATTCTATGTTGTTTGTCACATATAAAATATTCCTTTATTCTTTCATATATTCCTTCATCCATCTTTTCATTTGTTCTTTCATCTGACACTGAATGAGATCTTACTATTTCTAGGCACAGTACTAGGTGGTTGGGTGGCTGTGCAAGGAGGAGGCATGTCAGGGAACGAGATGGAAAGAATGACCTGCTTTTAAATGACGATCTACAAATGTTTCCAGATCAAACTTAGCAATCCACATAACCAAATTTGAAAACAAGTTTGAGAATGGAGGTGTGGAAACACATCTTTTTTATATATATCACTGGAAGTTGGTTTGTTAAAAAAAAAAAGCACCCAAAATTAAATAATTTAAAATGTGTAGAAATCAAAAGGTTTACATATCCAGAAGGGAATGATGATTGTTGCTGCAGCAAAGTACTTGAGTAGGAGTTGGGAGACCAAAAGCACTTAGCGGATTAGTTCTTTATAAACGCTAACTGGTACCTTTAGGGTTTTTCCTATTATAAGCAAGGAAATAAATAACCTCCACTTTAATTAGCTGTGTAAATAGCACCAGGGGAGCAAGTTAAGCCTCTTGTTAACCACCAAGAGAATAATAGTGTTCACTCGAGGATGCAAAGATGTTTGTACAATTTGAGAGCCTATGAACATATGTACTCTGTTGAATGAAAACCCACAGCTGTCCAAGCACCATTATTCTTCACACAGTATTGCCCTTCATATTCTTCTCATCCCAGCCCTGCCCACACCAACACCAGCGTCCCACTGCCTTTTAGCATCTCTGCAGTGAATTTTAACATCAGCTACGTGGGTTTGTTTTTCCTTTGGAGATGAAAACATCATGGATTGAAAATCATTTCATCATCCATTGAAACTCATTCTCAACTGGTTTCTTTTTTATTAGCACTTAAACATGATCGAGTCTTTCATTTAAAAAAAATAAGCCTTCCTCTTACTGCCATATTCCCCTCAAGTACCCCTTCACCCCCCTTCCCTCCAGAGCCACACTGAGGGACGTGAGCTTGCTGTGACGGCTGTCCTGACCTCCTCACTTCCCCCACACTCCTCAGCCCACGGTTATGGAACGCGTTCCCATCCTTCCACTAATACCACCCTTGGCAAGGTCAACACATTTCCCTCCAGATCCAGTGGACACTTTTCTGTTCTTATTTTTCTTGGCCTCTCGGCAGATTTAAAACTGTTAGAACACTTACTTCTTTTTGAAACTTTCTCCTTGGCTTCCAAGACCGCATGATCTCCTGATTTTCTTCCTACCTCTTTGGTACTTTGTCCCAAGTCCATTTAGAGATGTCATAAAATGCTAAATGGGACTTTCCATGTCTCAAATTTAAGCCAAAGCCCAAAGCTGAACACAAATGACATGTACCCCCACATTCATAAGAGAAGGATAACTTGCCAAGAGTGGACAGATTGTGTCCTGAGCCCCTTTGCTTACCTAGGGATCCACTAGAGGATTCCTTGCAAGAGAATTGCCGGCAGAGTAGGGCATGCTGTGGCATTTTTTTCTCCTCATGTAGAGGAGGTAAGGTGCATGCTACTCCACCTCGAGCCAAGTGAGAGAGGCAGAAATTGAACACTCAGAGAAATGGAGTGCTGGTGCTTGCCGCAAATGAACACTGGTCTCATACTCTTAGTGGGATGCTTGCTGAAATGCAAAAACTCCTTGGTCAACCTTCAGGCTTTTACCAGAGCCAAACACAAGATTTTGGAGAGCCTGACATGGCCCTCAGAGAGCTTAAGAGTGATATGATAGGTGATAAAGACAAAGGCTCGCTGGAAAGTCTGTTGGCGGAGTGAGCAGGAGGATAGGGAGAGACAAAGGCAGCAGCCTTTGTTACCAGGGTTTGGAATGTTTCCTTGAGGCCACCTGGACCATATGGACATGTAGTAGTTATTAGGATTATTTAAAAATATTCTAGTTCTTCTCTCCATCTGGGCCTGTGGCTTGTACTTCCTTACCCTCTTTCAAGTTAGGCTTAGCTATGTGACCACCTTTGGCCCGTGAAACATGGGCAGAAAGAGAGGTAACATTTCTAGGTGGGAGCCTGAAGAGTCAGTGTAGGATTCACCATGGGATTTTTTCCCACCTGCCACGTGAGCATAGGAGCATGAGTCAAGAAGGATTCTCTGTCAGCCTGGGATCCTGAAAGACCGTGATGAGCAGAGCCTTGCTGCTAACCTGCAACAGACATGTAGCACAAATGAGAGTGAATATTACTGAAATTCAGGAACAGACGTAGCATAACCTAGCCTAGCCTGAACTAATACAGGAAGGCAACATGACCTTGCAAGCATCCTACCCAAGAAGTGGGCTATGAGGGAGCCAGTTACCCCAGTAGGAAAAAAAAAGGTGAAGGCTGTGAATAGTAAGAGGTCCATCAGAAATGGGTTTTCTGAGTCAAGGAAGAGTAGAGATCCCAGAAGACTGAGGGAAGATGAGGGATAAGTGTCCTTACAGAGCTTATGAGCGAGTGCACTCCCCACAAGAGGGAGAGCATTTTATCTTCTGCCACCACAGAGAACATTTGACAGCCAACCACAAAAGAAAGGTTTTTACCACATTTTCTCTTGTCCCACCTTCCTACCTTAACCTGAAGAGGACCAAGAGCCAGAGAGGGGATGGGGAAAATAAGGACCATGTTCTGTGAAAGAACAGACCATAGCCCTTCTCCACTCCATGGGAGCTCCATGGAGCCTGTGTCAGGCTCAGGCTGGAGGAAGGAAGGAAGCTTGTACTGGATGTAAAATGACTTTAATTTACATTGGTCTGAATGGTGTAGTATATGAAAATATATACCATTTGAATGCTAAATACTATTTGAATACTGAGATGTTAACAAAAATTAATGGAATGTGCTCAAGATACCGCCCCAGGTGGAATGTTTGAATGCAATGATAAGAGAATAATAAAGCTATTTTCTAATTGTACACTATCAGGTCCAATCAATTCAATAAACAAGTTCTGATTCTTTAAGAAAAAAAAACTTAAATGTAGGTAATCCACAGGATTTTATTCTAGGCTCTGATCTCACAGGCTATTTTCATCTATTTAGAGGGTTGCAAATTTCTGTGGCTATGCTTTTCCCCAAACTTGCTTTTCAGGTGCGGGCAACTGTCCTGTGTTCTGTGTTACAGAACTGATACACATAACTGCGAACTGGGCATCGCTACTTGGATAGCTCGTGGGAATTTGTACCAACTGAACTCATTATCATCCACCTTGTGTCGGCCTATACCTGTTCCTACTTGGGGTTCCTTTTCTTATTTCATTGCCCGAGGTGGAAATGTTGACTTTTGCCCTTGCATGGCTTCTAATATCCAATCAATCGCCAAGTCCTATCTACTCTGCTTCTAAATATGTCTCAAATCTGTTCGTTTCTTTCCATCCCTGCTGTGACTACACTGGTCTGAGAGTCACCTTCATCTTTCATTTGAAGAACTGCAGTGGTCTCCATCTGGACTCTCTGCTTCTAGTTTCACTGAATCCCAATCAATTCTTTCCATTGTAACTGCAAGTGATTCTTACAAATGAGCCACTCGTTCAACAAATATGTCTTGCATGCCTATTATGTGCTAGGACGTGTGTTAAACTTTGGAGATAGATGCAGAGCACAAAAGAGAGTCCTTGTCCTCATGTAGTTAACATTTTAATGAGAAGATAAATATTATGGAAACAAAATGATCCATAAAAGGAATCAACAAAGGATTTTAAAAGCTGTAATTATATAGTTAAGTATACTTGGAACTTTTCTGTATTATGTGTATATCTGTATTATATTAATAGAAATACAATGTATTAAGTTAGTGGGTTTGGAAAAATGTGTTTTGGCCAAAAAAAAAAGACACAGACAAGATAAAGAGATATAAATTGTTTACATTTTACAACCACACAATTGAGATAAACTAAGAATTCGGGAATTTGACAACATGGAGCAGGAGGTCCTGCTAAGACTCATTGTGCTGGCAACATTCCCATTGTCTCACATCCCCCTCCCCCATATTGATGGTGGCATAGTGAGAAGGCCACTTGCAAATGAAGTAAAATATAATAAGGATGGCATAATCTCTAGGATTTTCTGGAAATTGAAGACCTGCTGTATCTCCCACCTATTTGACCATAACTAGTGTAAACAGACTAGGTGTTTTTTAATCTACTGTTTTGTTTGACAGCATCATTTCCTGGAAGGAATCTTGGATTAGGAGACAGAAAAGATTACTTTCCTAATGGCTTTTGTGATTAGCTTGGCTTGAGGACTGATATCTTGACGGCTTTCCTGTCATGCCAATCCAGGAAGGCTCAAGTTTACCCAAAGTGTAAGGAAGATATGAGATTGCATTAGTCATAATAGAAATATGAATCATGGACAAGGTTTACTACAGCCACCAATAATCTCCAAATTCCAGCAGCTCAGCACATAGCAGATTATTTCTTACTCACACCACGGCTGTTGTAAGTTGACAGAGAGGTGCTCTGCTTCACCTAGTCATTCAAGGGCCTGGATGTTAGAGGTTCCATCATCTGGAATGTTGCTGGCTACTTGGTAATGGGAAGAGCAAGGGAGTAGAGAATCACAGAGGGTCTTTCCCTGCCTCAGCCAGGAAGTGACACACATCACTTTTGTGTACACTTTACTAGCTGGCTACATGGCCAAGATTAACAATAGGGGATTCAGGAAGTGTAGCCTTCTACATGCTCAGGACAGAAAGGAGAATTGGATCTTGGTGAGCATGAGGAATGCCTGTAACTTAAGTCAACAGTCCCTTTGTTCAGAAAGCCTTTCCTGACTGACACCCCTCAATTCCCAGACTAGGTAAGATACTGCTTTGATGTGCTTCCATGGTGCCTTTACATCATCTTTCATGTTAGTGCACATGATTTTACTGCCTGTTTAGTTGTTTGCATGCCTTATTAGATCTCATCCCTGACTAAAACACACTCGCCCCTCTACTTCACCTTGCTAACCTCCGCTTGCCCTGTAGATGACAGCTCAAACTACTTCTAATAGTCATGAAGAAAAATATAATCTCTATGATTTTTCTCCTTAAAAAATTCTTCAGTAAGGATCTTTACAAGGTATATGGTACAAGATCTTAGGGGAGGACAAAGCAAGAAGAGCCTGATATATCTTGTTGTTGTCAAAACCAAAGATGTTTTTAGAAATGCCTAAGGAAGTGTTAAGCATGAGAGAGTGTAGCCCAGAGAGAGAAGTCACTGCGCAAAAGGTGACAAATGTAGCATTCAAAATGATCCCAATAATTGGAAGGTATTGAGTTTGTCAAAGGAGCCATGAGTCTGTTGTGATTTTCAAAAGGTAGAAGTTATAAAAAATTATTAAAAGAATGGTTTGAGGTTAATAAATATTTATTGAATGAATGAATAAATGAATTGTATTTTGATACAAATAGAAAATGGTCATTTACACAAAAGTTTATATTATAGGAAAGAAAAAGTTACAACTCGGGGAATATGTTCACTCATGTATTATAAAATAAACATAATAAGAATTTTTTGACTTCTGTATCAGACTTATAATAAAATATAGATTTGAGTTACAACAGAGGAATTTTTAATATTCAAGGAAGAAATTCCTGACTGCATCCATGGGTAAACTCTAGAGTGAGTTTAGTGACTCATTTTCCTGGGGAACTTTTCATCCCACCCAGTTTGTGTATGGACCATTCTGTCCGAAGGCAGGTGAATACAGAACTGACTTCCTCAAACTCCTTCAAGCACATGAATCTCTAAGGCGGTCAGGATGAAACAGTTATAGATACGCTTATACTGTGCTAGACTCGTTTCAGTGGAAATTTGGTAGAAGCTTTGTGAATAGGCATGTTGTAAGTAAAATATAATTGCATTAAATGTATATTTGCATCAAAGATCAGTTTCTATAATTGGGGGCACCTGGGAAACATTCAACAGTCTATATGGAATTAACACTAACCTAGTTTACTGAGATTTTCTTTGTTATACCCTACCTTGGAATCTTTTTCTGTGTTGGAAGTAAGTTCACCAGCTGAAAAGTATATTAAGAAAAAGATCTGTGCTCATGTGAAAACTATTCTGGAATAGTACAACTTCAAAGGTTGGGTTTCTTTTATTGGGTGTATAAAAGCAAAATGCTGCCTGTAAATGGACGATTGAATACAAAAGCAGAAGGGGTGATGGAATATTACAATCAAAAAAGAAATGGAAGAGCTGGCAAGAGAATTGGGATACAGCAAAATGGAGAGATGTAAAATTAGCTGAAAACAGAGGCAGTTGTAGGAACGCTCTTTTTGAGTGGGCAGCTCAAATGCTAATGATTCTACAAGAAATTCAGGCTTTAGCTAGAGAATCCTAGGAATTTAGATCCACCAATATGTTTGGAAAGGTGTGGGGAAAATTAGCTTGAAAACCCCCCTTCAGTTGGCTCAGAGGGGATGTGCAAATGTAGAATCTGTGAAGGGAGGTTTAATACTTTTTTTAAACTGTCTGCTAAATGAGACCAGATAATGTATGCATTAAGGATGTGAAACGTGGCTGTTAGCTTGGCTTCAAAAGCAATAATTGTGCAAGGACTGTAGTCCATTACTAATCAATGATAAGCCTATTTGTCAGGACTGAGCTAATTGCATTGGATCTTAAAAAGTGTGCTGAAATGCCAGATTCCAGTATGGATTCACAAACACAGCCTGGAAATGTGCCAGGGGCTGAGGACTCAAGGAATGAAACTAAGGTGGATTTATCTAATATGGCAGAAAAATAAAACAGAAGAATGGACACATTTTGCTGTTTTTGAATGTGTGTATCCCCTTAAAATTCAGATGTTGAAAGAAGACCCAACGTGATAGTAGTAACAGGTGGAGACTTTAGGAGGTAATTAAGTCATGAGGGCTCTACCCTCATAAAAGGGATTAGTACCCTTATAAAAGGGCTCAACAGAACTAGTTAGTCCCCTTTTTGCCCTTCTGCCTTCTGCCACATGAGGACACAGCAAGAAGGTGCCATCTTGGAAGCAGAGAGTAGCCCTCACCTGACACCGAATCTGCCAACACCTTGATCTTGGGCTTCCCAGCCTCCAGAACTGTGAGAAATAAATTTCTGTTCTTTCTAAATTACCTCATCTCAGGTACTTTGCTGTAGCAGAACAAAGATACATATCAAAGTTTGTAGGGAATTCTAAATGTCAAAGATTGAAAAACAATTTGTTTCAGTTTAGGTCCTCCAAGAAGCAAGACACCAAGAAACAATGAGATGGGCAGGACATTTACTGAGGGAGTTGCCTATGAAGGATAAAGAGGAGAGGGAGCAGGAGTAGGAGGGGACACAAAATACAGATCTGGCCCTTGGACAGAGAGGAAAGGAAGGCAGATCTCGTAGAAAGAGTCTTAGACTGCAATGCAACCAGGCCAACGCAAGTGCCCTAGAATGGAATGTTCATGAGAGCAGTCATGCGTTGGGGAGTAACAATCCAGCTCTAGTATCGTCATTGTGCTCAGTCATTGGCTGGGAGAAGCATGGGGGCAGCTGGCTTCGGTATGAATACCTCACCAGGTCAGAAAACGCAGTAGCTGGACATGGTCAGCCAACTGCGTTCCTCACCGCAGGTTCTGTGGAAGGGAGATCTGAGTGGCACGCCGCACAACTGCTGTGGCTCACCCTGTGTCACACAGACACACTTCCCCACGCATGTCCAGAGAGCAGTCCTCCATGGTTCCAGGGAGACTCTCTTCCCGAAAGGAAACTTGGAAGAGGGAGGTTAGCAGGACAAACTACATCCCTAGATGCTGCAGCTGATCTCCTAACTGTAACTGGTATACATTGTCTCCCTCCTCCACTGTCCTTCCTAAATTCCTCTCACTCTCAACTATCACCTCTGCCAATCCTGGTGGCTTACTGGTGTCACGGCCCAAATTTTCATTCCTGATCTGATTCCTTAGTAATCACACCTCAGGCCAGCGTGTCCATTCGTGTGCCTAGTTATGGTTATAATTAGGCAGTGCAGTACCAAGAAGTGCCAAGTGGACTTGTGGGAATGCAGCCCTTCTTCCTCCCTAATTCCTCCTGCTGTCCAGGGTCTACTGCCCTGACTAACACTGTGACTTCTCTTTTTTCACACTGGCTGCTGGACACAAGGAGTTCAAAATGTTCAGGGAGCAGCCATAGATGTTGTTAAATAGGACCTTTGCCATATCCGTGATAAGAATGTCGTCCTTTGGGGATGAGAACCTCGTTCCCTCTGAGCTCAGACCTATGGGGACAGGAAGCAGAAAGGCCTACTGTGGGTCACAACTGCTTCTACCCTTAGGTTTCTGTACCCATGTATTCTTTCATTGTAGACTCAGTGCCGGGTGGAGGTCTCTGATTTAATGCATGTACTCTACCCTAAATGATGTCACCCTGTCTGTCTTAGCTTGTTTTGTGTTGCTATAAGAGAATACCTGAAGCTGGCTAATTTGTAAAGAGAAGAGGTTTGTTTGGCTTACGATTCTAGTGGCTAGAAGGTTCAAGATTAGGCAGCTACGTCTGGTGTGGGCCTCAGGATTTTTCAGCTAATGGCAGAAAGTGGAAGGGGAGTGGATGTGTTCAAAGAGATGACATGGTAAGAAAAGAAGCAAGAGAGAACCTGAGGAAGCCAGACTCATTTTAACAACCCCTCTCTCTCAAGGGAACTAATCTATTCCAATGACAGCTGAGAATTTACTCACCTTCTGGGCAGGGCATTCATCTATTCATGGGGGATCTACCCCTAGGAACCAAATCCCTCCCTCTAGGCTCCACCTCCCAACCCTGCCACATCCATGGGGATCAAATCTCAACATGAATTTTGGTGGGGACAAATTGCATCCAAACCACAGTACTATCCTTCAGAGTATTAACCTCTGAGCCGGTACTTGCGCTGTGCTTTGGTAAACTATTCCTACATTTCATCAGGCTGGCTGCTCTGTGATGGTAAGGGATCAGTGGATTCCATGGTCAAGGGCTCACTCTTGCACCTCCCTCACTTTAAAGTGGATTCCCTGAGCTGTGTGGGATTCTCTGCCTGAGAATCGGACATTCTGTAAGCCCTTGGATAATGATGCTGGCTGGGGCTCTGCAGGCAGGAAAGGCAAACTCAGGCCTCAACTAGGTATATGTCCCTCTGAGGTTGAACCACTGGCCCTTCTTGGACAGAAGGAGTTCAATAGCACCAAATGGCTATTGGTCTGTTTGAGGCGGGGTGCCATATCAAGTCTCAACGCTGGTTTCTGTTGCTGAGAGACTGAATATTCCGAGGCAAAAATAGTTAGATTGGCCTAAAAAAGTAGGTATTTGTAGGGACCGTCCCTGGGCAAATTGGCTTAAGCCCAGAGTCAGCGAAACTGGGTGTGCTCTCCTTGGCGCCAGAGGTCAATAGGCCTGGGCACGGCCTCTTGACCAAACAGAACTATTCCTCATGACAGATAGCTTTATGATAGATAACCAAGCGCCTGGGGTCTTGCAAACAAGCCAAGGCGTCTCATTGTCCTGCATACGGTAATGAGATAAAGAAGTTAAGATGCAAGAAGTTAAGATGCAAACGTCTGCTTCCCTTAAGCAATCGTCTGGAAGGAATGAAAATGTATTTTCCTCAGGGTGCCCAAGGCCTGGAAGGAATGCCAGGAAGTAGCTGCTGGACAGAGAAAAGTATAAGAATAAAGCGACTGGTAGAATTCACTACTGCAGTCTTGTATGTCCATGTGTGTGTCTGTGTGTTTCTTTCTATGTCCATCCCCCGTTCTGCAATCCGGGCCGCGACAGTATTCATGCAGAGGGCCTGTGCGCAGATGTCATATCTACCACAATGGCCATCCCACTCATGTACCCATTCTGTCAATTCTGGGATGGCCATCGATGATGGCTGGCTAATGTCAACTGGCTGAGTCATTTGGACTATTTGGGTTCAGTGCCTTTTCCAAAGTGGATGCTCTCTTGGGGCATTAACATGACATACAAAGAATCTGCACACTTAATGTCTACTCCCACACGTCCACCCACATGCTTCTGCCGCAGACCTCTTCCCATTTCATCTTCCAGTGGAAGGACTGCTTGAACTGCAGCCTGGGTCTGCAGAGCTCTTTTGTGCTCCAGTTTGTGCTCAAAGCTGGAAGCCTTGCATGTCGCTTGGTCTATAGACTCAGACTGTATTAGTTCCAGTATTAGGTATGAGCTGGTATTTGCGCTGTGCTTTGGTAAACTATTCCTACACTTCATCAGGCTGGCTGCTCTGTGATGGTAAGGGATCAGTGGATTCCATGGTCCAAGTGGATTCCAACTTCATCTGGAGTTGCTTCCAGAACCCTGAGAAGTCCACCAGGTATTGTTCTCCCTTGTTCATAGTAGGAAACATAAAATGCAGCAACTTGTCTTTTACTTTGGAGAAGTCGTCGTGGCCTGGCCCTGGTCACTGAACTCATAAAAACCTGACTGAAGTGGCAGGTCCCTGATTTTACGTAGGTTTTATCTCCCACCTTCTAGAGCTCACGTGCCTTTCCAAGACCTCCAGCACAGAAGCCAGCTCTTGCTTATCCTGCTGGATCTCAGCATTACATCATTGTTTCACTGGATTTTTTTTCCAAAAGTAAAGGCAATTTTATTATTATACATTGAAACATAAATCACATTTAATCACAAACATAAAAACAATATGCTCATTACTCCTCCTTAACCTGTTTGTTTTCACTGGCTTCCTCCATATCAAAAGTGAATGGTTTGTCATAACCCATTAGATGAATATAATCTTCAGGGTCTTGAAAGAGCATTGGATTAACTAACAGTGATTTTGTTTTGGCAGAAAACGTGGTAAACACATGTGTGCTGTCTGGAATCATCATGGTAACAAAGTGAAACAACACTGGAGTGATCACTGTAAAGCTTCATATGATGCCATAAAATAAGATTTGTAAAGGAAGACTTCCAGATAGAATATTATTTTGTGCAAAAAGGTATGGTAGAAATGCAAGGCTGATCACACTTGTAGAATAAGAGAAACACTTCATATGAGATAGACTCTTTGATTGTTTTATTGGATCTATATGTGATAATATAGACTGTTTGAACTATATAATGACAGGGTGGGGAGTTAACATAGCTCAGTGGACAAAACTGTAAATGAGTCTTATTGTCTATTCCATGTCAATGTGAACTGTTTAAGATTGTCTTTTCTGATTGTAATAGAACAGAATGTAATCATCAAATCAATGATTGCATATTATTACATAAAGGTGAGGACTTACAGATCTTCTTTCCCATGAACACCATTTCTGGTACAGCAACTATGATTGGTGCTACCAGCTGGTTGAGTATGTGGAAGTCTGCAGTCATTCTCCAGGATCCATGTGGTTTCTATAGATGTCAGACTGGTGAATTCAATGCAGATAGGACAGAGACCACACCTATGTATCCTTTAAATATTTAGTGGTGGTTGTATTAGTCAGGGTTCACCAGAGAAACACAACCTATTGTCTGTCTGTCTGTCTCTCTGGTACCAAGGTCAGCTCAGACAGCGTGTCCAAAAATCCTCAATGTATGTGGTTATTCTCATTTTTCCAGTGCATAGTCGCATAAGTAAATGGCTACAGGTCCCTTTGGAGCAGGACTGGGGAATTCTTTACAGTTAATACTTGTCATGGTGTTGCAAGGTTCTTCTTCCTTGGGATACAACCATCTCTCAGTCACTGCATTCTGGGTCTAAAAACTGTTTCATATACAAGAACTGAGCAGTGAATCATGAATTTTTATTGGGGCAGCCACCTTCATTCTCCTGCTTCTCTGTTCTTGCCTATTTCTGATTACAGTTAAATGGTGATCTCATTGGTCATCCTTCTAGTTTGCCCCTGGGCAGACCAGATTCTGTTAGTCATTTCCACAACTCCTTGTGGGTCAAACCCCTTGACAGCCGTTTCAATATTGCTGGTAGTTACAGTCAAGGCAGCCCTCTGGCTTCTAGCAGTTAAGCATTATAACCTGACCTCTATCTCTTTGGGGTGCTATTGTCCCTGATGCTATTAATGAATAGCAACAGCTTGTGACAGCTTTAGCTCTGGCCTGCAAGGAGAGCCACCACTAAATTTCTTAATGACGCTGGTGCCGTCTTACAAGTGCGTTCCTGACAGCCTCAGAGAATGGCATGTTCTCTGCACCCTGCTGTGGAACATAATCCTTCTGGCCTCGCATTATGAATCCATTGTAGCATATCCCTTCCAGCAACCTTTATATTCCCTTCTCTACCACCTGCCATGACAACTCTAGAATCTCCACTTCACTCGGCGAGGGCCATTACTGTCTCTAGGCTTCTAAGAGCCACTATATGATGAATATGCCCCATCCTTAGGGTAGGGATAGGGTTTTCCTTGCAATGATGTTAAATCCCATGACCCAAGAAAGTGCTCCAAGTTAAACAGGCCCTCTGTCTCTCACACTTTGCCTTTTACTGTTTCATTATTTCTCAATTTCTCATCCTTCTATAAGGCATCAATAGAACTTTGAAATAACCAGCCAATAGCACTCTTCTTGTAGACATTAATCTCCCCATGTCTCTCAAATGCCTAATTACATACACTAGCAAACCTCTTCTCCTCTAGCAGGATGTATTCCCAGGGATGATCCATTCCCACAGTCTGCTCGGGATCAGATCTTCCTTGCCAGCCAGCATGAGTGAACAGTCCCTAACCCTAATTTTATTGCCTGCTTTCTTGGGCCATTTTTTACCAACTGTCAGTTTGCATCCTCTAGGTAATAGACACCAAGCCACAATTAGATGTGAAAAAGATGTTTTGGTAAAAACATCTGTGAAAGATAAAGGAGAGGGGAGCAGGAGGAGATAGAGATTTCAAACCAGGACCCAGTTCTGACACTTGTGAAAAGAAAGAGAGAAGGAGGAAAGGTGGGGTAGGAAGCACCCCAGGCCACAGTGCAGCTCTGAGAAAGTCTTGAGCAGGTGATTGGGAAGTCCCTGAGCAAAGATTGCCCATTAGAGAGAGGAAGCTTATGTCAGGCAGGAATGGCCCAGCTATAGTACCCCACTGTATTCAGGCATTGCCTAGGAGGATGTGGGGGATGGAGGAGAGTAGCCTCAGTATGATGCTGCAGATCTGGACCAGGTGCAGCAGCTAGCTGGAGGCTGCCAGCCAATGACATTTCATACAGTATGCTTTCTTGAAAGGAGATCTGAAGGGCACACCTCCACGATCAAGTCTAAGTGGCAGAAGCAAGAAGAAGAGAAGCCAAGGCCAGGAAGCCAGGTGGCAAATGGAATGGGGCCTGCCAAGGAGCATTGTGGGTAATGAGCAAGAAAGGGCAGGTGCAAATTCTACCTCTCCTTACACATGCACGGGTCTAGCGGACTGGTTTAATGTTATTTAATGTTACAACAGGCAGAAAGAGTCTGTGCAAGTACGTGGACAGCTGTGAGAAATGAGCACTGACAGTGGAGGAGACAAAAAAAAATCTATTAAAAGCAGACATAAGAATTAAGAAGGTATAGCTTTATGGAGCCACTTAATGTAGGGGGAAATCATCCTATAATCCTCAGTCCCCAGAGGGCAATCACTGTGTTACTGGAATCATCACAAAAGGATAATTCAAGTTGGGTGTCATCTGTTTTATGAGGTAAATACGTACACCTTAATACATGTACTTTTAAAAGATTTTCAACAAAATAATTTTTTTACTGTCACATGCTTCAACAGCAAGTCTCCTCATTCTATACAAAAACTTAATAATTGAAAAGGATTTTTCCTGCCAGACAGCTGAGTTATGCTTTATTACCTTTCAATATTCACGCTGCCTGCTCCATGGCTTTTTCTGTAATTTTATAGCTATGATTCTGCCAGTTTTTTAAATTACATTTTTGATAGAAATCATACTATTTCCTTAGACTTCCACAATTCAGGAAGCAGGTGCCAAAAGAATCAAAACTTTAATGTCAAAGAGTACAATTCTTTTTGTGTTATCTAATACAATTCAAGGTTCAGGGAAATGTTTGTGGTTTACAAATTTATAACTTTCATGTCTTTCATAACTTTATACATAAAAATAAATATAAATCTGAATTAGGGTAAGGGCTTAAAATATCTTAAGGTATGTTTAGATTGGGACAAAAGAAAAGCCTATGAAGGATATTTTGTGGCTAAATTTAACCTAAGAAAAGTCATTCGTATTAAGTAACATTTGGTTGTAGGTGCTTGTAGGCACTGTGTTTTGTAGCATAAAGTTAGATACGAGGCCCTTATTACAATGAGATTTTGAGCAGCAGAAGCATTCATCCCTCTGTTATCATCAGCACCACTATCAATTCGCCTTATTATTACTATTATTACATGTGCTTATACATAAATAACAATACTTACACTACTACCACTACAATCACTACATCTATACTTTCACATTCCCCTTGGTGGCCGCTCTAAATCTGGATGCAGTAAGAAAAGCAGAAAGTTTGGAGGCAGACATGGGTTTGAGTTTCACATTTGCCTCACACTAGCTGCATGATTTAAAGCAGTTTACTTAACTTCATTATGTCAGTTACCTTATCGATAACATGGGGATAATTATACCCACTCCAAATAGTGGTTGTGAGAATTAAATATATATATATCACCCATGCAGGCTACAAAGTCTAATTTCCTGCTAAAATCTCCCTATTATCAGAGATGATCTTCTATTTGCTTCTGGAGAAAATTAGAAGGTTTAAAGTTTGTCCTACTTATTTTTATTTTTTTTTTAATGTATACTATTTAGAGACAGGGTCTGGCTCTGTTGCCCAGGCTAGAGTGCAGTGGCCATTCATAGCTCACTGTAACCTTGAACTCCTGAGCTCCAGTAATCCTCCTGCCTTGGCCTCCGAAAGTGCTGGCATTATAGGCATGAGCCACTGCGCCCAGCCCAATTTTTTAAATAGACATGACTCTCACCCCTACTGCTTTATTGAACTTGCTCTCATTCAAAGACACCAAGAGCTTCCTAACTGCCAAATACAATTACAGTCATGTGCTGCGCAATGATGGTTCGGTCAACTACAGGCCACGACGGTGCTCCCAAGAGATTATAATGCAGCTGAAAAACTGATAGCACCTAGTGACCTCATAGCTGTCCTAAAGCTGTAATACAATGGATTACTCATGTGTTTGTGGTGATGCTAGTGTAAAAAAACCTACCCCTCAAGACAAGTTTCTGGCAGGTCCTTCAGGAGGTATTCCGGAAGAAGGCATTGTTGTCATAGGAGATGACAGCTCCATGTGTGTCATTGCCCCTGAAGACCTTCCAGTGGGACATGATGTTGAGGTGGAAGATATCACCATCATTGAAGATATCTTCAATATCACTATATTGAAGATCTTGACCCTGTGGAATCCTAGACTAATATGTGTGTTTGTGTCTTAGTTTTTAATGAAAAGTTTATAAAATAAAAAAAAACAAGTAAAATAATTTAAAATAGAAAAAAGCTTATAGAATAAGGATATAAAGAAAGAAAATATTTTGTACAGCTGTATGATGTGTTTGTGTTTTAAGCTAAGTATATTACAAAAGAGTCAAAAAGATTAAAAAAATCAAAAAGTTTATAAAGTAGAGCCGGGAGTAGTGACTCACATCTGTAATCCTAGCACTTTGGGAGGCTGAGGCAGGAGGGTCGCTTGAGGTCAGGAGTTCCAGATCAGCCTGAGCAACATGGCAAGACTCCATCTCTACAAAATATAGAAAAGTTAGCCATGCATGGTGGCACATGCCTGTAGTTCAGTCCCAGCTACTTCAGAGGCTGAGGCAAGAGGATTGCTTGAGCCCAGGAGTCTGAGGGTGCAGTGAGCTATGATGATGCCACTGCACTCTAGTCCAGGCGACAGAGCAAGACCCTGTCTCCAAAAAACCAAAACGTTTATAAAGTTAAAAAGTTAAGCCCAGCACGGTGATGCACACCTGTAGTCCCAGCTACTCAGGAGGCTGAGTAGGAGAATTGCCTGAATAACACAGTGAGAACCCATCTCTAAAAAAATTAGAAAGTTACAGTATGCTAGGTTAATTTATTATTGAGGTAAATTTAGTGTCGCCTAAATTTACAGTGTTATAAAGTCTACAGTGTGCACAGTAACATCCTAGGCCTTCACCTTCACTCATCACTCACTCACTCACTCACCCAGGGCAACTTCCAGTCCTACAAGCTACATTCATGGTAAATGCCCTATATAGGCGCCATTTTTTATTTTTTCTACTGTATTTTTATTGTACATTTTCTATGTTTAGATATGCAAATATTTACCATTGTGTTACAATTACCTGCCGTATTCAGTATAGGAACATGTCGTACAGGTTAATAGCCTAGGAACAATAGGCTATACCATATAGCCTAGATGTGTAGTAGGCTGTACCATCTAGGTTTGTGTAAGTGCACTCTGTGATGTACACATGATGACACAATCACCTAACAACACATTTCCCAGAATGTATCCCCATCATGAAGAGACATATGACTGTATCTCCTTTTTGACCTCATTCTATTTATCCTCTCTGTTGCATTGAGGTGTTAACCATTCTCCTTCTTAAAACATCTTGCTTACCTTGGCTTCTTTGAAACCACTCTTTCCAATTTTTTTTTCTTTCTGATCCTGGGTTTCTTTAGTGACTGGTATGACATGGAATGTAAGGTCAGCAGCAGTAAGCAGTGAACGGTAAGTCAGTTCACCTGTGATCCAAGAAGGAAGTCAAAAAATAGCCAAGGTCAATACTGTGAAGACACAGAAGCCAAGGAGGTGATGTGCCAGAAACTATCATGGAAAGCTGGAGACAAGGATCCGGAGCTAGAGAATTCCATGAAGGTAATGGGAGACGGAATACAGGGAGCAATACCTAATGCAATCCAACAACTCTTACCTGACATTTTTTTCATTTTTTACCGGGCTCTCTTTTTATACACAGGGCACATAAATAAGTACAGACAGAACCTTAACAAAACAACCAAATGCCTTCCACTTCCTTTCCCTCTGGCCTTTAAGTTGTTCCCTAAATTCCTATTACTTGGACTTCTTTCAATCTACAGACTCAGCCTGGATGATCTCATCCAGGCTCAATTTTTAACTACTAAGTTCTTGTACAATTTCTAGGCTGTCTTCTGGGTCTTTTTATCTATCTGTCCTCCAGTATTTAAAGCTCAGATACCTAAATTGAGCTTGGTAACTTCATTTCCTAAACTGCTGCCTCTTTCAGTAGCAGCATCACCATCCAGCTAGTCTTTCATATGAGAAAGCATAATACCCATTTCTTTGCTGACATGCAATAAGTCACCAAGAGTTTTAGAAATAATTATTTATGATTAGTAGTAATATTATGACATGTCTGCTTTTTATTTAGCCCATGAGCTAAGCTCTCTGCTATCCCTTTCTAGATAGTACCTCATCTAATCTTCATAGGTAGCCTTTAATAATAGCCTTATAGGTGTTGTTATTATCTCTGTTTTGGAGATGAAGAGTCTGAGCTCAGCATATTTCAAATATCCTTTCATGATTTAAATAATTGCTCCAGTTACACAAAATTGAATTCAGGTATTTTGCCCCTGGATCCTGCTGTCTTGTCACTCTATTCTGCTGCTGCTTTGCTCTACTGTGCTTTTCTCAGAAAAGTCTCAAAAATCCAGCTCCTCCTCTGGTTACAGTTACACTGGATTGCATACCTAGGCTCCAAAAGCAGGTGGATTTGCATTGGAATCCTGGGGCCCCTGCCTGCAGTGTGACTTTGGACAAAGTACCTGACCTTTTCTGCATTTGATTCCTCATTGGTAAATAGGTGCGTACTGGCTACATCACAGGTTTTACATGAAAAAATGAAAAAAAGAAAGAATAAAAACTTAGGTAACCTATGTAAAGCTCTATACACTTAATTGCTGTTATTATTACTCTACTTCAATATAAGTCCTCAAATGTTTTCACTTTGTTTCAACAGATTTCTAACTTGTCTCCCTTGACATAAGAGCCAATAAATTCATTTTATCAGTTGTTCTCAAAATTATTTCTTAAAAAGCTAAATCTGATCATCTCCCTTCCCTTCCCAAAAGACTTTGATATTTTTTTCTCTATGGATTGCCTTTTATGCCATACTAAAGCATTCACTTAAAATGGAATCAATTTAAAACAGGAATGACATCTGCTACCTTTCTCATTTATTTCCTGCTATTCTCCTAAGAGAAGCATAGTCTTCACAAATACCAAACTTATTCTTTCATGGATATGCCAGTTCCTTTGATGCCTTTGGGCCTCTTTCTGTTTCCTATTTTAGTACTTGCCCCATTTCATCTAGAAAACTCCTACTTGTCCTTCAAGACCCAGCTCCTCAAAAAGGTTTTTCCTAAGTCAAAATGGAACCCCCACGATGCTAGTAAGAGTAATTCATGTGCAGTATTTATCACACTGAATTTGCAATTACTGAATGGCAATTACTTCGCACAGGGAAAAGTCCATTTCTGAATAAAAATCAATCAAATCCAGTGTGTTGTGCAGAGTCTGGTACATTATAGGCACTCAATATATATTGAATGAATAAATAACATGTATTCTTAGTTTACAAGATCTTTTCATACATTTATTTTTATCACATTATTATTATATATAAGCATAAGATTGGATACCAGAGGCTTTTTATTATTATCATTATTGTTACTACTATAAACTAAGACTTAGTAAACCTAGCCAACACTTTCCCCAGTTGCAGAATTTTAAAAATATTTAAAAATAACCACCAATATTTTAAAAAATAAAGGCTATAGTGAGCACATGGCTCATATTTTAAGAACAAGGTAATTACATGGATCATGATAATTACCTGGGGGTATTGATAAATATATTGTAGCTGATAATTGTACTCCACTTCAAGTTCAGATTAGAGTGTTCCTTTTAGTTTGCCATGGAAGCAGCTATTTAAAGAGTCAGGCTAAAACCTGGAATGAGAGGAACTCTTTGGAATTACAGTAGCATTCCAAAGTCTTTGCAGTTTCCATCCATTTCTTTCATGTGGCAATAACAATTAATTCAATTTAAAAATGTAAAATGAGTAGATTGTACTATTTTCCCTAATTCCTTGAGAACAATTGAGCAAAATTAACAAGGAAAGATAGTTGATTTTAAACCTAGAGCAGTGTTTATCAAAATGTGAGTAATGATTCATTAGTGCACACAAAATCAATTGTATCATCCCAGTAATTTTAAACAGTGGAATAGAATAGGCAATACTAGAATGTGCTACATGAGGTAAGATTTTTAGTGAAATCTTCATTTCAATTGTGTGTGTGTGTTTACTGGATTGTAATATAAGATATATTTCCCACTGTGATATATATTCCCACTAAATTGGGTCAAAAAAGTGTGAAAGCCTGCCCTATAGGACACAACAATATTGCTCAAGGAGTGGGATCAATTCCAAGTAGCCACTTAATAAAATTGGTTTAATAACTTGATAACTCTGTAATCATGTCTCCATTTGAGTCCCAACCCCCAATTATATCATCATAACTCCAAAAACATAATCAACACCTGATTCATTCACCAAAGTTGGCTTGAAGTAACATTTAATTATTCCCCCAAATGAAATCCATTTCTAAGAGATGTGCATTTGCTACCACAGAAACTATGCAGAAGAATTTGCCATAAAGTCAATACCTAAAAAGAAGTTTGGAAGTGTTTTGAGCAAAAGCAACATCACTAAAGTTAGATTCAGATCGTGATTTTTCAGGGCTGCTCCTGAAGTTTCTGTTTGAATATTATCACATATAATTGTATAATTTTCTCCCAACGAGACTGAGCCTCTATTGTTCAGGAACCTTATTTTACTATTTCTGTATCCTTAGTGCCTTTACATATATGGTCTAGCACATAATAGACATTTAATAAATGTCAAGGAGACAGAACTCATTTGGATAAATACATGTTCCAAAATTTAATGAGAGACTCAAAGTAGCAGCGTATGTTAAGGCTATTCATGCTTCTTTCCCACTTTAAAAGATGCAGTTTTCAAAGTCTCAACTCTACAAAATAGGGCTTTACTGGAGTTTAAAATGCATAATGTTTAAATCAGAGGAATAAAATTTGAAAGAAAAATGAGATATTCTTTTGATATCAGAGTATCACGGGTGTAAGCAGAGAAATAAGCATTCTCATAAAATGCTTGTGATAGGGAAAACTGAAGTAGTTTGGAAATGCGTATCAAAAATCTTTAAATGTGCTTACTCTTTGATGCAGATGTTTTGCTTCTAGTTCTTTATTCTATGGAGAAGTAAAGGTCTTTAAATATGGACACAAGGTTATTACACTCGGTGCTATTTACAATAGATAAAAATGTCTAATACTAGGAGATTAATGAAGTAAATTATGGTAATTCTCACAACAGAATAATATGTAGTGACAAAAACAATGACATTCAAATATATTGGCATAAAAAGGGGCTCAGAAGATATAATGTTAAAAGCAGGAAACAGCAGTAAACTGCAGAATAAAAACATTTTTTATGAGGTGAAATTCACATAATAAAATTAACCACCAGAAAGTGAACAATTCAGTGACTACTTAGTATGTTCACAATATTGGGCAACAGTCACCTCTAGCTCCAAAACTGGATTTCTATCACTCTAAAAGGAAATACGTACCCGTTAAGCAGTTGCTTCCCATTACCTCCTTCCAGCCCCTGGACTTCACCAGTCTGTGTTCTACTCTATGGATCTACCTATTTTAATACTTCACATGAATGGAACAATGCAGTTAAGTGACCTTTTGTCTGTGCCTTCTTTCACTTAATGTTTTGGAGGTTCACATACCTCATAGTGGTACTTGATTCCTTTATATGGCTAAATAATATTTCATTGTGTGTATATAACACAGTTTGTTATCCGTGCATCAGTAGTAAATGGACATGTGGGTTGCTTCCAGCCTTTGGCTACCAGAAACAGTTCTGCTATAAACATGGGTGTACTGCAGAATGTCATTTTAACTATGCAAGTATTAGCAGAGTGGGGTTCAGGAATATTATCACCCATTATTTTTGGGTGGAGGAATCAAGTGAATCATTTTATATTACTTAGCACATTGGCTTCAGAATTAATCAGATCTGATCCTTTTTTTTTTTTTTTTTTTTGAGAGACAGTGTCTCACTTTGTTGCTGGAGCTAGAATGCAATGGCGTCATCATAGCTCACAGCAACCTCAAACTCCTGGGCTCAAGCGATTCTCCTGCCTCAGCCTCCCAAGTAGCTGGGACTACAGGGGTGCACCACCACGCCCCCTAATTTTTTCTATTTTTAGCAGAGACGGATCTCTGGCTCTTACTCAAGCTGGTCTCAAACTTCTGACCTCAAGTGACCCTGCCGCTTCGGCCTCCCAGAGTGCTAGGATTACACCAAGCCAGATCCCATTTCTTTATGTGTAAAGTGAGGAAAATAAAACCTACTTAATTGGATTTTTGTGAAAAGTCAATACTTATATGTAAAGTATTTAGAAATATGAGGTGGGGAGCACATGTTAAGTACTAAATTCATACTATGTTTTAAACAAAATCTTTTTGTTTTTATTTTTTTGGTTATTTTTCCCTAACAGATTACATATTGGTGTTAAAAAGCCTCCCCCTCTCCCCCCAGTGTATTTGTATGCTACACACTTAAGATGCATGTTTCCCTTTGCTGATGGTCATTTGGGCTGGTGCCAGTCAAAGGCTGCTGGATTCTTTGATCTGATGGCATCACTTTGACTAAGTATAGTTATAATTCTCCAAGTTTCAATTAAAATAATGTTCCCAAGTAGCGTGTTTTCAATTCTATGCCACAGCTCCTTCGCCATTCTAGTCTTTGTTTCAACATCACTTCATATGTTGCAGACATAATACCCAGGTTTTACATCTTCGGAATTGTATGGCAGGGACAGAGGGACGGGTGAAGGGCACAGGCTTAATCATACGCAGCTAGGAAAATACATTACGATCAGGTTTTACCAATATATATAAAGTTTTCTCCAGAATATCCCTCTTTTTTACTCCCTAGAAAATCTCAAATTTTATATTTCATTGTAAACTCAAACTTTGCCAAATATGCACATCTTGAACACAGCGGAAGGGTTTCTGTCCGGAGCCCGCCGGGCTGCGGCGTGGCGCCCTCCTGCCCCGCTGGGTCTGGGAAGCCTGAATCCGCGCCCGCAGCCCCCGAGCCGCCCCAGCGCGGGAGTTTCGAGGGGAGCCCGGGGAGAGCCGCGGCGTCACGTGGGGGTCCCGCGGGGACAGACGCCGGGGGTTCGAGGCCCCGCGCGAAGCCGTCCCATCCCTGGAGTCCAGCTGTGGGCGTGCACTGAGGCCGCACGGAGAGGAGCCTGCACGCCCGCGCCCGCACAGGTGTCCGGGTGGGGCGCGCAGGCCCGCCGGCCGGCCCGGAGAGGCGGGGCGGGGGCGCCGCCCATGCGCCGGGGCCGGGGGCCCGGGGGAGGTTCCCGCGAGGTGGTTCTCGGGCTCCTCCTCGGCGCCTCAGGTTTCCTCTGCCCGCCCGCCGGCTGTGGCTGCGGCGCCGCCTCTCTCCCTCCCTCCTCGTGGCTGGGCCCACTCCGCCGCCTCTGCCCGCCTAGCCCCCGCCCGGGCCTCCTCCCGCTCTCCCTCTCCGCTTCCCCTCTAGCCTCCGAGGAGCCCGCAGCCGCGGGGTGCCCGGGAAGATGGCGGCGGCGGGAGACGGCGGCGGCGAGGGGGGCGCGGGCCTGGGCGACGCGGCGGGACCGGGGCTGGGGTCCGGGCTGCGCGCACCCGGCCCCTGCGCCGAGGCGCACGAGGGCAGCCGGGACCCCGCGCCCGCCGCGCTGCACCCGGAGGAGGTCGCCGCGCGGCTGCAGCGGATGCGGCGGGAGCTGAGCAACCGCAGGAAAATCCTGGTGAAAAACCTGCCCCAGGACAGCAATTGCCAGGTACGGGGACGGTGCTGGGGGCGACGGGGCAGGCTCCGGAGAAAAGCTGCCCTCGAGGTGCCCAGGCTGGGACCGGGCGCCTTACAGCGGTCGCGGGGAGGAGGAGGTCGGCGCAGAGTGAAGAGAACGGCCCCTCGCTCTTAGCCTCTCGGGTTTCTAGACTGAAACACCCTGCGAGGAAGGAGGCAGATTAGGAAACTGAGGCTCCGAGGGGCGAAGCGGCTTGTCCAAGGTCACGGGAATCACGGGCGGCTGCCTCCAAGTTCAGACCGCTCTTTCCTTCCCCTATGGCCCATAGGGGAGTAGTAGAAGAAGTAGAGTGGAGGTGAGCTGCGGGCTGCACATTGGGGGGGAGGGGGCGAGCTTCGGGAGTGCCTTGACATGTTAGAAGGGTCCCCCGCAGGGTCTTCGGGACTTGGAAGCGCTATGAGGGGCGGGGTCACGGGAGAGCTGCGAGTGAGTTTTGCTGTTGCAGAAGCACTTGGCCAAGTTTCTATGAAACAACTGTCTCCTCAGTTTGCTAAGGCCCCAGAATAGAGAGGTTATTACTGCGCTTTGGGAGCGTCGCACCGTCTTCTGCCATGCCAAGTACAGTACTGGAGGATTTGTTCCTCAGTGAGGATAGGCTTAAAGATAGGCTACTCGGTCTTTAATCCAGATTAACTGTTGCTTTTAAGATCAAAAACTCTGAATCTATTTAACTTTTTTTTTTCCTGGTTGCAGAAGTTACATGCTCATTGTAGGAAAATTAGAAATAACAGAGAAGCGCAAAGGGGAAAAATAGAAATTACGCATAGTTCTGATACCTATCCAAAGATAACCATTGTTAACCTGGGATTTTAAACATTTCTCTTTTCTTATGCATATGTATACATGTGCATTTTTGTCTTATTAAAAACATGAGATCATTTTTGATTTTTCAGGGTTTCTTAATTGTCTGGATGTTCACATATATTTCACATATAACTTGAATTTCTATACTGTTTTGAGTGTGGTGGGCTGTCTTGGTAGTTGTAGATTTGCGGGAACTCATATAATTCCTCCTGTAACCGGATGTATGGAATTGCAAGAGGGCTGGCTATTGACAGTTGCATGGTACTTCTTCCATGTGACCTATAAAATAATGAGACCGATGCCCCATTGCTGTGTAATTAGACCTTACATAGTCACTCATAATAAATGTGAATGTGTAACCTTATAACCCATATGCATGAGGGCCATTTTGTTTCAAAGTGCAAGGTAAAAAAATTCTGTGTCCATATTGTATATCTCATCCCTCTTGCAACTCCTTCCATTCCACCATTGCCCACTTCCCATCTGTCCAGGTAATGCTTTGTGAGGCTACCTCTACAGACACCTGCAATGGATGCTACCTATACAGACACCTGCAATGGACTGATTTCTTGGAAGCAACTTCCCCTGCCCATGCAAATTGAGGATTGCCAGGGAGCTTAGGAAGAGGGAGACCTGGAAGAAGCAGATGGCATTTTTTTAAAAAAAAACAACAAAGAAATAGCAGTTCTGTGTGTAGATAATCTAGAAGAAGAGACACAGAGAAGTGTCTTGATTTCCTTTGTAGAATATCAGCTATTTTTGTTACCACATTTCCTTGCATTAATTCTAAAAAACGAGATCCAAAATTCAATACAGTTCTGTCTATTCTAACTTTGCTGTTGGCAGCTTTCTCATTTTCCTTCTCAAAAAACATGAAAAGTATATCAAAGGTTCTTATAAAAGGAACAGTTTTAATTAGGTCTGGTATTAATGATGGAGAGAGGCTTTTTGAGAATTACACGGGATTTGTGTTTTTGAGATATTTTTTCTGTTATGAATTTATGTTTAGCCTAAATCTTAGGATTTTATGTAAGGGGTAAACATAAACTAGTGAATAAAATTGGTATAAGATCTAGATGTCTAGATGAGTCTGTTACTGCCAAGTGAAGTATTTAAATTCTTATGCCATGTTTTTTGAGAGCTGAAGAGTTTGATCTAAAAGCAAAAAAAGTTAAGACCAAACTTGTTCCCAGACTTGTCCTAGCATTTATCTTTTCTATAATAATTTCTATGATAAAATGTTTTTAGTATTTCTGATCTATAGTTGAAAAATCTAAACAGTGTTTGATTACGTATACTGTTTGCTTTTCTCATTTCTGTCATCTTTAGTACTTGTACTACCTTTGCTAGTTTTTTGAATGCAATCATAGCTACTAGTGGTCTGTATTACATAGACCAAAGTATGCTAACTTCTAAAAGCAGTTAAAAGACAGTATTTCCCATGGATTATTTAGATCGAGAATTGCTGTTTTTATTGGTCCAATAAAATTAATATTTACTTTGTCTACTTTTTCTCAAGTTGTAATATTTTCATGAATATGTTCTGCATGAACTTTTTTGTATTTTGTCTTTTATCAATTTGCCTTAACAGTTTTAATGTCTAGGGTTTTTTTAGTGACTGTATTTTAGTATTAACTTACTAATGGATGTTTAACTTTAATTTTATTTTGTGTCTTTTAGCCAGTAAGGCCTACCTTAAATTACCTGGACTAAAACTACTTATTTACCCTTATGAAATGATTAATATGGTTTTTGTTTAATTACTAAGTAATCAGATATTTGAATTACTTAAATTCATGTTCTTTTCCAGAAGAGAGTCTGTGTTTATGCATTCGTTTATTTTAGAATATCACATTAAAGATCAAAGACATTCATAACTCTAGTTCTAAAACTGTGTAGTATGTCTCTAGAAAAGTTACTGATTGGTAACTGACTAGTAGAAACCCAATAATTTTTTATTAACAATTTAAATATATGGGTACTTTCTTCGTTAAATATAGTTTTCATAAATCTCAAATTTTGTTTTATTTTTGTTATAACAGATTTACGATAGCATTCTACAACTTTACAATTTTTATAATTAAAAGGCACATTGAAAGTATTATTTTAAGAGGGAGCTTATAGAGGTACATGCATCAAATACCTTACAGAAATACTAGCTCCAAAAAACCATGAACACCTTTATATGAAAAAGTTCTCAAAGCTTTCTCATTGAATAATTACTGTGCATTCAGTCAAGCCCTGTCTGATCTGCCTAAGCTTTCTCAAATCTTCCTGGCCCGCTTTGTTTTCACAGCCTTAGCTCTGGTTTGGGTCCTTTTCATCTCTTGCACAGGGTAATACAACTTTTCAGTTTGTCACCTACCTTCAGTACTATCCCACCTCTTACATTTTAGCCTATACTGTATACTGCTTCACTTGAGAGAGCACAGATCTCTGATCATGTCACTCTCCTGCTCAAAAAAAAAAAAAACCCACACACACAAAAAAACTTTTGGCCCCACATTCCCAGCACCACTTCTCTAACTTTTTCTCAGATTGTCTTCAACATTAAGGAATGGTGAATATGGATTAGACGACTGCACGAGTGAAACTGAAGTTTTGTGTTCTGTCTGAAAAATTCCTATGAATTTTATGTTCTATTAGCAACATAGGATTTAATATAAAAACAGTGCTTTAACTTATTTAACTCCCCTCCAAATTTTTTTTCATAAACTTGGCATTTATGGAACATGTACCATATTTATCCTGTGACGTTCCATATTTCTATATTACCATGGAATACTCAGATCTCAGTTTGAAAAGCGTGACATGATAGAATAGCAATCTAAGATTCTTAGGCTTTTTGTGACTTGGTCCCTGCCTACATTTCCAGTTTCATTTCTTATTAGTACTGCATTGGATTCTACTCCAGCTTTATCAAGCTACTGAGAGCTATAAGTACTTCATGCCACTGTGATTTGAATGTTTATAGTTATATCTTTGACTATTACTAATAGTGTTTTGGAATGTATTTATAGTGAATAATTTATAATGAATAATATTTATAATTATTTGTAATGAATTTATGGTGAATAATAAGGTTGCGAACATTGGCTCTTATTCAGAATAGCCATTGTGTCTATGTGTGTGTATAGTCTTTGGCAACTCTGAATTTAGAATTTGATTAGGTAAGGTAATGTCTTAATATATTAATATGTTATTGCATTTCTATAAATTGTATTTTATGCTTAACTTGGTTCTGTTTCAATAGCATTTTCATTGGGATTTCAAAATGGAGAAAACATGGGCATTTACTTCCTATATTTGTGTTTACTCAGTTTTTTTCTTACATGTCATGTGTGTACTTTTGTTTTTATTGTGTGGTTTACTTTAAAATCTGAAAGAGAGTCTGTTGTGTAATTAGAAGAAAATATGAAGTGCTTACGGCCAACATCCAGGTTCAGTAATAGAAGAAACAAAACATTCTATTGTCTCACTTTGCATATTATAAACGTTCATTTCAAAGTACCCTTATATGATAGTTAATTGAGAAACTTGATTGTTAATTCACAGAAGCCTGATTGAAAGCATAGTATCATCAACTAAGCACTTTTTAGAAGCACAACCCACCAAGTGCAGGAAACTCTGATCTTGTTTTTAAAAGCTACTTATTTCTGTTTTTCTTTTACATTAGTATAAACACAATAGGATTTTTTCACATACTTTGTGTCCTTTAACTGTGGGATTTTCAAATACATTTGTTTTCTCTAATTATATTCAGTAATTATTGCCTTTTTTTTTAGGCAGGGCCTTGCTCTGTTGCCTGGAATAGAGTGTAATAGTGGCGTGATTATAGCTCACTGCACCCCCACACTCCTGGGCTCAAGCAGTCCTCCTGCCTCAGCCTCCCAAGCAGCTGGGACTACGGGTGCATGCCACTGCATCGGGCTAATTTTTCTATTTTTTTGTAGAGACAGGTTCTTGCTCTTGCTCAGGCTGGTCTCATACTCCTGAGCTCAAACGATCCGCACATCCGTGCCCCGCCTTGACCTCCCAGAGTGCCAAGACTACAGGTGTGAGCCACCATGCCTACCTATTACCTCCTTTTAAAATGGGGCTATTATTCACTTTTTCCTGACAATACTGGGATGTTTTCTCATTTTAAAGTTATTCTTTCTTTAATCAAGAATGCCATTTTGCTTAGTTTCAAAAGTTTCTTTTCTTAGTATAGTATCTACTACTTAAAAGTTACCTATAACATTTTATTTTCTAATGTGATTAAGCAGAATCGAATGATGAGTTCTACTTCTTTTCCATGTATTTTATTATCCTGTTCTCAATGTAACAAGGACACTGAAAGCTGCTGGAGAAATATACTTCTGGATTTCTGGGACACCACTGCCTCCTTAAGTTTCTAGTTTTGGCAGAAATTCTGAAAAGTGTTTCAGAAATGCTGTTCTCTGCTCTGAAAACACATTCAAGAAGAGGATGACTTTGTGGTTAGCATCACAATGCTGTGTGTTAACAGCCAAAGAAGTCTCACATAATCTATAGCCCACTTCCCAGTTAATGAATGGGTTTTGCTTGGAAATTATTTTTTTGGACTTGCAACATGTTTTCCATAGAAAGAAGGTGATAGATGGTATTTAGGTTTGCAGGTTAGTATTTTAGCATCTATTTAACTTATGATAGTTTCTGAAGTATAAGATTACACTAAGTAGTACAATAACATGTACCAAAGCTCCAGCTTTGTGCAGGAGCAGTCTTTCAGCTTCGAATCATTGATAGGTACTCCTGCATTTTACAGGAGAAGCTCAAGAAAGAGGAATTTAAGAAAATTGCTCCTTGAATTAACAAGACTCAGGAGATCAGGGAAGCATTAAATGAAATCAGCTCTGACGGAAGGTTGTTGCTGCAAAAGGGGTTCCATTACCAACCACCTGAGTTTTCGCTCTTGATTCCTCTATTTGTATTTAACTCTCCTTTCTTTATAGCCACTGGCCCTTAGGGGTATCCAGGGCCCATTTCTTATCTGTGGACAAAAGGCTTTATGCTCAGCTGTCCTTAGCCTAGACAAAACAGGCAAACTAAGGAATATTAAAGCATAAAAAATTAAAGAAAATTTTTTATAAATTTAAAGATTCTAAAAATGCTTATCAGAATCCTTAGCTCTGTTTGTATTTTGTTTGCCTAAAGAGACAGTTGCCTTACTCTGAGTGGATAGTGTGCATTGAGAGGCGCACTAAGTGAGAAGTGGGCAGATCAGATCACCTAGAACACTTGGCTCTACAGTACTATGTATTTTGGCTGATGATTATCTGCAGGATAATGCTTGGTTGCTGTGCTAAATATCTTCCATTTGCTCTTCCAGATCTATTCTCCACCCTTCTCACCTGCTTCTTATCCAGGGAGGCTAACCTGTACTGTGGATTGCATTAACAAGGCTCTCTTACCCTCTGGTTTATGGTTGTATTTGGCCAGAGCCAGCAGTGGGAGATCAGAGGGTGGAGAACAAGATTAGACCCTTTATTCACTCAGCATTTATTCATAGGTTACTGTGGATTGGCCGCTTCCTCTTCCAAAGGTTGCGGTTTCTACCCAGTGGCTCTCTTCAAATATCCAAGCTCTCTGGGTTATTACAGACATTCCCCTTATCTCCTTAGGCCCATGAGGAGTAGAGGATTGTTGCTAGCCATAGGTTTTCTGTAAACGCTTTAAATGGTCTCTTTAAAAAATTCTCTCCAATTACTTAGTTTTTGAATGTGCCATCTGTTTCTTGTTGGGACGCTGATATTATTGCCTGTGCAGTCTCCTTTCTTCCTCTTGCTTTTCCCAACAGCAGGCAGATTTCCCTTCAAAGACCTACCCTGTCCTCATTATTTAGCAACTTTATGATTTGAGTGGGTTTCATCTCTTTCCCCATCTGTAGGGGTGACATAAACCAAAGAACACGATTCTTCCCTTTTTCCAGAGGAATCGGTTAAAGGCAAAAACCTGGACCTTAGCCAATCAGTACATGATAGGCCCCTGGCCAGAGTGATTGTTTCAGCCTGGTGTAACAGAGAAGCTTAGGACTTTTGTTTGGTTGGTAAGGTAGGTGATTCTTTTTCTCCCCACTGGATATGAATGCAGAGACATATTACCCTAGTTGCAGCTGACAGAGGACAAAGCAGACATGCAAAGGAGAACAGACCCCAGAGGGAAATGCAGAGAAGCGGAGCTGGAGCCCTGATCAAATGGTATCTGAAGCTTAACCTGCCTCTGAATTTCACGATAATTTATGTAAGACACTAAATTCTGTTTATTGTTTCACTTCTGTCAAGTTAGGTACAACTTGAAATGAAAGATATTTGAGGAAAGATATTTAAAAAAAGCAAAGAAAAAAAACCGATGAAGGGGGCAGAAGAGATAGGGTGGAGTAGGACAAGGGCATCAGGGAGTAGCAGGAAGAGAAACAGTGAATACACGTACGAATGCAGGTTCAAACAACAGTATCCTAATGAACATAGAATTTTAATAAAAAACAAAATCTCAGTATTGGAAGGGTTGATAGAAGCATTTCATCTGAACTTTTTGCTCAACACATGAATCTAATTTAGAGTCCTCAATATATAAATTCTAGCATATTTTAAATATTTCTTGTTTCAAAGAAATCACTGCACTCTAAGGTATCCTACTCCATCTTTAGACAGCTTTCTTTGTTATAAAAGTCTTACTTATATTGAATATATAAAATTTATTTACTTGAAATTTGATTTTGATTCAATGTCTATTCTCCAGCAACATATAGAACTTATAGAATTCTCTCTTTTAACTTATAACTTAAGTTCCTTCAAATCACTAGCTTTTAGGACGTGATTCCACGTTTCCTCACCATCTTATTTTTCTCTGAGCACACACCATTACCACTTTGTCATTGTATCTTTTACAATATGGCACCCCAAATTGAGTAAGGTGTCTAGCTGAGATCTGGCTCTAATTCCCACTCAGAACAAATTTCTCTTTCCTTTGGATATCTAGAATAACAATAGTAACCATTGTTTTTTGGGATATCTAGAATAACAATAATAACCATTGCCAAGCACTATACTTAGAGCTTCATTTGTATTAATCCTCATTTCAAGACTGTAAGATCAGAATTTATTTCCATTTTATTGATAGAGAAACAGATGCAAAATTAATGTCAAACAAGTTTTCCAAGATCATTCAGTTAATTAGTGGTAGAGTGGAGGAGAACTAATGTCTTTGATTCCAAAGCTCATATTCTTATCTCATGCTGTGTTATAATTCCCCTCTACACACACTATATCGTAAGTGTTTCAAAGAGCAGGGATCATGCTCTTTACCTTTGTATCATCAATGTTTAACCTAGAACCTGACACGTTGTCCTAAGGGAAATGTAAAACAGAAGGGAACTACCCACCTACTTTGTTTTAAAATGCAGTACTTCTATTAATATGTCGACACATGGCAAGATCTCAGGATTGATTTGATAGATGAATAAATTTTGCAGCATAAGACTATCTTAGCTTTTTTGGCAGTGAACTTACTCCATTCACTTATAATTATTCAGTCAGTCAACTGTTTATGGCTCATGAATATGTTGAAGGGAATAAACCTTCTCTCCTGAAAAGTGCTAATATTCATAGGCAGACAAAAATTCACATATATTTCAAGGAGTTATGGAGCTCTTGTAACTTATCCCTGATCTCACTAGGGGATTATAGACTTGAGATTGAAAAGTGCTGTTGCAGACCAATATAATTTTGATCGTTATCTTTGGGCCTTCACCTGAGTGTGGACCATTTGAGCAGATCCAAAGCTGCTGCTTGAGAAGAGTTTTCATTAGAAACTTCTGTGGGCCACATTTATGCATGGGGTTGGGAGTCCTCCATCTAGACAAGAATGTAAGTCAGGCTCCTTAATCTTCTTTTTAAAAAAGTCAACCATGTCACTTCGTGTTTGATGTAAAAGCTTATGGCTCTCTGGCCACTCAGCAATCCATGACTGACATTTTAGACACTGTGCTTGGCACAGAGTGGATGCCCAAAAAAGTTTTTTCTTAAGAGGTTTTAAAAAAGTTACAGTGTAATATTTCCCCTTTGACATTTATTAAAAGTCAAAGATTAATAGGAAGAACGTGTCTCTTAGAACACGTCAAGAACATTATTTTAGTGTTGTTTAGTGCTCTTCACAGTAAGTATTTCTGGCTAAGAAAAAGTTTCTCTTTCGGTAAGAGTTTAGGGATGCAACTCATTGTGAGCCCCTAAACTTGTTTTCTAGGCATTGGTGTTTAATTTTGTGTTTGTTTACTATCATTATCTTTAAATTTATAAACTTATTTCCCTCTTCTCTGTGCATTTTTTCTTTGTGTGTTTTAACCTTATTGTTCAACTTTTTTTTAACCACCTTGAATGCCAAAATAGCATTAGATTCATTGAAATTTGTTTGAACCTGCATTCGTACGTGTATTCATTGTCTCTCTTCCTGCTACTCCCTGATGCCCCCGTCCTACCCCATCCTGTCTCTTCTGCCCCCTTCACTGGTTTTTTAAAATATCTTTCCTCAAGTGATTATCTATTCTTAGTTCCCAGCTTGCCTTTAGTTCCCAGACTTTGGATATTCTGTTACCCTACCAGTTTAACTACTTGCTTTTGATTCCAAAGTAGTCTCCATTTCTCTGACTTTATACTTTGTGGATTTTTTGTAGGCTGAACTAGAGTAGAAATGATGGCAGTAAGAATCTGGGAAGTTTTAAATTTTGAAATAATCTCAAACTTACAGAAAAGTTGTAAGTACAGCACAAAGAACTTTTTTCCCCCTGAAGTGTTTGAGAGTGCTGACCTGGGCATCATGCCCAGGTGCCCTGCATGCTTTATTGTGTATATTCTATAAACTAGGACACTCTCCAACATAGGTAATACTACCATCAAAGTGAAAATACTACCTCCTAATCCTCGGATCGCATTTAAGGTTTGCTAGTTGTCCCATGAGAATGTCCTTTACAGTGAAATGATTCAGTTCAGAATTATGTATTGCACTTATTTGTTGTAGAACATCCTTCAGTTGGGGCTTGTCTACAGTTTCTTCATGATTAGAGTCAAGTTTTGTGTGTCTTTGGCAGGAATATCACAGGTGGTGCATGATTTACATTTGTCCCCATTGTTGCTAAATTTCACTTTGATCACTTTGATTCCCTTTGATTAAAGTGGTGTCTGTCAGGCTTCTCCATGCAAAATTTTTCCATTTGTAATTAATAAGAATTCTTAGGGGAGAGACTTTGAGACTGTGTAAATATCCTGTTCTCCTTCAAGCATTCATTTTATTCATTTATTAGTTCATATCAATATAGGCTCATGGTTTCCTGTTTTGTTCAATGAGTTGTACTCCAATACTGTCACTGCTAATTATGATGCTTTAATTGTTTCAGAGGTGAAGAGTGGGAACTTCTTCAAGTTGATTCCTGTGTCTTCTTTTCAAATAAGCTTTTTGTTTTGGAAAAATTTTAGATTTACAGAAAAAGTTGCAAAGATAGTATATAGAGTTCCCAGGCCCTTACCCAGTTTTCCCTAATATTACATCTCCCATAACCAAGGTATGTTGTTAGTCAACACTAAGAAATCAACGTTGGTACGTTATTTCAAATGAACTACAGATTCTATTTGGATTTCATTAGTTTCATAGTTTCACTTATGTCCTTTTTTTGTTCCAGAATTTAATCCAGGATACCACATTGCATTTAGTCATCATGTCTCCTTAGTCTCCATTCTGTGAACAGTTTCTCGGTCTTTTCTTGTTTTCCATGACCTTGACAGTTTTAATTGGGTATCTTTTAAAATGTCCCTCAGTTTGGGTTTGTAGGATGTTTTTCTCATGATAAGATTCTGCTTATGGGTTTTGGGGAAGAATTCCACAGAGGCAAAATACCCTTCTGATGACATTGTATCAGGGGAACAGGACATCAATGACTTGTCACTGTGATGTTAACCTTGATCACTTGGTTAAGGTGATGTCTACTAAGTCACTGCTCTGTAAAGATACGTTTTTCCCATTCACTATTCTTTGGAAACAAGTTGCTAATTACAGCACATACTTAAGGGAAGGGTCCTTTGTTTTTTTGACACGCGCCCATCATGACATGTGTTCCTTTGTGACACAACAATGTGTTGTAGCTAATTTTGTAATTTCTGTGCTCCAGCCCTAAAATCAACCATTCCAAGAAATGCACCTGTTATAGACTGAATGTTTGTATCCTCCTCCAGATTTATATGCTGAAGCCCTAACCTCCAGTGTGACTGCACTGGGAGATGGGTCCTCCAAGGAAGCAATTAAGATTAAATGAGGTCATAAGGGTGAGGCCCTCTGATAGAATTAGTGTCCTTATAAGTAAGAGACACCAGAGAGCTTGCTTCCTCCCCACTCATGCACCAAGGAAAGGACATGTGAGGACATAGTGAGAACGTGGCCATCTGCAAGTCAGTCAGAAACTGAATCAGCTGGAACCTTGATCTTGGATTTCTGGCCTCCAAACTGTGAGAAAATACATTTCTTATGTTTAAGCCACCGAGTCTGTGTTGCTATGTTGTGGCAGCCTGAGCTAACTAATACAGTACTTAGTTTCTTTTAGGGGAAAATACTACTTAGAAGCCAGCATCTGGGAACTAGATGTACTTATTGCCATTGGAGTGTCACTGCTCTTAGGTCTTCTTAGTAGTCAAAGGAAGAGAATATATAAATGTGTATATGTGCATACATTTACATCTCTATCAAAAGTAATGAGTTGACCCTGATGCATCAAATTGCAATCCAGTATAATACAGTTTATTCTAGTTTTCTCCCACTCCATATTTGTAATTCCTTTTTCTGACAATGAGAAGCCTAGTGTTCATTATCCTTAAAGTATTTACGTATTTGATCAACCATCCCTTTACATAACCAGTCTCCCATCACCACTGCAAGTCTTGCCTCTTCCCCCATAGATGCCCACTTCACCCAGCTTAGGCTGCATCCTCCTGCACTGGGCTTCTCTCCTGGCTGCAGGGTGTCCTCACCCTGCCTGGGTTCTGACACTGTGCTGGCTTCCCTCATGTGCAGATGCCCTCCTCATTCTATTTGAACTCTGAAACCTGAGATACTAAGTAAGATATTTTGTGTAAAGTACATATAAATGTACAGTAAATGATACCTATTATTAGTGATAATAGTAGTAGCCAGAATTCTAAAAATGGCTCCCCAAGATTTTCTGCCCTAATCCTAATCCTCGGGACTTTGACTATGATGAGGTATCACACATGTGATCATATGGCAGATGCAATTAAGGTAACTAATCAGTTGGTTTAGGGTTACTCAGAAGGTAGATTATCTAGGTGGGCCCAATCTAATCACATGAGCCCTTTAAAAGCAGAGCATTGGCCGGGCGCGGTGGCTCACACCTGTAATCCTAGCACTCTGGGAGGCCAAGGCGGGAAGATCGCTTGAGCTCAGGAGTTTGAGATCAGCCTGAGCAAGAGCAAGACTCCGTCTCTACTAAAAGAAAATAGAAAAAATTAGCCAGTTAACTAAAAATAGAAATAAAAAATTAGCCGGGTGTGGTGGCTTGCACCTGTAGTCCCAGCTACTCGGGAGGCTGAGGCAGGAGGATCGCTTGAACCCAGGAGTTTGAGGTTGCTGTGAGCTAGACTGACGCCACAGCACTCACTCTAGCTCTGACAACAAAAGCGAGACTCTGTCTCAAAAAAAAAAAGCAGAGCATTTTCTTGGGCTGAAAGAACTCAGTGAAAACCGAAGCACAAGAAACATGTGATTAGCTGTTTGTTGCTAGGTTTGAAGATGGAGTGGTCACATGCGAAGACTTTAAAACAGTTTCCCAGGAGCTGAGGGTGGTCCCAGCTGACAGCCAGTGAGAAAATAGGGACTTCATACTACAACCATGTGGAACTAAATTCTGCCAACTACCTTAATGAGTAGAAGTGGATTCGTCCTCAGAGCCTCCACATAAGAGCCTAACTTGCCTGACACTTTGATTTGGGAGACGCTAAACAGAGAGTCTAATAGAGCCTTGCCTGTACTTCTGATCTGTAGAATGGTGAGATAATAAATGGATATTGTTTTAAGCAGCTTAGTTTGTGGTCATTTGTTGTACAGTGATAGGAAACTATACAGTAGTATATACAGGTGGCATTTGAAAGAAAATATGCATTGGAGAAGAAGAGATTGTGATTTATGTATGATTATTCTTTGGGATGAATGACTATCTAAAGCTATCAGAGATTAAAGCCCTCTTCCTTGGGATATCTGCAAGCATCAACTGCTCAAGGAGAACCTTTTATAGCTAGATTTATAATGTTAATGAATTTGAGGTATATATATATTTTTTAAGAAGTGAGTTATGTATTAGGTTAGTGTGAGGTGAGTGCATTTTCAGTTTTCTTTTTTTCGTGCATTTTATTTTATTTTATTTTTGAGACAAAGTCTTGCTCTGTTGCCCGGGCTAGAGTGCCATGGTGTCAGCCTAGCTCACAGCAACCTCAAACTCCTGGGCTCAAGCAATCCTTTTGCCTCAGCCTCCCGAGTAGCTGGAACTACAGGCATGTGCCACCATGCCCGGCTAATTTTTTCTATGTATTTTTAGTTGTCTGGCTAATTTCTTTCTATTTTTGGTAGAGACGGGGTCTCATTCTTGCTCAGGCTGGTCTTGAACTCCTGACCTTGAGCGATCCTTCTGCCTCAGCCTTCCAGAGTGCTAGGATTACAGGCGTGAGCCACTGCGCCTGGACATTTTTGAGCATTTTAAACATACTGGTTTATGTTAATATTGGAAAATAATCTCACAAAAATATATGCTGAATTAGAGTTGATAAAGACAATCTGTAGAAACAAATATTCATGCATTTAACAAATTATCAAAGGCCTGGTTTCTGCTAGATGTTGTGCTGGATCTTGGAGGTCCGTTTGTGAACAAGGCAGATGCGTGGTATTTGCTATTGCTAAGCCTATGACCTAATGAAAATGCAGGTCTATAAGCAGTTAAAATATGGGCGATAGAGCTGTAAGTGTTGTGATGAGAAAAGTGAAATAGGCTATGGAAACACAAGGGAAAGGTATCTAATCCAAACTTGAGAGGTTCGGAAAGGCTCCTTAGAGAAAGTCACCTGAGACCCAAGGTGAGAGAAGGTAGCTAAGGGAAGGCAGGCAAAGAGAGGATTGTATTAATGGATCTGTGGCAGTAGTAACAAGATGTACCAAGTCCTAAAGACAAGAAAAAAAACATGATCAAAATTCATTCACTGTGGCTGAGGCAGAGTTTGAGAGGGGTAGTGGTAAACTATAAGGCTGGCACATTAACCAGGATCAGATAATTAAAAGTTTATAGGCTATATTAGAGAGTTTGGATTTTATTTTAAGGGAATTATTTAAATAGGGGAGTGATGGAATCAGATTTCTAGCTGTCAAAAAGTAAGATTACATTTTTTCGGGTTTTTTTTGTCTCCAAGGAATTTGTGTGGTAGATATTCCAAACTTTGTTCTTGCCCTGATCCCTATTTTGAGGTTAGGAGGTCAAGGATGCAGTGGGAATTAATATTTCATAGATTTTATGTTTGTAATGTTTATGATTTTATGTTTGTGATTCTTGAGATACGATACAATGTAGTAGTTTGTTGTGTTTGCTCTGGAGTCTGTCAGCCTGGATTTGCATCCTAGCTCCATCACATATTGTCTGGACAAGTCACTTAACTTTTCTAGGCCTCAGTGTTCTCATCTTTATAATCTGGATGACAAAATCTATCTTTATAATCTTAGGGTTGTTGGGATTAAATGAGATGATTTCTATAAAGTGCCTGAAATAAAGCAAAATCAGTAAGTTATTATTATCATACTGTTGATAAAAAAGCTAGCTGAGTGTGGTGGCATGTGCCTCTAGTCCCACCTTCTCAGGAGGCTAAAGCAGGAAGATCATTTGAGCCTAGTAGGTGGAGTCCAGTGTAGCAACAAGGCAAGACCTCATCTCTTAAAAAAGGGAAAGCTGAAAGTTTATTAATTTCTTTTAGGCCAAGTCAAAATGTTCTCTTGGCAAAATGTTGGTACTCAAGTGAACTTTATAGCCAGATAACTATATTGAAAGCATTAAAAAATTTAGCCAAGTTAATTTTTTCTTTTTTTTTTTCTTGAGATAGGGTCTTGTTCTGTCACCCCAGCTAGAGTACAGTGGCATCATTACAACTCACTACAGGTTCAAACTCCTGGACTCGAGCAGTCCTCCTACCTCAGGCTCCTGAGTAGCTGGGGCTACAGGCATGTGCTGCCACTGCACCTAGCTAATTTTTCTATTTTCTGTAGAGATGGGGTCTCACTATATTGCTTAGGGTAATCCTGAACTTCTGGCCTCAGGGGATCATCCCACTTCCCAAAGTGCTAGGATTACAGTTGTGAGCCACCGTGCCCAGCCCAGCCAAGTTAAAATTGAGCACATCTACTCAGCTAATATCGTGAAACGTATTGTAGGCCCCATGTTTGGCCCCCAAAAAGTATCATCTGGTGTAGAACATCCACATGCAGTTCCAAACAAAACAATAGCACATATGGGTTTGGAGCTTAGGGAAGAAGATTGAGGTGGAAATAAGAGTTTGGAGATCACTGTCAAGAAGATGGGATTTAAGTCATCTCAATAGATGCAGAAAAAGCATTTGACGAAATTTAACATCCATTCCTCATAAAACTCATAGTAAGCAGGAATAGAAAAGAATGTCCTCGAACTTAAAAGATTAACTAGTACAACCCAAAACAGTCATATTCAATGTGAAATACTGACAGCTTTCCGCCTGAGATTAGGAACAATACAGGGATCAATTTTACTCAAGATTGTATTGGAAATCCTGGCTAGCACAGTACAGCTAAATAAAGTTTGAAGATGAAAAAGAAAGATGTAACACTGTCTATTTGCAGATAACATGATTATATAAAAAATAAAAAGACTATAATTAGAATTAAGTGAATTTGGCAAGATTGATACATGCAAGGTCAACATATTTCTATATACCAGCAATTGCTAGAAAATTAAAAATCAATCAAATTCTAAACATTGACTTCAAATAACATCAAAAATATCAAATGTAATTAATAAAAAATATATTGAAAATTTTAAGTATATAGTATATTTCAGAGAAGAATTTAAGAAGACTTCAATCAATGGAAGAACATTCCATATTTACAGATTGGAAAACTCAGTATTATTTAGATGTCAATTATTTCCAAACTGATTTATCATGTCAATGCAATCCCACTGAAATTCCTAGTAGTAGTTTTTTTTTTTTTATGGAAGCTGATAAGCTGATTCTAAAATTTATACAGAAATGCAAAGGATGTAGAATAGCCAAGATAATTTTGAAGGGAAAAAAGTTGGAAGACTTACACTACCAGATTTCAAAGCTTGCTATAAAGCTATAATCATTTATATAAAGTGATATTGGTATAACAACTAGACAAATAGACCAATGGAACAGAATATAGAGTCCAGAAATTAACCCACACATAATATAGCAGTTTGGTTGTAGAAAGAATGGTCTTTTCAATAAATGATGCTGGGGTAGTTTAATATTCATATAGAAAAAAAAATTGAACCTTGACCCCTACCTAACACCATTTAGAAAAATTCTTTAAGATGGGTCATAACCTAAATGTAAATGTTAGGATGATAAACTTTCCAGAAGAAAAGATAGAGTAATGTGCTCATGACCTTGGGTAGGTAAAGTTTTCTTAAACAGGACACAAAAAACATTAACCAGAAAAGAAAATATGATCAATTGGACCTTGTTAAAATTAATATCTTCTCATCAAAAAGACTTTTTGTTTTGAGGCAGAGTCTTGCTCTGTCACCTGGGCTAGAGCGTTAGTGGCATCATCATAGCTCACAGCAACTTCAAACTCCTGGGCACAAGTGATCCTCCTGCCTCAGCCTTCCGAGTAGCCAGGACTACAGGCTCACACCTCCATGCCCAGCTAATTTTCCTTTTTTATAGAGACGGGATCTCGCTCTTGCTCAGGTGGGTCTGGAACTCCTGAGCTCAAGCAATCCTCCTGCCTCGGCCTCCCAGAGTGCTAGAATTACAGGTGTGAGCCACCACGCCTGGCCATAAAGACATTATTAATAAGTGAATAAGCAAACCACAGGCTCAAAGAAGATGTTTGCAGTACCTGTATTTGACAAAGGACTGGTGTGGGACATCCAAATGCAGTTCCAAGCAAAAACAAAACAAAACAAAGCATACGTATGTTTTTGTATATGCTATTTTTGTAAAGAAATTCTAAAGTTAATAAAAACAACCTAGAATTTGTAAAGAAATTCTACAAGTTTATAAAGACAATCCAATGTAAGATTAGAATGGCATTTTACAAAAAAGGAATACCCAAATGGTCAGTAAGCAAATAAAAAGGTCCATAATATCATTATGCATCAAGGAAATTCAAAATAAGACCATAATTGGATATATCTGCACTTCCACCAGCTAAATTAAAAACACAGAAAATACCAGGTGTTGGTTAGAATGTGGAACAATTGTAACTAATATTCTGCTGGTGAATGTATAAATTGGTTAAGAAATCTTGGAAAACTTGCAGTTTCTCTTAAGGATAAACTTATCCCTACCATATAATTTAGCAATTCTACTCCTTAGTATATTCTACTCAGCAGTTCTACTTCTAGCTTTATTCTTGGTAGCCCCAAAGTAGAAACAACCCAAATGTCCATCAACAGGAGTTTGGTTAAGCAAATTATTATATATTCCTAAAAGGTAATATTATATAGCAATTAAAAAGAGGGTTGATTTTATCAGATATCAAAACTTATAAAGCTATATTATTTAAGATATTATAGTTTTAGCACAGAATAGACAAAATGTCCAATGAAATCAAAAGCAAGAGGCAAGAAAATCCATATAAATCATGGAACTTGAGAGATGAGAGATGGCTCTGTAGATCATCAAGGAAAGCATGGGCTATACAATGATGATGCCCTGACAGCTGGTTACCCATATGGGAAAAAAATAAAATCAATTTCCCATAAGAGAAAAGAAAAAAAAAACCCTCTGTCTCACACCACACAAAAACAAACTCCAAACTAAAATGTGAAAGGAAAATATTTTACACTATTCAAAAACAAAAGGAAATACATCAGTTAGGAAAGGACTTCCTAAGGCACACAAAGCATAATTTTAAGGGAGAAGATTGATAAATTTGACTTCATTAAAATGAAAAACTTCCTCTTCACCAAAACGCCCACAAATAAACAAAAAGATCACATTCTAGGGGAATACATTTATAATACAGTTAACAACAAAGGATTAGTATCCAGAATATGTTATTTTAAGGAATTCGTTCGCATGATTGTGGGGCTGGCAAGTCTAAAATCGGTACGGCATGCCAGCAGGCTGGAAACTCAGGCAGGTATTGATGCTAGGTTACTAAAGCTATCTATTAGTAATACCAATTTTGATTAACTTATCTTGCTCTAAGACATTTGTAACTGATAATGGCAGTCAGAGGACAAAGTGTGTTAATCAAAGGTGCTATTTCATTCTTTAAAATTAGTTAGTGGAAATGTTATAATATAAAGCTAGATTAGTATAGGGAACTATAATTTTAATCCTTTCAGTTCTGTGTGACAGAGCATAGGAGAATTTTGGCAAATGGTTGTTAGGACTCTCTTTCAGGTTTTGTTTTTAATTTGGCCAACTTACCAAGGCTCAAATTGAGGGATGACCCACTTTTGCCTGGGTCAAAGCAACCAGGGCATGGGGAAAAATAATTGGTTTTTTCTTTGTAGGAAGCTTTGTAAGGTTTCCCAGTTGGCAAACTCTGTATCCCACATCTGATACATAGAAGAGCTATGATTAGAAATATGGGTGTTTTCAAATCACAAAATGCATCTTTGAATATTTAAGCTCTCTTAGGTGGTTCTCTTAGCTGGATGACTAACATAACATGTCATTTGTTTACAGATACTTGATAATGTGAAGAGCAGTATCATATTTTCTTTATCTAGCGTTTGATGGCTGTTAACCAGTGAAATGAGAGATTAGATTCTGTGCAACTAAAAGCACACATTGGATCCCTTCAAACAAAACCATGTCACCTTCTATATAAAGTATTAAATTAGTCAGTTGGCAAGATGTTTATGTTAGACTATTGAGAAGAGTTATGGTTTCTTAATGAAGACTATAGTAAATGTTTCTGTAAGTCCAAGAAAACATTGAAGTTTACAAGATAAAAAAATTAATATAGTAACATAAACTAATTTGCATATTGAACATAATACCATAGGATTCAGAAAACTATTTTACAAAATCAGTAAGTATATGTATTTTAAAAATATTTGTAATATTGGCTTACTAATAAGGAATACTAAATTATCAACTTTACCTTTATCATTTTTGTCATAAAGAATTATTTTTCACCCAACTTTATATTTTTATACTTTGTCTGTTATATCACTTTTTTCTCCCCTCTGGCATTGGGTTAAAAGGGAAAATATTTCTCAACTGTAACTGTCCTATTATTTTTCACCCAACTTTATATTTTTATACTTTGTCTGTTATATCACTTTTTTCTCCCCTCTTGCATTGGGTTAAAAGGGAAAATATTTCTCAACTGTAACTGTCCTCTTATTTGTTTTCCATTTCCATATTACTTATATGATTACTTATTAGAGCACTCATGGTATTGTTTTTGTAACTATCAATGGTAGTGTACCATTTTTGAAGTTAATACTGGAAGGAATAAGGCAATATGGCATGAGGTTATGAGTGTTGTCTCTGGAGCCAGGCCGATTGGGTGACTCTCCTCTCAGCAAATTACTAGCTATATGACCTTGGCAATTTGACTTCATTCTGTTCTTAGTTTTAATAAAAGAACTGAATCCAGTGCCTAGTACCTACTAAAAGCTAAGTAAATGTTAACTATAATAATAGCAATAATAAGATTATTATTATTTGTTTATTGAATTTGTGGTTTTGTCTTTTTCAGGAGGTTCATGATTTGCTAAAAGACTATGAGTTAAAGTATTGTTATGTGGACAGAAATAAACGAACGGGTAAGATTTCAGTTCTAAGCATCTAATTTCATTTTGATTCTACATATATTCATTACAGAACAAAAAAGCTTAGTGTCTTTTTGTGCTTAAACTAATCATGAAATTCTTAAGCATTAAATCATATAAATGTTACACAATTTATTTTCTGAAAGTAAAATTAGTATTCTAAATTTTAATCACATAAATTAATATGTTACTAGATACATGAATTTTTATAATGAGTGTTCTGTTATAATGAGTGTTTTTCATAAAATATCATAGGCTTGATGTCCCTATGATATTTTAGTGATATATTTCTGGACTTAGGGAATAGATTGTGTGATTTGACCTTTAGCTGGGCAAATTGGGAAACTTGCTTAGTTTTTCTGGGTATTAGTTCTATATTGTGAGACCAAAAGACTTAAATAGATTATTTCCTTGTGTGTATGTGATATTTAATTGTTTAAAAGCATCTTTTTGAGATAATAAAGAAAGTATGGAGGATGATATAACCACTATGTACACATCTACTCCCAAATTAGCAAATGTTAATATTTTGTTAATATGTTTGTATATAGGTGCTATAGCCTCAGGTAGATCTATTGACTATTTTCAGGTTTTTTAAAGAAATAGAAAAAAGGAACATTACAGATACAGATGAATTCAGTTTGTGCTACTAATTCCATTTCCTCCCTCCCTCCTTACATAGAGGAAAACACTTATGAATTTGGAGCATATTTTCCAATCTGTGCCATTATATTGTGGTAGTCATTAGAGCTGTTCACAGATTCTTGTTCTTTTTTGTTCTGGGCACAGGTAAGATAGTACTTACCTACCCCTCTTTGAAGTTAGGAGTGGACTTGTGATATGCTTTTTGATGAGTGAAACAAGAATGGAAATAACATGTATCCCTTCTAGGGGGAAGCTTTCAGGGCCAGCATGTGATTCACTGCTCACCCTTCCCCCTGCCAAAGTAATCAGGGAAGGTAATAGAGCCTCTTTCAACCTAGGTCTCAGAGTAACTATAATGAGAAGCTTCCTTCCTTCCTTACCTTCAGCATGGGATACATAGCATGAACAAGAAGAAAACTTTTTGTTTTGTTATGTCATTGAGATTGTGAGGCTGTTTCTTACCACAATATCTTGACTAATACATGTAATTTTACCATTTATGTGCATATGTATATATAAAATTTTATTCCGTGTCTCCTTTTAAGCTTTTCGTAAATGATATACTACTGTGTGTGTTTTATTTGGCAACTTACACTTTTTTGTTTTTAACTCAATGTTGTTTCCAGATCTTTCCACATTGATATATGTGACTCTAGTTCATTGATGTAAACTGCTACATGTAATTGTCATGCGAATTTATCACAGTTAATGTATCCATGATTGATAGGCATTCAGGAAGCTTTAACTTTTCCAGTATTTCAAACAATGCTGCAATGAATGTCTGTTTAGTTGTCTTCTAATATACACTTCAACTATTTCTCCATAACTGAAGTGCTAAGTCATAGGTATGTACAATTTCAATGTTACTAGAGAGCTACAAAGGGATTAGAGGTAACAGTCTTCACAGCTCACATGTAGCCAGGAATAGTGCCATTTCTATTAGCCAGGATGATAAACCTCATAATTGATGGGACATCAGGAGGAATACTCAGGGTTTTGTCTCAGTAGTGGGGAAAATGAACTCTAAGACTAATGATGTTCTTGTCTTATCTAACAAAACTTAAAAACAAGACCAGAAAGGATCAAACTGTTTCCCGGTAACTTAGCCACATCCTGGAACAAAACTCAAGAATATTTATATGAATACAAAAACATCTGACATCCAACAAGGTAAAATTTACAATGTCTGACATCCAATAAAAAAATACTAGACATGGTGAAGAAGCAGGAAAATATAATGTATAATGAAGAGAAAAATAAATCAACTGAAACTGGCTTAGAATGGACACAGATGAATTAACGAAAATGGACATTCAACCAGTTTTTATAACTGTGTTTCATGTGCGTAAGAAGTTATAGTAAAGATTGAACATGGTAAATAGAGGCATGAAATATATAAAAAGTTATCCAAATGAAACTTCTAGAGATGAAAATTACAACGTATGAAATGAAAAATACACTGGTGGGTTTCTTTTGTACTGATCGATATATAATGCAGATCTGAGTACTTCCTGCAAGACAGGTCTAGTCTTGACAAATTCCCTCAGTGTTTGCTTGTCTGAAAAAGTCTTTATTTCTCCCTCATATAAGACACTTAGTTTTGCAGGATACAAAATTCTAGACTGGCCGTTATTTTGTTTAAGAAGACTGAAGATGGGGCCCCAATCCCTTCTGACTTGTAAGGTCTCACTTGAGAAGTCTGCGGTTAGCTTGATGGGTTTTCCTTTGTAAGTTACCTGATGTTTTCACCTGTGGCTCCCAGGAGTTCCTCCCTCATGTTGATTTTGGCCAGTCTCATGACTATGTGTTGTGATGATTGCCTCTTTGCAATGAATCTCCCAGGTGTTCGTTAAGCTTCTTGTACCTGGGTATCTAAATTTCTAGCAAAACCAGGGAAGTTTTCCTCAATTTTTCCCTCAAATAGGCTTTCTAACCCTTGTGTGTTTTCTTCTTCACCCTCAGGGATGCCTATAAGTCTTACATTTGGCCTCTTTACATAATCCCATATTTCTTGTAGGCTTTATTCCTTCCTCTTAATTCTCTGTTCTTTATCTTTGACTGACTTGTTTAATTTGAAGGTTGTTAACTGGAGATCATCATCCTAAGTATCACAAGAATGGAAAAACAAACACCACGTGTACTCACTATTAAATTGGAACTGACCAGTTAGCACTCATGTGCACAGATGGAAATAAAACTCAATGGAAATCATGTAGGTGGGAGAGGAGAGAAGGGGATGGGTGAAATCAGACCCAACAGGTACAATGTACACTATCTGGGTGATGGGCACACTTATAACTTTGACTCAAGCAGTACAAAAGCAATCCATGTAACCAAAATGTTTGTACCCCTATAATATTCTGAAATTGAAAAACAAAAAGGATAAAAAAAAATGAAAAATACACTGGATAGGATTAACAGTAGACATTGTAGAAGAAAAGATTAGTAAACTTGAAAACAATGATAGAGACTATCCAAAATGAAAGAGAAAAAAGACTATAATACATGAACAGAGTATCAGTGAACTGTGGGACAACTTCAAGAATCCAAATATTGGAGTCCCTGTTGCAGGGGGAAAGAGGAGGTAGTACAGAAAAAATATATGAAGAATTAATGGCTAAAAATTTTTGACATAGGATGAAAACTCTAATCCCAGAGATCCACAAAGCTCAACCAACCCCAAGCACAAAAGCATGAAGTAAACTACAAGGTACATTATACTCAAATTGCTTATAATTAGTGATAAAGAGAAAATCTTAAAAACAGCCAGAAAAAAAGGATACTTTACATTTAGAAGGACAAAGATTAAGATAACCACAGATTTCTTGGAGACAACACAAGTGAGAAGACCATGGGGCATCATCTTTTCTTTGTTTACTAAAAGAAAACAAAGGTCAGCATAGGATTTTTTACCCATAGAAAATATCTTTGAAAATGAGGTGAAATAAAGATGTTTTTCAGTTACACAAAAGTTGAAAGAATTCATCATCATTAAACTTGCATTATGAGAGTTACTTCAGGAAGTCCTTCAAGCAGGAAGGTATAGTTGATGGAAATCTGGACCTACACAACAAAGTGACAAATACCAGATGTGCTCATTATGTTGGTAAAGACTTTTTTCTTAATATTTAAATCTCTTTAAAAGATCGTAGAATGTTAAAAACAAAATAACACTGTATTGTGAGGTTTATAGCACATGTAGAAATAAGATGTATTAACAGTAATGATACAAAGGTTGGGGATGAGAAATGGAAGTATACTGTTACAAATTTCTTATGCAGTACATAAAGTGGTATAATTTCACTTGGCAGTAGACTCTGATGAGTTAAACATGTATACTATAGACCCTAAATCACCCTCCTGCCAAGATAGGAGGATTGCTTGAGGCCCGGAATTTAAGACCAGGCTGGGCAACATTGCAGCACTCTGTCTCTACATACAAAAAACATTAGCTGGGTGTGGTGGCACGCACCTGTAGTCCCAGCTACTCAAAAGGCTGAGGTGGGAGGATGGCTTGCGCCCAGGATTTTGAGGCTACAGTGATGTATGATTACCCCACTGCACTCCAGCCTGGGTGCCAGAATAAGACCCTGTCTCTCTTTTTTTTTTTTTTGAGACAAAGTCTCACTCTTTTTGCCTGGGCTAGAGTGCCATGGCGTCAGCCTAGCTCACAGCAACCTCAAACTCCTGGGCTCAAGCAATCCTTCTGCCTCAGCCTCCCAAGTAGCTGGGAGTACAGGCATGTGCCACCATGCCCAGCTAATTTTTTTCTATATAGTTTTAGTTGTCCAATTAATTTTTCTATTTTTAGTAGAGACGGGGTCTTGCTCTTGCTCAGGCTGGTCTCGAACTCCTGAGCTCAAGCAATCCGCCCGCCTCGGCCTCCCAGAGTGCCAGGATTACAGGTGTGAGCCACCGCGCCCGGCCTAAGACCCTGTAAAAAAAAAAAAAAAAAAAGAGGAAAAGCTACAGGAATAAAGAAAAGAGGATGGATTCAAGACCTGTTTGAAGGGTAGAATTTGAAGATTCTTTTTATATCAGAGATGAGGGAGACAGGGTCTAGGTTAAGTGCCAGGTTTCTGATTTGTGAATGTGGTGCTACCAACTGAAGTAGGGGATAAAGGAAGATGAGCAGGATTGAGATTGGGGTGGGCTCAGGGATAGGATGCTGATCCTGAGTTATGGTTCGGAATCAGTATGCAGATTTACAGGGAAGGGAAGGTTAGAAACATAGATTTGGGAATTATAAGGCTATAGGAAGACTTCTGTGAGTCCGCAGACAAGGTTATTTTGCTCTATTTAATTGCTTTCATTAGCCCCTCGTACTTAGATGATGCCACATCTGTAACTCTTTGTTAAATGTCTAGCGTCTCCTTTTGGATTGTGAGTTATGTTGAAAGGGATCTTACCTGTTCTGTTCACCAGCACATTTCCAGTGTCTACTCGGTACCTGGCACATGATACTGAGTAAATGGGAATGGGCATGATTGCTTGAGGGGAAGAGGATGTGGAGTGAGAGAGGAGAGATTCAGTGGTTTGGGACTGCCAGATGTGGCCACACAGGTGTTACCATGAGTGTATCTGTCAGGAAGGCACTCTAAGGAGTACCACCCTACAGGTGTGAGTAGAGGAGAAAGATCTAGAAAGGAAATAGAGGAAGCGGTGTTTGGACAGTTATGAGTAGAATCAGGAAAGAGTATATTAAGGAAGGGAATGTGGCCGGGCACAGTGGCTCGCGCCTATAATCCTAGCCCTGTGGGAGGCTGAGGCGGGTGAATTGTTTGAGCTCAGGAGTTTGAGACCAGCCTGAGCAAGAGCGAGACCCCGTCTCTACTAAAAAAAAATAGAAAGAAATGATCTGGACAACTAAAAATATATAGAAAAAATTAGCCGGGCATGGTGGTGCATGCCTGTAGTCCCAGCTACTCGGGAGGCTGAGGCAGTAGGATCACTTGAGCCCAGGAGTTTGAGATTGCTGTGAGCTAGGCTAATGCCACGACACTCACTCTAGCCAGGGCGACAGAGTGAGACTCTGTCTCAAAAAAAAAAAAAGGGAATGATTAACAGTTTCAAGTGCCCTGAGAATTAAAGTCAAGTAAGAGCTAATGATTTTGTGGGATGATATAGGAACATAACCAGTATTTACAAACTGTTGACTCACATCCTTGTTTTAGAAAAATAGAGTTAAGTAGTATTTTATGTCAGCATAAGGAAAGAAGACATAGAATCAAAACAATTCCAGCCCCTTTTAAAAAGCGTGTTGGAAACCGACAGATAGTCTCAATAAGGGCAGCAAAGACATTTTTTCTCTAGTGTTGGAAGAGTTAGCTGTTCCTTTGGCAATAGTTTCCTTGCATGTGGAGACCATGTTAAATGACAAATGTGTTTTTCTAAATGTTAGCATCACACTCAATGTGGTGAGATGCTCTCACTCTGAGAGCCGCATGGGCACTAAGAGCAACTGAGGGAAGAGCAGACTGAGTGAAATGACAGGCAAATTACCCATGCTATTTAAATTCTCTTTTTTCTCTTGATATGTATGTGTATATATATATATATGTGCCATTTACTACATATTACCACATTGTTCTAATTTAATTTGGGTAAATGAAATGCTCACATGGAGCAATTTCACTGTATGTTCCAGAGGGAGAGGGAGGAACTCTCAGAGAGCAATTCATTTGTAATTTGTGAATTGCCCTGTGTTATTTCTTTTAATGGGGGCTTTAAATTTTTCCTGTACAATTGGTAAAAATCTTTTATATTCTTTTATGACAACAGATTAAACAAATTGATGGTTAAAATTTGATTTTATCAGTTGTGAATGTACATATTTCATTGATTTAGAACCTTATATTTGTATCATGTTTTTGATTATATAAATTGTCATATTGCATTTGTTGCTTGATGCTGGAACAATTTCATTAGGTAGACAGGACAAATGCTTTTCATTGTTTTATAAAGATGTAAAGTTAAGTTTCTTGTCCAAGAGCAGAATCCTGTAATTTTTTCATTTGATATTGTTCATCAAAAAAGTATATCAGAGATACAAACAAGGGGAAAAACATATCATGCTCGTGGACCGGTAGAATCAACCTTGTTAAAATGTTCATACTACCTAAAGTGATTTACAGATTCAGTGCAATTCCCATCAAAATACCAACGTCGTATCTCACAGAGCTAGAAAAATAATTCTACGCTTCGTGTGGAACCAGAAAAGAGCCAAACAGCCAAAGCAACCTTAAGCAAAAGGAACAAATTGGGAGGCATCACCTTACCAGACTTCAGGCTATACTACAAGGCTATAGTAACTAAATCAGCATGGTACTGGCACAAAAATAAAGGCATAGACCAATGGAACAGAACAGAAAACCCAGAAATAAAACCATCCACATACAGCCATCTGATCTTTGACAAAGCAGACAACAGTATGCACTGGGGAAAAGAATCCCTATACCAAAAATGGTGCTGGGAAAATTGGATAGCCACATGCAGAAGAATGAAACAGGATCCTTATCTCTCACCATTTATAAGCACTAATTCAAGATGAATAAAGGACTTAAATGTAAGGTATGAAACCATAGAATTCTAGAAGAAAATGTGGGGAAAACTCTTCTAGATAGCAACCTAGGCAAAGAATTTATGAAGAAGATCCCAAAGGCAATTACAGAAACAACAAAAATAGATAAACGGGACTTGATTAAATTAAGAAGCTCTACACAGTCAAGGAAATAATTAACAAAGCAAAGAGACAACCTACAGGATGGGAGAAAATATTCACAAGCTATACATCTGATAAAGAGCTAGTAATCAGAATCTACAAAGAACTCAAGCAAGTCGGCAAGAAAAAATCAAGCAACCCTATTAAAAAGTGGGTAAAAGACATGAACAGAAGCTTTTCAAAAGAAGATAGAAAAATTGTCAATAAACATGAAAAAATGATCAACGTCACTGATCATCAGGAAAATGCAAATTAAAACCACAATGAGCTATATCACCTTATTCCAGTCAGAACGGCCTTTGTTAAAAAGTCCAAAAAACAATAGATGCTGATGTGGATGCAGAGAGAAAGGAATGCTTATACACCATTGATGGGACTGCAAATTAGTGCAACCTCTATGGAAAACAGTATGGAGATTCCTCAGAGAACTTAAAGTCAACCTACATTCGATCCAGCAATCCCAAAGGAAAAGAAGTCATTTTATCAAAAAGACACCTGCACTCAAATGTTTATTGCAGCACGCACAGTTCACAATTTCACAAAAATGTGGAGTCAGCCCAAGTACCCATCAGTTCACAAGTGGATTAACAAAATGTGGTACATGTATACCATGGAGTACTACTCAGCCATAAAAAAGGATGAATTAATGCCTTTTGCAGCAATTTGGATGGAACTGGAGACCATTATCCTAAATGAGGGATTTGAAGAATGGAAAAACAAACACCACATGTACTCATTACTAAATTGGAACTAACCAATGAGCACACATGTGCATAGAGGGAAGTAAAATTCAACAGAAATCAACCAGGGGGAATGGTGGGAAGGGACGGGCAAAAAACCTACCTCACAGATACAATGAACAATATCTGGTTGACAGTCACTGTTACAACGTTTCTCAAGCTGTATAAAAGCGATTCATGTAACCACAATTATCTGTACCCTGTAATACTTAAAAAAAAAAAGGATATCAAGTTATGTGTGTATATGTTGTTTCAATCTAATTAATATGGTTTTAAGGAAATGTATATGAATTGGAGAAAGATCTGGCCTCCTTTGAGCATCTGTATGTCTTTTTGCCATACCTTCATTTTTTCAGGTCCTTGCTATCAAAGGGTCTTTTAGAACTCTCTTGAAATAAAAAAAAAAAGGTTTTGTAACCTCATTTTATTCCAATGAGGGTTTTTATAAATGCTTCATAAAATTTTATATCACTGGTTGTTGGGAAGAAAAATTAAATATGTGTGTAGTTGGAAAAGATTGTTTAAAAAACCAAAAAATAAAAAAAATCCCAAAATATTGTAGGATTTTACAGTGAAACTCCTAATATAATTCCTATACTTTCTATTTAGGTTACTGGTCATAAAATTAGTGGATTTGTCAGCATTAAAAAACACAGGAAAATAGAATAAAAATTATCAGTTGCACATGGTGGGGGTATTAATGATAGTTTTGTTTCAGAAAAAAAATATATGTGTGTACTAAGTCACAGACATAAAATATATTTCTTACTGTGGGTCACAGTCAGAAAGTGTGAAAACACTGGCCTAGAAAGCTCTTTAATTCATTTTATTATCTTCCAGCTTTTGTTACGTTGTTGAATGGAGAACAAGCACAGAATGCAATTCAGACATTTCATCAATATTCTTTTCGAGGAAAAGACTTAATAGTCCAGCTCCAGCCAACAGATGCTTTGCTGTGTATTACCAACCTGCCCATTTCTTTTACATTAGAAGAGTTTGAAGAACTTGTTCGTGCTTATGGAAATATCGAGAGATGTTTTCTGGTCTACAGTGAAGTTACTGGCCATTCCAAAGGCTACGGATTTGTGGAATACATGAAAAAGGACTTTGCTGCAAAGGCTAGATTGGAGCTATTGGGTAAACAGTTGGGAGCATCAGCACTCTTTGCACAATGGATGGATGTTAATCTATTGGCCTCAGAGCTCATTCATTCTAAGTGCCTTTGTATTGATAAACTCCCTAATGACTACAGGGATTCAGAAGAGCTGTTGCAATTTTTTTCCAGTGTCCATAAACCTGTGTTTTGCCAGGTATGTATTTTTCAGAGATTATTAGAAATATTTTAAAATATATGCATATGTATCTGTTTTACATGTGCTTACAAATTTATCATACTTGTGTGAATATCACAGTGAATAATTCTGTTTTAGTCTGTAATTAAGACTTAGTGTTATGGGAAATTTTAAATCAATTCCTTCTGTTGATAGGCCAGAGTATATATATTGTTAGGTAGTTATGTATGCCTTAGCAAATCCGTTGCTTACTCATTCACCTTCTCATTCCATCCATCTGTCCAACTATTTACCCATCGATCCATTCATCTCTCCAACTCTTACTTGCCATTTTCTCTGTGCCAGACACTATGCCAAGTGTCAGAAATGCAGAGAATGAAAAGATACTCTATCTCAAAACCTCTTCACTCTGGAGAAGAGACTGACAAGCAAATAATTGCAAACCCTGTATGAAGAGTGACATAATGAAGGAAAGAAAAATATTATGAGGTTTAAAAAGAATGTATAATTCTGTTTTAATGGGGTCATGGTAGGTGAGACATTTAGAGAAGTTCCTGAAAACTGACAACACTGGTGAGAATTTTCAAGCTCGTTATCATTGTAAAATTAAATATATCCTAATAAATAGAAATGTATACTGTATAGAACTCCTTTCCTTACAGATTTTATATAGCAACTAATCAATTCTTTCTCTCTTGCTTCTCTTCATTTCTTTCTTCTCTCTCTTCCCTTTACCACCTTTTCTTCCGTACTCCTTCTCCTCCTTTTTTTCTTCAGTCATACATTTGTTGAGTTATTAATATTGTAGTAGAAATTTTGGACTTGGAGTGTATATATATTTTACGATTTTTAAAAACATGGATGGATAAAATTGTATTATGTTCAACATGAAGTATTAATATAATATATACACATTGTGGAATGGCTAAATCTAGCTAATGGACATTTGCATTATCTCACATAGTTATCATTTTTGTGGTGAGAATATCCACTTTCTTAGCATTTTTAAGAATACAATACATTGTTATTGTTATAACTATAGTCACCATGTTGTACAAAATATCTTTTTAACCCATTCCTACTATCTCATTGACATTTTGTATACTTCGACCAACATCTCTCCAATACCTCCGCCCCTGCCAATCGCCCTAGCCCCTGGTAACCACCATTCTACTCTCTACTTAGGTGAGATCAACTTGTTTAGATTCTACACATGAGTGAGATCATGGAATAATATGTATTTTTAAGATCAGTGCCGCCATATTACTTTTTCTTATATCTCTACCCCTCTAATCCCAATATAATAAGCATCAAACTTTCCAAACTGTATAAAATTAGAATATTTTGTGACAAATCTTTGTCCAGTTATTGAAAGTTGATTGGTTTATTGAGGTGCTATTCTTGAATACTAAGAATTATATAGTATTATCATCCTATGGCTGTACATAATTCTTTGTACCTTTAGTTGAGGCCTTTGAAGCAAATGTGAGGGAAAAGCTCTTTATCATGAATTGTATTCGAATTATGAATCCCAGAGTTGGAAGGGACCTTCGAGATAATCTAGTCTAGCTTTACACCTGATAGAAAATGTTTGCTACAGTATTTCTGAGTGACTAGTTAGCTTCTGCTAAATACTTCAAAATAATGGAAAATTGACTAGATTACAAGTCAGACCATTCATTACATCTTTGAATGGCCTTCTTATTGAACCTAAGTAGTTCTGTCTGAAACTACTGATTCTACAGACTTAAAATGATTTTGTCTTTTAAAAGACCCAGATGATATTACAATTTGTATGGATATGAAGATCATCATAATGAAGCAGGAATAGTAAAAAATATTTTTAAAGTTTCCAAAAGATCAATAAAACAACTTCAGGATTGGAAAAAGTTTTATAGAGAAAAAGACATTCGAGGACAGTTTTAAAGGGAAGATGTAATAATGTGAAGGAAAACTAGAAATTTGGTCTAAACCTAGAAGAAAATAAAAGAAAAGTTTCAAAAATAAGAGAAAAGAAACTAAAAAAGACTAAGAAATGATTTAATTATAATATCAAAGATATACCAAGCTGAATTTTGTCACATTTATCTCTTTATACCATAAATATATTTAAGATAATTCAGACATGTTCAAAACTTAGAAACGTTTTAGTGTCTCATTTTGTTCTTATTTTTGCTCTTTGTACCGGTCTTTACAGATCCAGGACTTTAGTATCTTCCTTTACACTCTTACAGGTGGGTGACTGGAGATAAATCGAGTTCTACATGGCAGGGATTTAGGGCACATTCAGAAGAATAAAAGTGTGTGTTATGGTACTTTAACAAACCTGGGGCACAATTTTCCTCAATAAGGCTCGCTTTGGTACACTTGATGAAATTCCTGGGATCTGCCTAAAATATTCTTCCTACCTTTCTTCTCAATTATATTAACTATTTTATATTGACATGTGGTCAAATATTAAATAATTGTTCAGTGTGTTACATTGTCCATGTATCTGGTAAATTTTGTTTTAAAGAAAGTTTTAATTGTGTCCTCATTTTTCCTATAAATTATCAATTGTATATATTTCTTAATATGTAGGGACTATTACCATTTGGGCTTTGACTGTTAAATTAGAAAATCAAAGAATTAAAAAGAAACTTTACAGACTCTTGTTTATCTTCCTGTCTTCAGGAAGCACTGCACCTAAACAATTAGTAAACTTTTATTTTCATAGAGAAAGAATACATTATTTTTACCAGTATCATGCTCTGATATACTACTTCTTGGATTTGAAAATTATATATTATAAATAAATGTTTCTAAATAAACATGAGAACTCCCTTTTAATAAAACGTATTACATCAGCTTGCACAGGATGAAGGTAGTTATGTTGGCGGCTTTGCGGTGGTTGAATATAACACTGCAGAGCAGGCTGAAGAGGTTCAGCAAGCAGCAGATGGGATGACCATCAAGGGAAGCAAAGTCCAGGTTTCCTTCTGTGCCCCAGGAGCACCAGGGCGAAGTACATTAGCAGCACTGATAGCGGCTCAACGAGTGGTAAGGTTTTTTCATTTTTTTCTCTTTTAGGATACTGAAGGTTCTAATAACTGTTTTAATTTATCTAATCCAGCGATCCCCCAATCTTTTTGGCACCAGGGTCAGGTTTCATGGAAGACAATTTTTCCACAGACCAGGGTAGAGGGTGGTTTGGGGATGATTCAAGTGCATTACGTTTATTGTGTACTTTATTATTATTACATCGTAATATATAATGAAATAATTATACAATTCACCCTAATGCAGAATCTAATGCTGAGGCTGTTCTGACAGGAGGCGGAGCTCAGGCAGTGATGGGAGTGGTGGAGAGCGCTGTAAATACAGATGAAGCTTCACTCACCCATTGCTCACCTCCTGCTGTGTCCTGGTTCCTAACAGACCATGGACTGGCATCGGTCTAGGGTCCAGGGGTTGGGGACCGCAGATCTAACCTATTCAAAGTGATTGACCATTGATTGGATCATCACTATATTTCCATTATATTGAAGACATTTTTCTTTTTTAAAAAAAGTTGGCAGCCGGGCGTGGTGGCTCATGCCTATAATCCTAGCACTCTGGGGAGGTTGAGGTGGCAGTATCACTTGAGTTCAGGAGTTCAAGACCAGCCTGAGCAAGATTGAGATCCTGTGTCTACTAAAAATAGAAAAAAATAGCTGGGTGCAGTGTTGCACACCTGTAGTACCAGCTACTCAGGAGACTGAGGCAGGAGGCTCGCTTGAGCCCAAGAGTTTGAGGTTGCTGTGGTGACACCGCTGCGTTCTAGCAGGGGGGCAACAGAGCAAGACTCTGTCTCAAAAAAAAAGAAAATTTGGCTAAATGGTCTCTTTGTCAAATCAAGCCAGAAGATGTCACAAAAAAAAATTATATTTAGTAAATGTTTAGTATGTTTATATTCATCTTGAGAAGTTTTTTGAAGGAATCGCATTCATTCAGTGAACATTTGAGTTTCTGTTCTGTTCTAAGTTTTGAGTGTAACATGCCTCTTTTTTCAAGAAGTTTTCATAAGTGCCCATTGTATGAGTAGAGGAAGATGTGCCTGCTTTTTGCTCATATGGCATATTGTACCTACTTATTTATAGCAACTGTCTACTTACTCCTTCTCTAACCTGGAAGTTCCTTGGAGGTAGAGACTATTCCTTCTTCACGGTTTTTACCCTGTATTTAGCGTAGTAAATAGTCATTGATTGAATGAAGGAATATACTTTTGAAGGAACTGGGGAAGACTTTATGATTACGCTGACATTTTGAATGTGACATTAAAGGATGGACGACATACTGATGTGTTGATGGGGGTGGAGGATAGGATTACCAGAGAAATACAGATTTTGCATGAGACATACTTGTATCAAAAAATTATTCATTGTTTATCTGAACTTCAAATTTAACTGGGCATCCTGTATTTTTACTTGCTGAAAGTGACAACTCTAAGGAGGGAGAGTGAGTAGTCCCTCTAGGTGGAACAGAACCACCCACACAGTGCTATGAGCTGAATTCATATGCCTGCAGAATGGTAAGTGGTCTGGTTGGACAGGGTGTACACAGGGATGTTTGGTATAGGTCGATGCCAAAGCAGGGAAGACTATTGAGCACTGAGCCAGAGAATTAAGATGAATTTGGTAAGCAGTGAAGAATTTACAAAATATATAAACAAGGTATTGACAGGGTCATAGTTAAGCCATCAAGAGATTAGTCTGAAATTAACTGTAGATGAACTGGAGAAAGACGAGGTTAGAGGAGGGAGGCAGAGACAGGAGGTTGCCGTTATCCTCTGTGCTCCAATCTCCCGCCCTCCTCCTCTTCCTCTGTGACCTCACCTTTGGTCCTGGATCCCTTCTCCCTTTTTTTCTTGGTTTGTCTGTCCCCTTGGAGGTTCTTCTGTCCATTCTTATATCCCTGTTTGCATAATTCACTACTACAGCCATTCGTTCACTATCCACTTCATTTCCTCTGGTTGTCTGTTGGATTCGGTTTGCTGAGTTTACAGTTCTGAGTCCATCGCGTCACCTACTTCTGAAGTCAGCGCTGCGTCTTCTTGGAGAAAAACAACTGGGTGGCTTGACGTCCCTAGAAATGAGTGGCTCTGTTTATTGCTGGCCCTCCATCAAATCTCTAGCTCATCTCTCATCAGCCCTTTTCTACCATTTTCTACAGCAGCTGTCTAAAACCTTCACTCTATTCCTACTTCTGTCCTTTCTCTCAGATGATCTTGGCTCCTACCTTATACAGATATGAAGGCTGCGTTTGACTCTTTCGTTCAACTATTCTTCCCCCCACCCCCACCACCAGCAAATGTGCCTCCGTTTTTCACTTCCTTCTCACTTCAATAGCATTCATCCCACAAGTACTTACTGGGTACCCACTATGTACTAGGCACTGTTAGAGAAGTTTAGGGTTCATCAGTGAACAAGGCCAGTAAAGGTCCCTGCTCTTTTGGAGGAAGAGCTGTGCCTCACCCTGCCAGAGCAGGAGCTCATGACCACATCCCCATCCTCAGGGCTCTTGATCCTCACCTTTCTGCTGATTTTCACCAGTTCCATCCCATCTGCTAGAAACATGCTTAAGTCTTTTCCTTTAAAAATTCTCTCTTTATAACCATGTAACCAGAGTTTCTTGAACAATTAGGCCCCGCGCATTGTCACCATTTCTTAATTCCCCATTTCCTTCTCAGCCTAATATAATATAATGTAGTTTCTGCCTCCCCTATTCAAGCGAATGTGTTCTCATTAAGATTAACAGGGGTTTCTCAATATTCAGATCTAGTGGGTATTTTTCAGTCTTTTATTGCTTGGTCTCTTTGCCACATTTAAAACTCTACTGCCTTGAATTCTTTTTTTTTTTTTTTTTTAACAAAAATATCATATTTTTATTTTTATTTTTTTTAATTTCAACATATTATGGGGTACAAATGTTTACATTACGTATATTGCCCTTGCCCCACCCTAGTCAGAGCTTCAAGTGTGTCCTTCCCCGAGATGGTGCGCACTGCACACGTTACGTGTGTATATACCCATCCCTTCCTCTCCCCCTACCCTCCTCCGATCTGCCCAACACCCGATGAATGTTATTACTATATGTTCACTTAAGTGTTGATCAGTTAATACCAACTTGATGGTGAGTACATGTGGTGCTTGTTTTTCCATTCTTAGGATACTTCACTTAATAGATTATTTGACCAAGGTATGTGTTTTTCCACCTTGAAATTTTTTTTTCTATTGTTGGAATGGCTACCTCAACTTTCTTTTGGTTTATATTTGCCATTCTTTTATTATCAGCCTTTCCATATTTCTATATTGTTTTGTTTTAGGTGTGTGTCTTGTAGCTAACATGTTGTTTTACCTTTTTAAAAAATCAAATATGAGCATCCCTGTCTTTAATTGGTGCATTTAGAACACATGTATATTGATTATTGTTCTCTTAGGATCATTTTTGCTGTCTTATTTCATGTTTAACTGTACTTTTTCCCTATATTTTCATTTCCCATCTACTTTTGGTAGGTAAGAATTTCTTCTGGTTTGAGAGTTATACATTCTATCTTTATCCTCCTGGCGATGGTCCCTAACTTATTAACAGCTCTTGGTTTGCCAGTACCTCTGTCTTCCCACTGAACTCATTCTCACCTCCGTCCGCTTCCTCCCTCCTACCCTACCTACTCCCATATTGGTGCCTACATTTTTACTTTAGGATTGCCTTAATTTTTTTGTTGTTGTTCTTATGATTGTGGCTTTGTATGCAAGATTAAAATTATGTAATATTATATGCCTTATTTTCCACATACTGTGTAATAACATCTTGCATTTATTTATTTTTTCACTGGACTACTTCCTCGTAGGACCTTTTGAAAGAGGGTATTCATGTGATAAAAACTTTCAAGAACTTGTATAGTTGAGAATATTTTTATTTCTTTTTTATGTTTAAATAATAGATGAATCTCAGAATCTAGGTTCAGAGTTCTTTTTCTGTAACACTTTGAAAATATGAATTCACTGTCTTCTTGAATCTAGTGTTGATGCTTTGAGATAGAAGATGATATTAAACTGTTTCTTTTTCCTTTGGAATATTTCTTTTTCCTTCCTTCTCCCTTTAGCAGTATTTCCTCGGCTTTCATATTTTTAAATTTCATGCCAAAAAAATGTGCCTAGGTGTGTTTTTTCTTTAGTCGTTGTATTTGGGACACTGTGAATCCTTTCATTCTGTGGTCTTTAATTTTTCTTTAATAATAGGAAATTTCTCAGCCATTATTTCTTCAAAGATTTCCTTCTTATTTTCATCTCCTTCAGGGACTGCCATTATATAGGTGTTATTCTCTTCGTCGTCTTGCTTTTTCTTCTTTGTTAGAATTTTCTGTTTCCTCAACCTTATCTTTCAGATTGCTATTTTGTGTTTTAGTACGTACATCCTTCTATTTAACCTCTCTGTTAAGGCATAGGACACAAGTTAAGAATAATGCTTTGAGTTTCTTCAGTTTTCTCATCTATAGAATGGGAATAATAACACCTACCTTTTAGAATTGTTTTTTGAGGATTAAGTGATCTAATCCATACAAAGTGCTTAGAACAAACTAAGTTATAGTAAGTGAGGGCTGCTATGATATTTTTTCTCAATGTTTATGTCTTTCATACTCAGTATTTCTCATTGGTTATTCTTTATAACTGCTTCTTTTTGTTTCCTGTTACCTATAAAACTCCATTATCTTTTTTAGAATGTCTGTTACGTTTATTTGACATTCTTATTATAGCCTATCCATTAATTCTGCTTTCTCTCTTACACATGGTTCCATTTGTTACCATTATTTTTTAGTGGCTGCATTCTCCAGATGCCTAGCTTTTTTTTTTTTTTTTTTTTTTTAATGAATACATACTTCCCTGGGAGGAACATCAGCTTCCTTATACGTCATTGTTTAGAGGTTGGGGGAAGGCAGGTAATCAGGAGAGAGTGGAAGCCTGGTCCTAGCTGGGGTTTAGGGAAGGCAGGCGAAGACCTCAAGTCAGAGAAGCTCTGCCTTCACCATCTGGGCTTGACCACAGCCCTTTTCCCACCCCAGCCAGGCAGGCCCTGCACCTTAGAGACCCTCTCTTCACCTCTACTCCCAACCCTCCTACTTTCCAAGTTCTGCCTTCTTCAGTTGTAACCCTGCCCAGCTGGTGCAGAAGGGAGGAACCGAGATGGGTTGGGAGGGGCTAGAAAGGAGATTTTCAGTGACCAGCTGGTCTGCCTGCACCCAGTGTTATCTGGCCCCCATTGTCTTTGGGCTTGTGTGCCACCCTGCTGTTAATCCATTGGTCCTGTGGCTGTCACTGGGCTGATGTTGCTGTTTTCCTGCCTTGCTCTGCGGGCCAGGAAAGCCATGCTCCCATGAAGGCAGAGTAGAGGGAGCAAAGTAGTTAGGCAACTCAAAAGCCCTTCCCGAATTATCCTGTGTGTGGATCCAGGCTCTCTCTTGCTCTCTGCTGGTGTTTACTTTCATACCTTCTATCTCCCCTGGGGTTTTCACAGCTTTTATGTTTCTCAGATCCGTGATTCTCTCCCTCTCAGTATCTAGACGGCGAGAAGCATCCTGTTGTCTTTGTCAGTTCTCCATTTTCTCGTGGCTAGAAGTTTGTACTTTTCCTTTTATATCATTATTTTAATATCCCCTCATCTATTAGACTGTTAAAGCTGAAAACAATTTCATATTTTTAGGAAGCTATCCAATTACATATATGTAAGGCCAGTTAATTTTAGTCTCATGGTAGAGGATGAAATTAATGAAATAAATACATTTATTAAAAGAAAACTTTGAATTATAAGGCAACCCACATTATTAAACTTCAGATGAACATTATAATAACACTGTTCTACAGTATCAGTGTATTCATCTTATGTCAACAAGTTATCTCTCTGCTAATAACTTCAGATTCCCTTGTCATCTTTCTATTTGAATTTTATGAAGAGATTTATTGTACTAAATTGTCAGTCCTCTTGAAGCCAATTGGTATTTAACTAAGATATTCTATGAGGATTTCATGTCATATATATGGTGGAACATTTAACATTATCATTAAGAACTGTGGTAGAAAGTACACAAAAATATATAATGTAAATCATATTGCTTTTATCATCAAATAGATCTTATGAGAAATCCTGGAAAAAAGCCTTTAACATGACATCTTTTGCACTTATGCTTGTGCTGATGTTTCTTATTTCTGTATTCATTGAAGATGCACAGTAATCAAAAGGGCTTACTTCCGGAGCCAAATCCAGTACAAATTATGAAAAGTTTAAACAACCCTGCCATGTTACAAGTTCTTCTACAACCCCAGCTATGTGGGCGAGCTGTTAAACCAGGTAAGCACCACGTTCACTAATTAAATACAGAAGTTGGCATGAACTTAATTGTGCTGTCTTACATGTGAAATGTGAAAAAATAAATTTACTTGTGAAAAAACACATTTAAATTAGTCTAAAAATACTTAATTTTTCTAGGACCTGCTAATGAATTTTAATCAATAATCTGAGGTGTTAATGTATTTTGACTATTTTTGGTAGGTACAACCTGTGTATGTGTTTCTTTTGTTTTTTACTATTAATAAATGTTAAATATTAAACTTTCAGTTTAGCTCTTTGTTGACATGAATTTATAGACCAGGTAATAATTAACACACTATATTGTTGTAGCCTGTATTTTTAGCAGAATTATTTTGTCGAAAAGTGCTAAATGTTTCTTCTTTGTTCTTCCTTTTTTCTGTTCTAGAATTGTTTCACCTTGTAGCAAATAACAAAAGCATTATTATTTTCTAAGTATTATGCAAATCTTTATAATATCAGTATACATTAAATATCTACCTATTTAGTATTCTTTCTCCAGTAAGAGGTTACCTTCTGAAATAATGCAACTTTATGTGTAGGAAAATGTCTGTTTTAGTGTTAGGAAGAAGTGAATGACTATACAGTAGTGCCAGCTTTGCCATGGTTTTGCTTTCTACAGTTTCCATTAGCTATGGTCTGAAAATATTAAATGGAAAATTACAGAAATAAACAGTTCATAAATTTTAAATTGTGCACCATTCTGAGTAGCATGATGTAATCTCATGCTGTCCCACTCTGTCCTCCTTGGGCTGTGAATCATCCCTTTGTCCAGAATATCTACTCTGTATATGTTACTTACCCATTAGTCACTTTATCAGATCAACTGTTATCAGATTAACTGTTGTATCACAGTGCTTGTGTACAAGTAACCTTTATTTTTTTAAAATAATGGCCCCAAAGCATAAGAGTAGTGATGCAGGCCATTTGGATATGCCAAAGAGATGCTACAAAGTGCTTTCTTTAGTGAAAAGATAAAAGTTCTTATTTAATAAGGAAAGAAAAAAAATTATATGCTGAAGTTGCCAAGATCTACAATAAGAACGAATTTTCTATCCACAAAATTGTGAAGAAAGAAAAAGAAATTCATACGTAGTATATATAAGATTCAGTACTATCCATCATTTCAGGCATCCACTGGGGGTCTTGGAACATATCCCCCACTGATAAGGGGGTCTGCTATATCCGACACTAAAGTTTAGAGTGAATATGTTTAGAGCAAATGTATTAAATATAATCATTCTGTTTCAGTCCCAGCTGGTCTAACACCAGCTTGTGTACTGAAATATTTTTTTTTAGTGTACTGCAGTTTAATTCTAGCACTAACTACCTAGAGCTAGCGTGGACCCCACAAGAGTACAGTCCTCCATATTACTGCCCCCACATTAGACCCCAGCCACAAGTTCAGGGGGATCTATCTCTAGGCCACTTGCATTTATGACCAACTGGCTACAAATTTGGGAGTCCCCACAACTCCCTCACATTCAATAATTCACTAGAATGACTCACAGAACTCAGGAAAGCACTATACTTATAAGTATAGTTTTATATAATAAAGGATATAACTCAGGCACAGCCAAATGAAGAGCCACTTACGACAAGGTCTTGGAGGGTCTTGAATGTAGCGCTTCTTTGCCTTCTCCCCATCAAATAAGGACACGTCACCCACCCAGTGCATTAGTGTGTTTTCCAACCAGGAATCTCTACCGAACTTTGAGTCCAGAGTTTTTACTGGGGTTTCACTATGTGGGTGTGATTGATTGGCCCTGGGATTGAACTCAGTCTCCAGTCCCCTTCCACTCCCTGGAAGTTAGGAGGTCAGGCTGATATCACATGGTGCAAAGTCCCAACTCTCTAATCACATGGTTGATCTTTTGGCAGCATTAGCCCCCATCCTGAAGCTGTCTATAGGCCCACCATAAATCACCTCATAAGCATAACAGAGACACTCCTGTAACTCTGGAAATTCTAAGCATTTAGAGACTCCTTCCTAGGAGGAAGACTCCTAGGAAGACTCCTTCCTGGGTGCCAAGGGACCCAAGGCCAGTAAAATTCTTTATTATATAACAACATTCATATTAAGTACTTAATATAATCATTAATTATTAATATTGGCATATAAGGAGCAGTTCTACAGGTTTTCTGACTTGGCCTGTTATGCAATCAGATATCTCTTCTGCAGTTTTAATGGTACAGAGTTATCCATTTTTTGTCTTGACCACACAAAGGATTAAAACCTCATTATTTCTCAAGGCAACCTATTCCCTGGTTTGACAATTTTAATTACTAGAAAGTTCTTATATTAGGTGTTAATCCTTGTAATTTAGCCACTTGTTCAAGTTCTGCCTCTGAAGAAATACAGAATAAATCTATTCCTTCTTTTATAAGAAAAGCCTTCTAATATTTGAAGACAAGTACCAGGAAACCTCAGTCATATTTTGTTTTCCCCATATTCTGTTCCCTAGACCAGTTCTTCCTTTTTTTTTTTTTGACTATACAACCTTATCAGTAAAATAAATTTTGAGCAGAGCCCCAATATATACCATATATGTATCAATTATATAGCATTAATTAAATGAACCTTTGTCAGTCCATATATTATAAAAGAAGTTTAGTATTGTCCTTTTTAAAGATGAAAGTAAAAATAATATGAATTGTATTTTCTTCTACAACTCTCTTTTATACCTCTTATGTCTCTTTGGAAACTACAGTCCTATATTTGACTTTCCATGACATGTCAAAAGAGATGTACGTTAACTCCCCCACAGGTTCTCTTGTGGATATAGTCTAGGTTTTCTGGGTTGTCCTAAAATACAGCATGCACAGATACAAACGTATCCTGTAGATTGGGTCTGATCAGCACAGAATGCAGTAGGATTTCCTTCCTGTTATCATTATTTTTCACTTAATGCAGTCCAAGATTGTGTTAGTATTTAAAGAAGTATACCATCTCTAATCATCAGGGAAATGCAAATCAAAACCACAATGAGATATCACTTATCTCCAGTGAGAATGACCTTTATCAAAAAGTCCCAAAGCAATAAATGTTGGCATGGATGCAGAGAGATACGAACACTCATACACTGCTGGTGGGACTGCAAACTAGTACAACCTCTGTGGAAAGTAATGTGAAGATACCTCAAAGAGCTGCAAGTAGAACTACCATTTGATCCAGCAATCCCATTACTGGGCATCTACTCAAAGGAACAAAAGACATTCTATAAAAAAGACATCTGCACTAGAATGTTTATAGCAGCACAGTTTACAATTGCAAAGATATGGAAACAACCCAAGTGTTCATCAATACATGAGTACATTAATAAAATGTGGTATATACATACCATGGAGTTCTACTCAGCCACAAAAAGCAATGGTGATCTAGCACCTCTTGTATTTTCCTGGATAGAGCTGGAGCCCATTCTACTAAGTGAAGTATCCCAAGAATGGAAAAATAAGCACCACATGTACTCACCATCAAATTGGTATTAACTGACTTAACTGACCAACACTTAAGTACACGTATAGTATAACATTAATTGGGTGTCAGGCAGGTGGGAGGAGGAGGAGGTGATGGGTATATACACACCTAATGGGTGCGGTACGCACCCTCTGGGAGATAGACACGCCTGAAGCTCTGACTTGGTTGAGGCAAAGACAATATATGTAACCTAAACATTTGTACCCTGTAATATGCTGAAAAATAAATAAGTAAATAGATAGATGGATGGATAGATAGATAGAAGTATACCACGCTCTTGAGTCTTACAGAAAGTATTGTATACACCTGTCGACTCAGCTGTCTTTAATAATTTCTCCCCAGTATTATTTTTGTCTCTTCTTTTCATTGAAGACTAAATATTCTTCACTCTGCTTTTCTACTCAGATTGATGTATGGCCACATGGGAGTTGGCTTCTTTATGTTTAGTTCTACTTTCTAAATTTTAAGTAAGATGTGTTTTAGTATTACACTGACACAGAAATTATTTCACTAAGCATAGCCTTTTCTTCGTGTGGGTGTCAAGGGCAGAGGATTAAATCCCCACCTCACTTGAGCACATGCAAAGCTGGAGAATGTGTGGAAAGTTTCTTGATGTTGAGGAAAGACAAAGTGTCTTGTTAATCAATAAATTCCATTGTTTTTCCTTTACTATGTTTTTTTACTATATCCTAACTATCCCTTATTATATCCTGAACTCCTCATAGAGGCCTTCTCTGAGCAAACTAAATTAATGATAAAGAATTGTAATTCTTCATACCCTGGCCCTCCTTCTTTTTCATTGTATCATTTTTCAAATAACTGACATACATTATAAATTTACTTGTTTATTGCCTGTTTCTCCCAGTAGGAAGGAAGCTCCTCCAGCTAGGCAGGTATTTCTGTCTTGTTCATCACAAGCACCCAGAACAGAACTACTATTTATAGTTAAAGGCACTCAAATATTGGTTTACTGATTAAATTCCTTCCTTTACACCTGTGTCCAACAACTTATGTATACCTTGTTACTCACATATGGGCTAGTCTATAAATTGCTAACTGCTTTTTTGGTCTGCCTTCTTTTCCATCGAATCTATTCTGCACACTGCTATCAGATCAATTTCCCTCCCAGATCCAATTTGATTATGTTTCTCCAACCAAGCTGATCTTTTCTCTTCAATCCAGACCTTTCAGTGACCTTTAAAAATAAAGTATAATGTATATATTCTAGATTTTTATGTGTATCTGTTACAAATTTAACTATTATATAATCACTTATAGTTTAAACTGTATTTTTTAAACACTTTTATTGAGGTATAATTAATGAGCATTAAATTGCACATATCCGAAATATACAGATTTATACATTTTGATGTATATATTCACCCATGAAATCACCACCACAATTGAATAATAAACATGTACATTACCCCCAAAAGTTTCCTTTTGCCCCTTTGTAATCGATCCCCCTAACTTGTCCTCAGGAAACCACTAATGTGCTGTCCCTATAGTTGGTGTTTTCTAGAAATTTGTATGAAAGGAATCACACAGTATGTACTATTTGGCTTCTTTCAGTCAGCTTACTATTTTGAGATTCATTCATATTGCATGTATCAGTAGCTTTTTCCTTTTTATTCTGAGTATTATTTCATAATTTGCTTAATCATTGATTTGTTGATAAACATTTAGGTTATTTTCAGTTTGAGGCCATTACAAAATTGGTATGGATGTTTGTGTACTAGTCTTTATGTAGACTTATGCTTTGGTTTCACTTGGGCAAATAACTAGTTGTGGGATGGCTGGGTCACATGGCAGGTGCATGTTGAAGTTGTAAGAAACTGCCAACTGCTGTCCAGTGTGCTGGAGCCATTTTACACTCTCACCTTCAGACTCTAGCTCCAGTTTGCTCAGTATCCCCAGAAACACTTGGTATGTTGGTTTTTTATTAATAATTTTAGCCTTTCTGTTGGGTATATAGTGCTATCTTATTGTGGTTTTGATTTGAATATTTCTTTTGACTAATGATTTTGAGCATCTTTTAATGTGCAGTTTGCCATCTTGGTATCTTCTTTGGTGACTTGTCTTTTAAAATATTTTGTACATTTTAAAATTGAGTTGTTTGTGTTAAGTTGCAAGAGTTTCTTTATTTGAGATACAAGTTCTCCGTTGGATATATGGTTTGCAAATATTTTCTCCCACTCTGTAGGTTGTCCTTTTATTTTGTTAACAGTGTCTTTTGAAGAGCAATTTTTTCATTTGTTTGTTTTTGTTTTTGAGGCAGGGTCTTGCTCTGCTGCCTGGGCTAGAGTGGAGTGGCATCACCATAGCTCACTACAACCTCACACTCGTGGGCTTGAGCGATCCTCCTGCCTCAGCCTCCCAAGTCACTGGGACTATAGGCGCATGCCACCATGCCTGGCTAGTTTTTCTATTTTTTTGTAGAGACAGGGTCTCACTCTGGCTCAGGCTAGTCTTGAATTCCTGGCCTCAAGTGATCCTCCCGCCTCAGCCTCCCAAAGTGCTAGGATTATGAGTATGAGGCACTGTACCCAACCAAAGAGCAAAAATTTTTATTTTGACAAAGTTCAATTTATTATTTTTTTCTTTTATAATTTGTACTTCCCGTGTGACATTTGAGAAATCTTTGCCAAATTTAAAGTCACTAAGATTTTCTCATGTTTTCTTCAAGAAGTTTTAGAATTTTATTCCTTATATTTAGATTTATGATTCATTGTGAGTTAATATTTGTTTATGGTGTGAAGTAGGAGTCCAGGTTCTTTTATTTATTTATTTATTTTACATATGGTTATATAGTTGTTCAAGCATCATTTGTTTAAAAAGATTATCCTTTTCCATTGAATTTTTTGACACCTTTGTTAAAAATCAGCTCACCATGTATGTATGAATCTATATCTGAAATCAACTGTTCTTTTCATTGATCTAAATATGTCTTTATACCAGTGCTGTCTTTATATAAAAATACCTGTTCTGATAAATGAAACTATATAATAAAGTTCTGAAATCAGTTAGTATACATTCTCCAACTTTATTCTTCTTTTTCAAAGTTGTTTTGGCTAGTCTAGGTCATTTGCATATGAATTTTAGAATCAGCTTGTCAATTTCTGTGAACAATGTCTGCTGGCATTTTCATTGGGGTTGTGTTGAATCTATATACTAATTTGAGTAGGATTGACAATAATTCTAAGGCTTCTGATCCATAAATATAACTCTCCATTTGTTTAGACATTCTTTAATTTCTCTCAGCAATGTTTTATAGTTTTCAGGGTACAAATCTTTTACATCTTTTGTCAGATTTATCCATAATATTTCATATTTCTTGATGTTATTTTAAATTACATTGCTTTTAATTTCAGTGTAATCTTGTTGCTAGCATATAGAAGTAGAATTGATTATATGTGTTTATCTTATATCTTGCAACCTTGCTAAACTCACTTATTTCTAGTAGATTTTTGTTAGGATTTCCTATATAGATAATCATGTCATCTACAAATAAAAATAATTTTACTTCTTCCTTTCTAATATTTATACCTTTTATTTCTTTTCTTTGTTTTTTTATGTGATAGAAATTCTAGTATAGTTGTACATAGAACTGGTCAGAGCAGATGTCCTTGCCTTGTTCCCAGTCTCATGGAGAAAACATTCTTTTGCTATTAAGTATTATCTTAGCTATACTTTTTTCATAGATTTCTTTTATCAAGCTGGGGAATTTACCTTCTGTTCCTACATTGTTGATAAGTTTTATCATGATGATTGCTGAAATTTGTTGGATGCTTTTCTCTGTCTCTTCTGTCTATTGAGATGATCATATGTTTCCTTTTTTGTTTGGCTGTTAATGTGATACATTACATTGATGATTTTGTTTGTTTGTTTTGAGATAGGGTCTCGTTGTGTTGCCCAGGCTAGAGTGCAGTGGCATGATCATAGCTCACTACAACCTCCAATGCCTAGGCTCAAGTGATTCTCCTACCTTAGCCTCCTGAGTAGCTGGAACTACAGGCGCATGCTACCACTGCCCACCTAATTTTTTTATTTCTTGTAGAGACGGGTTCTCGCTATGTTGCTTAGGCTGGTCTTGAACTCCTGGCCTCAAGCAATCCTCTTGGCTCGGCATCCCAAGGTGCTAGGATTACAGGCATGAGCCACTGTGCCTGGCCTACCTTGATGATTTTTGAATGTTATACCAACCTTTTTTTCCTAGGGTAAATCTTTCTTAGTCATGATGTATTATAATCCTTTTTATGTATTGTTGGATTTACTGTGATTTAGTTTAGAATTTTTTCATCTGTGTTTATGAAGCTTATTGGTCTGTAATCTTCTTTCCTTATAATATATTTTCTGATTTTGTCATAAAGATAATGCTAACCTGATATGATGATTTGGGAAATATTCCCTCTCTTCACTCGTGAGAATTTGTGTTCAGTACTTTTTTTTTTTGAAAAAGAGTCTCACTCTGTTTCCCTGAGTAGAGTGCTGTGGCATTAGCCTAGCTCACAGCAACCTCAGACTCCTGGGCTTAAGCAATCCTCCTGCCTCAGCGTCCCGAATAGCTGGGACTACAGGCATGTGCCACAATGCCTGGCTAAGTTTTTTCGATTTTTAGTAGAGACGGGGTCTCGCTCTTGCTCAGACTGGTCTCGAACTCCTGAGCTCAAGTGATCCTCCTGCCTCGGCCTCCTGGAGTGCTCGTGTTACAGATGTGAGCCAGCGTGCCCGACCTGTGTTCAGTGCTGTTATTTCTTCCTTATATATTTGGTACAATTTACTAGTGAAGTCATCTGTGTCTTGAATTTTTTAAGGAAGATTTCTAACTACAAATTCAATTTCTTTAATATATAGGAGCTACTTCAGGATATCTTTCTTCTTGAGCAAGTTTTGGTAGTTTGTCTTTTGAGGAAATTATCTATTTTGTGTAAGTGTTACCGAATTTATTGGAATGACATTGTTCATAGTGTTCCTTTGTGTCTTCTCTCTTTTTTCCTGAAGTCTGGCTAAAGGTTTATCAATATTATTGACCTTTTCAAAAAGCCAGCTTTTGATTTCATTGACTTTCTCTGATTGTTTTCTGTTTTCTATTTCATTGGTTTCTGCTTTAATTTTTATCTTCTGTTTTCTTCTGCTTATTTTGGGCGTAACTTGTTCTCCTTTTTTTGGTTTCTTACAACAAAATTATTTACTTGAGACCTTTCTTTTTTTAATTTGTGTTTAGGACTGCAAATTTCCCTCTAACCACTGTATCTCACAAATCTTGATATATTAATTATAATTTTCCTTCATTTCAAGATACTTTCTTATTTCCATTTTGGTTTCTTTTTTGATCCATGGTTTATTTATAAGTCTGTTACTTAAGTTCCAAATTTTGGAGATTTTTCACATTTTTTTTTTTGGTTATGGATAACTAATTCACTTGTAGTCAGAGAAGATACTTTGTATGATTTAAATTTATAAATTTGAATTTAAACTTGTTTCACGGCCCAGAGTATGGACTACATTGGTAAATATTCCATGTGTACTTTGGAAGAATGCGCATTCTGCTATAGTTGGGTAAATGTCAATTAGATCCAACTGGTGGATAGCATTGTTCAGGTCTTTTATGTCCTTACTAATTTTCTGTCAACTTATTCTATTAATTACTGAGCGGAGGGATGGGGCACAATGGTAGTCCAAGCCAAGAGCTAAGGTTAAGGGCAGGTAGGTGTGAGGCTGTGTACATTTTCAGATTGTTTTTATTCTGGTGGGGTTTTTTTGTTTTGGTTTTGTTGTTATAAACTGGGAGGTAATTGTGTTTAGTAAAAGCTGTGAAGAAAAATATATTTCACTGTTGAACAACAAAATACAGTGACTATCTGAAAAAGGAGGGGTTGTTGAAATTTCTAGTCATAATTATGGATTTATCTACTTTTCATTTAATTCTGTACATTTTTGCTTTATATATTTTGAAGCCTTGTTATTTAGTGCACAAACATTTAAGATTGTTGCATTCTCTTGGTGAGTTGGCCCCCTTATGGTAACAAAATCACAATTGTTATCCCTGGTGATATTTTTTGCTTGGGAACTTCTTAATATTAATTTAGCCAGCAGTTTTAAAAAATTAATATTAGCACATCTATCTATATCTAAATATCAATAAATGTGTATATCTAATAAAATATCTTTTAAGTTGCCAAGTGGGTTTATATTTTAGTTTATCTTGGAAAATCCTTTTCTCATATTTGCAGTATTACCACTCGCTGCTCCATTAATAATTTATGACTTGAATGTAGTTTTAAAAGTGCTTTGGTATCTGTTATTTGTAGTTCCCATAATAATTTTTCAAGGAAGGATATTTTCAGTTAGCTTTTGTAGATGACACATCTAGGGCTTTGCAATTTAGATGTTTTGCCCCAGGTCGTGGTTAATTTGGTAAGGAGGTGGTGTGTCTTAAAAACGCCCATTCTTTGAACTTCAACTCCAGAATTTAAAAAGTATTCACTCTTCTACTTATTTTTTAAAATTAAAAAAAATTTTAATTGGCATGTAATAATTTTACATATTTATGGATACAGAGTGATTTTGTTACATGTATACAATGTGTAGTGATTGAATCAGGGTAATTAGCATATCTATCACCTCAATATTCTGGATATTAATCCCTTGTTGGATAAATTCTAATTGGCATGTAATAATTTTACATATTTATGGATACAGAGTGATTTTGTTACATGTATACAATGTGTAGTGATTAAATCAGGGTAATTAGCATATCTATCACCTCAATATTCTGGATATTAATCCCTTGTTGGATAAATTCTTTGTAGATATATTCTCTCATTTTAGAGGTTTTCTCATCACTCTGTTGATTGTTTCCTTTGCTGTGCAGAAGCTTTTTAGTTTGATATAATCCTGTTTGCCTCTTTTTCCTTTTGTTACCTGTACTTTTGAAGTCTGACCCATAAAATCTTCACCCAGACAAATGTCCTGAAGCATTTCTACTATGTTTTCTTCTAGTAGTTTCACAGTTTGGGATCTTACATTTAAGTCCTTAATCATTTTGAGATGATTTTTGTATATGGTAAGAGATAGGAGTCTGGTTTCATTCTTCTGCATATGGATATCCAGTTTTCCCAGTACCATTTATTGAAGAGGCTGCACTCAAATTGTATTTATAGGTCAAGTAGTATTTTCTCTAATTTTCTATGGTTAACTCCCTAACATATTGCTTGCAAGGGAGTTCTTTCTGTGTGCCAATTTTCTACCCAGAAATGCCTTTTTTTCCATGTCAAAGTAGGTATTAGAATTCTAAAAGGGTCCCCTTCCATATATCCTCACATTGTCATAACTCTCCTAAATTTATGCATTATCTCCATTCCCACACAGTCTGGGTACTTACACCTTTGCTAAAGAGAATATTGAAATCTGTTGAATTACACAGTTTCCTGTGCGTTGATTAGCTGATATAATTCTGTACCTGAAACCAAGCTGTTGTATCATTCTTGCTCTCTAAGGCAGTCCCAATGTAGACTTGGATAGATACTAAAAATTTGGTTGCAAAAAGGATTTATTTCATTTATTTATTTCACTTTTCATAGTTCAGTGTTTTCTATTTTGCTACATGTACATTACAAAAAACTATTAGCAGGACCTTTTCTGTACACTAAATACTTTGTGTATTATATATACATAATTTTTTATGTTATGACTATTTCTAGCTACTTTACAATAATTAGATGGAATTTCTTCATATATTTTTAATCTCGTTCTTTTTGGTTTTGTTCTACATTCTAAAAACATCTCTTTTGAAATGTACTCTGGTATTTGGACTGTTAGTCTTGATTAAGAGTATAGTTACCATTTATTCCTGTTATCTCTGTGTACAGTTTTGTTTTTATTTTGTAAATATTTTCACGTACATATATTATCTTAATTAGATTTTACATAAGCTTTTCAAGGACAAGAGTTGTTTCTTGTCCTCTATTTCCACCTTCTGCCAAAATCCCTCAAACACCTAAAAAACCACATAGCAAATAATGTAGATTCATTTAGCACTATACTTACCAAAAGATACATATGTTTTGTTTCACCAAATGCTAGAGAATATTAAGCCTAGAGAATATTAGGTCTGGCATTTTACAATTGTAGCATAAGGTGTTGGCATTTTAAAACAATTTTCAGAGTTGAATCACAAGGAAAGGAGCCTGTCAGTTTTTACCAATGACAAGGTCAGTATGTCATTGAACTTCTAATGAATTTGTTAAAAGTGTAAAGAAATATTCATTTATCCTTTTTGGAGCTTGTTTTATTTACTTGTAATTCCATATATCTCATAAAGTTTTTACTTTTATTTTCTCAAAGCAGTTCTTGGAACACCTCACAGCTTGCCACATCTGATGAATCCATCCATCTCCCCTGCATTTTTACATTTGAATAAAGCACATCAGGTACATTGAGCACTGAAGCATCAAATATTTGCAGTCAATATTTTGCTTATTCTTGACATCTAAAATTCTCAATAAGTTAAATGGGTATTTTACTTTTAAATAAAAGCCTTGGTAACAAGTATGGCTACTAACTTCATAACTTAATGAGTCCATCAGATCCTATTCAGCTAATCAAAGCCACATAGTTCTATGTCTTAATATTTATTGATTTATATTTGTAGGGCTTTAAGAAGGGAAGCAGTATATTTTTGTGGCGTATTTTTTTTTCTAGATGATAAATTGGTTACTCAAAATAAGGCTTCTTCTGTGATCTTAAAAAAGTATAGAAAGAAAAAATCAATAACTTTGAATTCTTAAAATTTAGTTAATGTTATAAAAATAATTCATATATATGAGAATAAAGCATATTTTTCTTACCTTTTTCAGATAAGTGTATGTGTTTATATATATAAATGTTCATAATCTTAGAGGTAAACATTACTCATTAATTTCAGGTACTATTTAATAATGTAGAATTCTAATTACAAGTCAAGCCTAATATATAGTAGAGGTTTAATGTAAGTTGAATGAATGAATGTCTAGTCCTAAACTCAGCTTTTTAAGGGAAAGGCCTATTTTTTATTTTTCATCCTGAGAATCTAACGTAGAACTTGGTGGTACATTCTAGGGTCTTCATTCATCTACTCAACACATTTTATTGAGAATCTGATGTGTATGTACTGGATACTGTGCTAATCACCGAGGCTATGACATTGAATAAAACATTCATAGTCTCTGTTGTTATAGAATTCCAACCTGTAGGGAAAACAAACATTAAACAATCAATTACAATAAGGTGTGAAGAGAATGATATGAAAGAGGGAATTCGGAGTATTGATAATATTCCCTTTGTTTTAAGAGAAAGACCAAAATGCTTAATTTTGCCTTTAAGACCCATGCAAGCTGGCCCCTCCTGCCTCTCAGCTCATTGCACATCACTATCCCGCTACAATGGCCTGCTTTTGGTCCTCCTGAGGACCTTGTTTTCTTCTCCTTAGGTCTTTGCTCCTGCTGTCCCTTCTGCCTAGAATACTCCCCACCCCAACACCACCCAGTTTCCCCAGACTTCACCTGGTTATTTCTACACAGCCTTCAGATCTCAGTGCAAGAGTTCCTCAAGGAAACCTTCTATTACGATTTGTAATTATATGTTTTTATATTGTACTTAATGGCTCCCTTCCACAGGGTACTATAAGGTTCATGAGGACAGATCATATTATTGCATTTTTCACTATGTAGCACAGTCCATGATACATAGAAAGTGCTCAGTAAATCTTTGTTGAATGATTAAATGAATAAATAAATGAATAGAACATCACTGTCATTAAAGCAAAAAAAGGGTGAGAGGAAGGGAGGAAGGGTGAAAGAAGGAAAGAATGTAGAATTATCTCATGACCACATGGTCATCTCCTGCATATTATTGAAAGAATTAATTAGCTTTGTCTGAAATTAGAAAGTGAAATATTATATAGTAAGAAGCTATTGCTTTTACTCACATCACCTGGAGAATTGAACTTTAAAATGAATTGGGTTATGCAACAAATAGCTTTCCAAAATTAAACTAACTTAATGTTTTATCATTTTCACAGAGCTCACTTATGGGTAATACTTCTAATTTATTCCTTAAGAATCTTTCTCGTGTACCGCTGGCACAGCAACAGTTAATGAAGTTTGAGAATATTCATACTAATAATGTAAGTATGGTATTATTTTTTTCTTTTGAAATCAGTATATTCCTTTTCTAGAATCAAGCTGTTTATAAAATTGTTTATGAATTTTTGTAAGTGTTGTCTTTTTTAGGTTCCATCTTACCGCATGCGTGGGCAAAGATCTTATCTTTTCTTTTTCTTTTGTAGAAACCTGGCTTACTTGGAGAACCCCCAGCTGTGGTACTTCAAACCGCACTAGGAATAGGGTCAGTGCTTCCACTGAAAAAGGAATTGGGACATCACGGAGAAGCACATAAAAGTAAATGATGTGTATTTACCGAGAAGTCAGTAAACAGTCAAATTTGAGATTTACAGATGGTTTACCCATATTCTACTTTTATTTACAGGATGGTCAAATTTGAGTTTTATTTAGTCATTTAAAATTTGAAGAACCCTTTTCTGTTTTTAATATTGATAAGTCATTGATGGACTTGCTTCCATGCCGAGTTAAGACTTTCCCTGTTGGATATGCTTTAATATTTTATGCAGGTTCACAGCAGTATGAGGTAGAGACACGGATCCGTTGAAGACGGACATGCTGCCCACTGGGCTGACAGCACATTACTTGTGTGTCCATTTAATTGTTGCCTATATAAGAAACCCGTAGCTTTTAGACAAGAAATATCTAATATTTATAAATTTAAACTTTATTTATATTATCTTTAAAATATCTCCAAATTAGGAGTGGAAGAAAAATAATATATGTACTATGTACTTTCAAAACGCATGACAAAACAATTTTTTTTTCCAGCAAAACAGGAGCATGCTTTTATACTAAGATCTCTTATTTGAATGTGATTTTGAAGGGCACTTTCAGTTTTAAACTTAACTGAAATTTGCTTAAAGTAATCATGCTAAGTGAAAATAGAAGGACCACCTGTAATAAAAAAAAAGGTCAGTTAAATATGGGTAGCTTACTGAACCTCTTATCCATAAAACCAACTAGTCAAATATCAAGTAAACTTAGTTCTGACTGTTGAAATTGACTGGGTAAAAGTTAAACCAGTGAAGAAATTTTTGTGGTATGACAGGATCTGTTCTTCCAGAAAATTAAATTTTCTATGACTAAAAGCCTGTGTAAATGTGTATTATTTTTGTCAGATTAAATAAGCCATTTGCGTTAATGTGCGCTGCTTTAAGAACACTGAAAATTCAAAGTGTCCAAATAATTATATTGCTAAAAAAGATAGGAGAACCAGAGTATCCATCTCTAAATGATTAGCACTCAAAGTAATCGAAGAAATTTGTTTAGTGAATTTGCAAAATGTAAATTTGACTTAGTTATCAAAATTAGCTCTTTTCATTTAATTTTGACCTTCAGATTTTTAAAAAGTGGAATGATTCAGAATTTTCCTATTAAAACCTTTATTTCTTTCAGAAGTTCTTATTATTTCCTATAAATAAAAACATAATACTTTTGTGTATTAAATTTAGTGCTTATCTATTCACAATTATTGATTTTTTTTTTTTTAACCAGTGGTGTGCTGGTGTTTACCAGCCAGCTCTCTAGGTTAAAAAAAAAAGCCTTGATTTGTAGCGTTTATGTATCCATGTGTGTAAATACTTCAACCATGGCTGATTTCAGGTTACCAGTATGAAGACAATGAAATCGGGAATTGGGAAGAGATGTGCACAATCGGCTCTCATGAACTGATGCAAGCTGGCTAACCAAGTTTATTGTTGGATTCCATCAAACTTTATTAATTTTTACGTGTCAAAGAACATTTTAAACTTAAGACTTAATTATTTCCTTCAAATGTGGAAGCAGGCAAATTGCAATGACTGGGCATAAAAAAAAAAAAAAGCACCGATACAACTTAAATGCCAAAAAGAACATAAACTTTGCTCTCAATTTTATCAACTTTAAAATATATAATTAAAACTTGAAATTAAAAAATTTAATGTTATTGTTATTCTGAAAGTTGTTAAAAATAAGATCATCATTAGTATTGTAGGTTTTTGTTTTTTCATAAAGGAAATACCCAATTTACAACCTCTAATCTTACCTTTTGAATTTAACTGTTCTCTAATAGGTACAAAGTTGATTTCTCTGCATTTTGTCCATAACTTAACAAAATCAAAAGGACTATTGTGAATACGTTTTGTCTAACTAAAAGTTTTTTGCATTTGTGGTTCACTACAGCATCTAATCTGATTCCAACTCAAACAACTATAACAGCTGGAATGGGCATGTTACCATTCTTTCCAAATCAGCACCTTGCTGGACAAGCTGGGCCAGGCCACAGTAACACTCAGGAGAAACAGCCAGCCACAGTGGGAGTGGCGGAAGGCAATTTCTCAGGGTCACAGCCTTATCTTCAGACCTTTTCAAATCTTACCACTGGAGGCTTGCTGGCAGGATACCACAAGCAGCAGCAAAGCCAGCCAAAAGGCACAGAGGTAAGTTCAGGGGTAAGAAAACTGTGTATGTGCATGTACATATATATACACATGCATATATATATATATATATATATATATATATATAT
>NW_012138302.1:3986267-4004281 GCF_000956105.1 Propithecus coquereli | reverse complement strand
TTCGAACTCCTGAGCTCAAACAATCCGCCCGCCTCGGCCTCCCAGAGAGCTAGGATTACAGGCGTGAGCCACCGCGCCCGGCCAATTCTGGAAGTTTTTATCCAATCATTTTCTTGGTTTATATACCATTGATATTTATAAATGTTATACTAAGTAGGTAGAATAAAGTATATCTAATTTTTATTTTATTTGTACCCAAAAATACCCTTTGGTTTGTAAGTATTATAAAACTTAGGTAATAAGCAGCTTGTGAGGAAAAAACTTCATGCAGTTTGTTGTATTCAAATGTCAAAATAGTAATAATAATTTTGTAAAAAGTTTTGGTTTTCCTAGTCATAGCAGGCTGTATGGCTCAAATGCACTACAATTGTACGTTGAAAAGCTAAGGCAATTCTTCATAGAATGAATTTTTAAAACTTATCTGCAGTATCCATTGCTTGGATTATTGAGAGAAATTAAAACTTGTGTATAAATACTTCATACCTTTTTGCAGTCTTTAATTCATTGAAAGCACCAGAGTCTTTAGGAAAACTGGATTTGAAGTGATTCATGTCATGGGCAGATGAGTCTCTTTGCAAGAAGACAGCCAAAATGGGGCAGGGTCTGGAAAACAAGTCCTGTGAAGAGAATTCCAGGGCAATGGATATATGGAACCAGGAAAGGGAAGACCAAATGCATACACATTTTTTAAAACATTCAAAAGTAGTCATGTGGTATTTTGTGTTTCTCCAGTGGACAGAATTAGTCCAATAAGTATAACATACAAGAAAGCAGATTTAGGCTTAATGTAAGGAAGAACAATTCATGCTTTCAAGCAAAGAAAGTTTATTTCACAGAGATGGAATGTCATATCACTGAAAGCAATTGGACCCCATCTGTAAAGGATGTTATAGAAATGACTTCCCTTTCTGACAATAGGTGTTGGACCAGGTAACCTCAATGTTTTCTAATTGCAAGATTTAGACTTTGCTGAATAATTGGTTTAAATTTGCTTTAGATTTTTTAGACCTGCATCTTTAATACTGTGTTGACCAGTGACTCTTGAACCTACCTTTTTGTCTCCAAAATCACCTCTGGTGTTTAAAAAAATGATACTAATTGCAGAGGGCTGGACCCTAACGCCCCTGCCCCCGAGAATTCTATAATTTTATTCATGTAGATAGAGATGAGATCTATAGTTTTTGTTTACTGTGGTAAAAGATACAAAACAGAATTTACCATTTTAACTATTTATTTATTTATTTATTTTTTTGAGACAGAGTCTCACTCTCTTGCCTAGGGCGAGTGCCATGGCGTCAGCCTAGCTCACAGCAACCTCAGACTCCGGGCTCAAGCGATCCTCCTGCCTCAGCCTCCCAGGTAGCTGGGTCTACAGGCACGCGCCACCATGCCCGGCTAATTTTTTCTATTTTTAGTTGTTTGGCCAATTTCTTTCTATTTTTAGTAGAGACGGGGTCTCGCTCTTGCTCAGGCTGGTCTCGAACTTCTGAGCTCAGAACGATCCGCCCACCTCGGCCTCCCAGAGTGCTAGGATTACAGGCGTGAGCCACCGCGTCCGGCCCATTTTAACTATTTCTAAGTGTAGAATGGGGTGGCATTAATTACACTCACATGGCTGTGCAACCAACCCCAGAACAACTTCTCATACTGAAACTCTATCCATTAAACAATGACTCTTCATTTCCCACTCCCACTAGCCCCTGATAACCACTCTTTTCTACTTTTTGTCTCTGTGAATATGACTATTCTAAGTATCTCACATAAGTGGAGTCATAGAATATTTGTCCTTTTGTATCTGACTTATTTCACTTAGCATAACCTTTTCAAGGTTCATCTATGTTGTAGCACAGATCAGAATTTCCCTTTTTTCTAAGGCCAGATAATATTCCATTGTATGTATATGCCACATTTTTATGCATCCATCCATGAACACTTGGGTTGTTTCTACCTTTTGGCTGTTGTGAATAATGCTGCTATGAATAATGGTATACAAATGTCTTTTGGAGTCCCTGCTTTCAATTCTTTTGAGGAATTGCTGGATCATATTGTAATTCTATATTTAATTTTTTGAGGAATCACCATACTGTTTTCCACAGCAGCTGCACCATTTTACATTCCTACCGGCAGTGCACAAGGGTTCCAGTTTCTTCACATCCTAGCCAACACTTGTTTTCTGTTTTAATTATAACAAAAATATCATAGATTGAGGGGCTTAAACAACAAAACATTTGTATCTCACAGTTTTAGAGGCTGGAAAGGCTAAGATCAAGGTGTCAGCAGATCCAGTGTACAGTGAGGGTACTATTCCAGGTTTGCAGATGGCCATCTTGTCATTCCATCTGCACATGGAGAGCTAAAGCAAGGTGTCTTGAGTCTCTTCTTATAAGAGCATTAATCCCATTCATGGGGGCTCCACCTTCATGACCTAATTACCTCCCAAAGGCCCTACCTGTTAATACCATCACATTGAGGGTTGGGATTTTAACATATGCATTTTGGGGGGGACACAAATATTTCGTCTATAATACTAGCCATCCTAATGGGTTTGAAGTGGTATCTTATTTTGGGTTTGATTTGCATTTCCCTAATGATTAATGATGTTGAACATTTTCTTTATGTGCTTGTTGACCATCTGGATATTTTCTTTGGAAGAATGTCTATTAAAATCCTTGCCCATTTTAAATCTGGTTGTTCAGTTTTTTTGTTGCTGTTGAGTTTTAAAATTTTCCTATATATATAGTTGACCTTTGAACAACACAGGTTTGAACTGCACAGGTCCACTTTTATGTGGAGTTTTTTCAAAAATATTTTGGAAAATTTTTTTTGAGATTTGCAACAATGTGGAAAAACTTGCAAACAAATTGCGTAGCCTAGATATATCAAAAAATTCAGAAAAAGGTGTATGTCATGAATGCATAAAATACATGTAGATACTAGTATAGTTTATCATACATAGATACAAGTATATTTACTACCATAAATATACACAACTCTATCACGGAAGGTTAAAACTTATCAAAACTTAAATGCACACAAACAGACTGTGCATGGCACCATTTACACTTGAAATGTAAACATAAAGATGCACTATTAAATCACAACTGCATAAAATTAACTGTAGTACATACTGTACTACTGTCATAATTTCATAGCCACTGTAATAGCCTGTTGCTATTGCAGCGAGCTGAAGTGTTGCAGTTATCTGCTTAAAATGCTAAAATTCCATGTGATACTAATCATCTCTGAGCAGTTTGTTTCTTCAATATATTGCTTATTGCAGTAAAAAGTGATTTCTTACAGTTCTCACGTATTTTTCATTGTGTTTAGTGCAATACTGTAAACCTTGAATAACACCATGGGACTCATACAAAGTGCCACTAACGATGTTGAAAGTACTCCCAAGAAGCAGAGAAAATTGTTTGATATGTATGGTAGATTGAGATCTGCAGCTATGGTGCCCCACCATTTCAAATAGACACTTCATCTTGATATAAATAGATGAAGTAAACTTACAGTTTTGATAAATATAGTACAGTATTGTAAATGTCTTTTCTCTTCCTTATGATTTTCTTAATATTTTCTTTTCTCTAGCTTTATTGTAAGAATACAGTATATAATACATGTAATTTACGAAGTATGTGTTAATCGACTTCGTTATCAATAGGACTTCTGGTCAACTGTAGGCTATTAGTAGTAAAGTTTTCGGGTAGCAAAAAGTTATATGTGGCTCTCTGGGAGGCCAAGGCGGGCGGATTGTTTGAGCTCAGGAGTTTGAAACCAGCCTGAGCAAGAGCGAGACCCCGTCTCTACTAAAATTAGAAAGAAATTAATTGGACAACTAAAAATATATAGAAAAAATTAGCCGGGCGTGGTGGTGCATGCCTGTAGTCCCAGCTACTTGGGAGGCTGAGGCAGGAGGATCACTTGAGCCCAGGAGTTTGAGGTTGCTGTGAGCGAGGATGACGCCACGGCACTCTAGCCCGGGCAACACAGTGAGACTCTGTCTCAAAAAAAAAGAAAAAAAAAAAGTTATACGTGGATTTTCCACTGTGCAAGGAGGTCAGCCTCCCTAACCCCCATGTTGTTCAAGGGTCAATTGTATTAGAATCCTTACACCTAACTAGTTATATAAAAATATACTGACATCATATTTTATATATTTTTAGGAAATATGAATTTCTAGCATTATCATCTAAATGTGGAGTTGGAGTTTATTAAACTCGTTTATTTTGTTTGATATTTAGTACCAGAGATAAATAAGGTTTGCTTTTATCATTTGGTCGTGGCCATAAAATATAAAATAAAAACCTTAATAAAAATGTTGATAACAGTATTTCTGGAAATGAGATATAGAATTTGTTTCTCCTTGTGAAGATGAATTCTTTTCTGGTTCAAGTAAGAAGGTTGTACAAAATGGCCTTTAATTCTCTTTCAGTTCTAAAGTTCTGCGGTTCTAGAATAGTTAATTAAAAAAAAACTAATTGAAAAATTAATAGGTGAAATGTGGTAATTTTAGTCAACCTCCATAAGTATTTCATAAGTTTATATCATCAAAGATTAGGCTCCACAAAATTTTATCACACTAGGCTAAATTTATTGAAAAATAAATATTTCTCTGTTCTTTCTGCAGTTTGATTTTCTTATACCTCTTATTAAGCACCACCTCTTTGTTTTTGGTAACAGGCTGCCTCTAAGAATCAGACTTCACTGTTGGGAGAACCACCAAAAGAAATTCGGCTCAGTAAAAATCCATACTTGAATTTGGCAAGTGTGTTGCCCAGTGTGTGCTTATCATGTAAGTGAAGGCTCAGTATTCATATTTTGAAGTTTTATTGAATGCTTTCCATAATTAGTTTTACTTTAATTTTTAAGTTAATGAAAGCAAATAATGACTACCTAAGGCCTAAATTATTTAAGTTGAAAGAATAATTAAAATTAAGACACTTAAAAAATGTGTACTATTTTATTAAGGACAAAATCTTTTATGATATTTTTATTGAGAACATAATTTATCAAATTGTTATGGAATCACGATTGAAAGTAATTGGACAAAGGAATTATTTGGCAATACTGTAATTCTTTACAACACATACAGAATCATATTTCTAAACCAGAGGCTTAAACCAGTATTATATATCCAGAGTATTTGGATACTCCCCAAACGTATGAACTACTAATAATTGGCAGAAATGGAATTCTCGTTTACTTTTTGGAGGACCCCATCAGGCCTCCACTTACTGTGAACCAACTATTTGTTGAAATATAGTTTGAAGAGAAACTCACAAATGTGATGTGCTCTAGGCACAGGATTTTCACTGAAACATTGCTTGTCAATAGTAAAAAACTGGAAAATACCTTAATGTTTATCAATAGGAGAATGGTTAAATAAATGAATAGTTCATCATAAAATGGAATACTTTGTAATTTATTTTTATAATTGAGGGATATCTATGTATACTAACATGAAATGATCTCTGAAGCATATTTTTAAGTAGAAAAAGCAAATGTATGCATATAATTACTCCATATATGTTTATTTAAAGCTGTATATTCTCACATGTACATATTTGGGTATGTAAATGCATAAAGTAAATCCGAGAAAATAAATTCTAAATTGTTACCTATGTGAAGAAGAATAGGGTTGAATGAAAAGATATGGAAGATGAATTTCTTTTTCTTTTTTTTCCCCTTGAGACAGGGTCTCTGTTGCCCAGGCTGGAGTGCAGTGGCATCCTTACAGCTCACTGCAATCTCAAATTCCTGGGTTCAGGTGATCCTCCTGCCTCTGCCTCCCAAGTAACTGGGACTACAGGCTCATGCCATCACGCCCAGCTAATTTTTTATTTTTTGTAGAGACAGGGTCTCACTATGTTGCCCAGTCTGGTCTAGAACTCCTGGCCTCAAGTGATCCTCCCACCTTGGCCTCCCAAAGTGCTGGGATTACAGGCGTGAGCCACTATGCCTGGCTCAATTTCATTTTTAATATACATCCTCTATTTTATGAAGTCTCCTTGAACCCAAACATTAATTTGTAGTTTTTTTAACAGCCAGAAAAAAATTTAAATGTGCCTCTAACATACCTATTATATATTGATCTGGTCTAAAAATTTATGGTGACAACTATTGCATTTACAAGAATGGTTAATTTACATTTTGTACGCCTTGTTTTAAAGATTAGACATATATTATTTTAAATGTTTCCATCAAAATTATTTACCCATAGGACAAGTGTTTACTTTTAGTTGTTTTGGATGAATGAGACAATATCATATACTATACATATTTTTTCCCCTGGGGAAAATAAATAGAGATATATATTGGCAAACTAAAATTTGTTTTTTATTTGCAAATATGGTGAGTTGATGAATTTTGCACTCTGTTTATAATAAAATAAAATAACCTAAATAAAACAAACGTATTGATTTTGCCTTTAGCCTCCGCAAGTAAAACCACTCTTCTTCATAAGACTGGAATTGCAAACAACATTCTGGATGCAATCTCTCAGGGAAATGAATCACAACACGCATTGGAAAAGTGCATCGCTTATTCTCCACCTTTCAGTGATTATGCACAGGTAAATGATTATCAGGTTCTGATATGTAGAAAAATTGATTCAACTATATATTGAGTTCACTGAATATGAAATTGTTATTCCTGTGATACTATCATAGGAAAGTGAAATTGCACTGATCTATACAATATTTCTTGCTCACCATTTGAAATTTGGGAATGTGTTCAAGAGATTGTTTAGTATCATTTTGCATTAGATATTTACGCTAGTAGTCAGCAAACTTCAGCCTACAGAGCAGATTCAGCCCACCACCTGTTTCTGTAAATAAAATTTTATTGTAACACAGCCGTGTCCATTCATTTACACATTATCCATGGTGCTGTCATGCCACAATAAAAGAGTTCAGGGGTTTCAATAAAGACTATGTGGCCTGCAAGATTAAATATTTACTATCTGGCTCTTTATAGCAAAACTCTACTAACCTCTGGTTTACACCAGTGTAAACCTAAGAAACCCAAGGGAATGCCTCTGTTCTTCACTACTGCTCATAGATGTAGAAAAATGATGATATTTACAGGCACTACTGTGCTAACTTTTAAACCAGTCAATCAATAACATGAAAGCATTATATTCAAAAGATGTACTGTGTCATTACTTAAGTATGTCAATTTTGCTTTGGCTCTTTCTTCTTCAACTTAACTCAGTAGCTTGAGCTGAGAGTATATATCATGTTAGCAGTCTGTGATTATGGAATCATGAGAGTTTTATAATTAGCAGTTCTGATTCTTTCTTTTTTCTGAGAGCAGTCAGCTTCTCAGCTCTATCCTGTTTGTTGGAGCAGGGCCTCCACTTTGATTTCCTTGGAGCAACTCTGTGTTTGCCTCATCTGTATCTCATAACTTATAAAAGAAAACCACTATGAATTCACTTAGAATAATTGATGCCTGATTATGCTTTTATGATAGGGTATTAGAAACACAGGTCAAATTCTTTAAAATGGTGCAGCCAGGTATTAGTGAAATATATAATAAAGTCTCTTATATACCTCAGACAAGATGGAAAAATATGGTCGGAAGATGATGTAATTAGGTGACAACATACCTATATTTAAAGGACAGTGATCATGAATTGATGCAGTGTGAAAGGCATTCTCTCATGTTGTTTCATAAGATTCCTTCTTTATTCCTCTATTAGTTAACATTTTAAGTAATGACTTAGATAAGGACATTAATTGTATCCTGATTATCTTTACAGCTGACAAAAGCCAAGGGAATTATTGGAGATCTGTAAAATTATTTATGAATAATTAATAGTTGTGAGTATTAGAAACAGCCTAAATTTCCAGACAGTTCATAAGACTGAGTAAACAACTTATGGCATATTTACACCAGTCAATAAAAAGCCATTATTAAAAATCATGTAAAACAAAATGTAAACACATGGTAAATTTTTCATAATCTATTGTTAATTTATAAAATTTACAAAATATAGTCCTGTATAATTCCAATTTTTTTGTTTCTTTACAAGGAACAAAATTTATAAACAGGAGAAGCACAATAAATTCTTAAAACTTAAGTTAAATGTATGATTTAAGCTTTAAAAACTAATTTTTGCACTGACCTTTTATTTCACTTTTGAAATTAGTCCTTTTTTTTTTTTTTTTTAGCAGTTTTGCTTTTTAGATTACTGTGATTTATCGTATATTTAACATATCCATAGAAAGACTCATTGACACATGGAGAAAGTCTGTGATAGTGATGGCGTTTGCATTGCAAGTGTCCTCCTGCCTCTACACCTGCTTGCCCAGAGATACAGTGGAGGAGTTGGGTTCAGTGTCCCCTTCGACAGTCCTTGCTTCTACCTCATGCTTGCTCATAAAGTGAGATTTCTTCTCTCTCTCGTGTTCTTTCATCCTATAAAGTAATCTTAATTAAATGTTACTAATGGAATAAAGTAACTAGAAAAAGGTGGTCACATGTTAGGAATTCCATCTGTTTCCACTGCTGGAATGGAGGAAGAGATCTAAGGGAACAAAACCAACAGTTTCTGTTTTCTTCTTAACATTTGCTATATGCTTGGCAATGTAGGCATTTACTATTTCTAACAACCCTGTGAGATTTAAATCACCACCTCAGTAATACAAGTGGAGAAGCATAAAGGGAAAAGTAATCTTTCTAAGTTCCTACAGTTAGTCAATAACTTCTTGATTCCAAAGCCTCCATTTTCATTATACCATGGAGAAGTTTCTTCAGGCATGGAAGTAATGTCTCAGAGAAACTATCAGCTGCTACGCATACAGATTAGGAGAAATGAATGTGCCAAGGCATCGATAGATAAAATAATCTTTATTTCCAGTGAAACTGTCACATTTAAAAATCCACATTGGCATATCCAGTATTGGTGAAGCTGCTTATATTGTACTATCTCCCTACAGATAACCATTATTAAAACTGAACTAAATATGACAGAAAAACAACTATTCGAAAGCCCTGGAGAATGATCAGCAGCAGGCAGAAACTGAAGGGGAATTAGCCCTTGAAACAGGAAAGCTTCCCTCTATGAGATTTGTGATTCTGCGGCTTTTTGCCTAACATCACTCCCTAGTCTTTGCAGAAAGTTGTCGTCTTACTGGCTTGAGGAGTCAGAGGACAGAGTTCAGGACTGTCAGCAAGGCTGTAAAGAAAGGGGGAGATACTGGAAAAGAGGGTGTTTCATAGGAAGGAGCCTCAAAGTCTACTTGGCTGATCTCTGAACTACATTTGTGTGAGGGTGTCTCCAGGGGACCTGGTAGAAAACAACAGCCGAAAGGCTGAAAGAACTGAGAAGAGATTCTTTTAATCTCCAGCACAGAGGAAACAGAGTTTTTGGAGTGTGAAGGAGCAAAATTAACTCCGTCTGGAACAAAGATTGACACTTGTTGGGGGAAGATAATATATCCAGCAAACAAAAATTGCTAGATAGTTGAAGAAGCAAGAAGTGCAACTCACAATTGAGAGAAAAAGTAAATTAGTAGGGGGAAAAAAAAAGGTAAATTAGTAGAAACTGACCCGAAGGTGATCCAGATATGGGTCTTAGTAGACAACTATAAAGCAGCTATTATAAATATGTTCAGGAAGGCCAGGCGCGGTGGCTCACGCCTGTAATCCTAGCTCTCTGGGAGGCCAAGGCAGGCGGATTGTTTGAGCTCAGGAGTTCGAAACCAGCCTGAGCAAGAGCGAGACCCCGTCTCTACTAAAAATAGAAAGAAATTAATTGGACAACTAAAAATATATAGAAAAAATTAGCCGGGCATGGTGGTTCATGCCTGTAGTCCCAGCTACTCGGGAGGCTGAGGCAGAAGGATCGCTTGAGCCCAGGAGTTTGAGGTTGCTGTGAGCTAGGCTGACGCCATGGCACTCACTCTAGCCCGAGCAACACGGTGAGACTCTGTCTCAAAATAAATAAATAAATATGTTCAGGAGCTTAAAGGAAAATAAAGTCATAATGAACAGGTAAGGAATGTCTGCCAAGAAATATAAACTATAAAAAATAACTGAATAATTCTAGAACAGAAAACCATAATATCTGAAATAAAAGATACACTGGATGGCCATAGCAGAATATTGGGGAAAGCAGGAAAAAAGTTCAATAACGGTAAAGAAAAAAGAAAGAATTCAATCTGAAGAACAGAGAAAACAGATTTTTTAAAAAACCCAGGGATCTCAGGAAGATATCAAGCAGTTTAAAATACATGTAAGTTGAGTCCCAGGAGAAGAGGAGAAAGATAATGGGGCATGAAAATTTTGAGGAATTAATGGTCCAAAATTTTCCACATTTGCTTCAAAAAAACTTACAGATCTGATAGGCTCAGACACCCTTTGCAATCAGGATAAATAAAAGGAAAATTTTACCTAGGCACATTATAGTCAATATACTGAAAACTAGTTATAAAGAGATACTCTTGAAAGCAAACAGATAAAAAACAGTGCACATTATCTTAAGACAGGTTTCTCATCCTTGGCACTGTTGACATTTGTGGCTGGGTAGTTCTGTCTTAAGGAGGGCTTGGGCTCTTCTGTGCATTGCAGGATATTTAGCCACATCTTTGTCCTTTCCCCGGTAGGTTTCCCTCCATTAATGATCACTGTGTTAAGACAACTGGTAAATATGTGGGTAAATTTTAAAAGACTATATATTTTCTCTTAATTTATTTAAAAGCAAAAATTTCAACATTATATTGTGCCATTTATAATGTATGTAGATATAGTATATTTGACAACAGTAGAACAAAGGACAGAATGGGGTAAATGAAATTATGGTTGTAGGGTTATTATATTTTACATGAAGTAGAGCAACAGTAACTCTAAGTAGTCTGTGATAAATTATGCAATGCTTATTGTAATCCATAGAGCAACCGTTATAAAATTATAAAAAGAAGAATATCTAAAATGTGAGTAGTTTAAGTACAGTGAAATTCTAAAAACATTTGATTAAGCCAAAAAAAAGATCAGAAAAGGAGAAAACAATTAGGTGTAATGAAAACAAATATCCAAGAGATAAACCTATATTGAATGTGATGATAATTACATTAAATGAAAACGTTACCTGCTCCATTTATAAGTTTCAACAAGGCAAGAATATATAGTATACTTTTACCACTTACATTCAACATTTTACTGGAGATTTTAGTGCAATAAGGTATTTTAAAAGTATGAAATTGGATATAAAAGTAAAAATGTCTCTGCATGATTGTTTACATGAAATATGATTGTCTATATGAAAAATCATTAACAGTCTAAAAAGTAACCACTAAAACTAATAAGTAAGCTCTGCAAGGTCACAAGGTAGGACAGTATAAAAAAATCAAAGTAGGTAAAAATGGGTCAGAATTTATCTTAAGTACGTTTTCAGTTTGACAGAATCATGAGTTTCAATAACATAAGCAGTATTTCAGCTGTTTGATACGACTGTTCAAATTGCGGTTTTGGTTTTTCATTTGCCACTTGGCATACTTGGCAGTTGCCTGGCATGCTGCACACAGTACTATCTACTTGTGTGTTGCATGCTGCACACAGTACTATCTACTTGTGTGTTGCGTTTTGTGTTACCCTGGTTGCAGGATCTTTCCTGCCAGAAAGCTGACTGCCTGTTCCAGGGAATCAACCACAGAATGTGTGATGAGATGCTGTGATGGGGAAGAGGAAACAACAAAAATGAACAAAATGGCTTGGAAGATGCTTGGTCCCTTTATAGAGCCTAATGCTGCCATCTAGTGGTCCAATAACACAGACATTCTCGCCAGGAAGTACATTATGTGATGAATGCTGTATGGATTTTTGTGTGGGCCACGATAGAATCGGGTGACAAACACCATACAAAAAAAAATTTTTTTTGAGACAAAGTTTTGCTCTGTTGCTCAGGTTAGAGTGCAGTGGTGTCATCATAGCTCACTGCAGCCTCAAACTCCTGAGCTCAAATGATCCTCTTGCCTCAACCTACCCAGTATTTAAAACCCAAGCCTACTTCCAACAATAGTTAGGGGGCACAGGTTATCTATATGTTAACTGTAGACAGTAACTTGGAAAGTACTTTTAAAAAGTGTTTTTGGCTAAAAACTGGAAAGAAAGCTATTGAAATTTATTTTAAATGACCTTATTTTAACCGAATTTGTCTTTTAAATGTTCAAAAAAAATCAACAAAAGACTAGTATATGGTATAAATAAATCTGAGGGCAACTTTGAGTTGCTACTCTGACATGTTAGTCTAATTTTCAGAGTTTTAATGTTGCATTTTGATTTTTTAGAAGTGTTATTAAACATTTAAATCAAAGATACATAATTTGTATAGTTTGGCGTGGCCACTGAAACTAGTGAGGTGATCGAGTTTCACTTTTTTTTTTTTTTTTTTCAGTACAATACCTTTGGGACGAATCGTTAAATCCAAAGTTAGTATTTACCATTACTCATATGAGGAAAGAGAGCAGTTAAGAGGCAAAAATGAATATGAAAGTTGGAAACATTTATGTATATGTAAGGAAGAAATGTATTATATCATTAATGTCACAGAATGAAGCATGTTTTTAAACATTTAACAATGGGGAAAGAAAAATTCTATTTTAAAATAAAACTTCAGAAATATTTAATGTAGAAAAGGCAACATTAATTGATGTTTCTGTTTTAGAATTAATTCTAAAATTAATTCAAGCTGGACTTGAGACAATAGGAGAGGGATATCGGGTTTGATTTGGATCTCAGCAGAACCAGTGCAGGCGTTCATTTTCCGTCCTCTGTCCTCCTGACTCCACAGAAGAGATGTGCTTAGACAAGGACAAGTGGGGCTGGAGGTGAAGGTGAGACTGAGGAGTCCTAAATAGAGGCAGAATTTTCTGAAAACCGATTTGTATTTGTATTTAGGGGGCTCCATGCTAACTGCTTACATTATTTTCAGAAGGGCAATAACAATAAATATCTTTTATCGGACTGGTAGCAGATGAGCCTAATGGAATTCAGTATCGATATTAACATATCCCTAAAGAATCTTCCTGAGGGCTAGTCAAGATTCCCCTTTCCCAGATTCTTAAAAGAGCTTTTAAAACTAGCCCCCAGTTCAATTTACATGAGCTTAAAAATTAAGCTTACGATACACTGTAAGCATTAAACTTCGGCTGTCAAAAATGAAATCGTGACATTCTCTTTTTACATTCATTTGGGAATCAATGGGATAAAAGAAAGTCTACATTTACATGAAGATAAAAAGATTTGCTTTAATAAAAAAATTTTTTTTAAATCTAAAAATAAAGTAGCAACTACATAGTTACAGGATGGGTTTCATAGTAGATGTGTGCTAAAGATTGGATTGGTGGGCGACAGTTAACAGAGCCAGTTAATTTTAAGCTCTAGCAAGAGAGAGCAAGTACTCCAAGCAAGAAGCATGATAATCTGCTTTACCAGGCACTGGTAAGATTACCGTGTCCAGTTCTTCAATGTTGAAGTGTCATAAACTATGGGACATGACTTGGCTGAAGGAACTGGGAGTGCAATGCTTTGAAAATATTTTTTTGAAAGGTATTCATTTATGCATTCACCCAGTATTTACTGAATGCTTACTTTATGGCAGGCACTATTGTAGGCACTAGGGATATGGCAGTGAACAAAACAGACAAAAATTCTTATGGTAATGGAACTTATGTTTGGGGAGTAGTTAAGGAGAAATAGAAAAAGAATAGTAAAATGAATAGTTATAATTGCAGAGAAAATAAAGTGGAGGCTAGAGAGTGTCTGGGAATGCTTTGCCGTTTGAATATATGGTCCAGGAAGGGCTCACTGTGAAATTGATTCTTGGGCGTGTGCCACTTGAGTGTCTGTGTAAAGTGCATCCCAGGGAGGGGGAGCAGCAAGTGCAAAGGCACAGAAGCAGAAACACGCTCGTATGTTAGAGGAGCAGCAAATGGCCTGCAGAGCAGAAGAGGAGTGAGCAAAGTGGAGAGAGGAGACGAAGTCACAGTGGGGGGGGGGGCAGTAGTGGGCACAGACAGCTTAGGACCTTTGAGACCCTTGTAAGGACTTTGGCTTTTACTCCAAGATAGAAAGCCACTGGAATGTCTTGAGTAGAGGGATAATTGACCTTACTTTAATAGGACCCCTCTGGCTGCTGTGTTAAACAATGAGTGTAGAATGTAGCCTGATCAGTTAGGAAGCAGCTGCGGTATAATCCAGGAAAAATGATGCTGGCGTGGACCAGGACGCAGGCAGTGGAGGTGGTGAGAAGTGGCTGGATTGGAGACATTTTTGGAAGGTAGAGTTAACAGGATATACTGAGGGAAAGAGAGTATAGCGTTTTGGCCTAGAAAAATGGAATTGTTATTGACTGAGATGGGCAAGACTGTGAGTGGAGCAGGTTTTTGGTTTTTGGGGTTTAGTTTGGGACATAAATTTAAGATGCCTAAGTGGGGCTGTTACCCTGTTGGTGTTAGTTCATTATACCAGTCTGGAGGTAAGGGGAGAGGTATGGGCAGAGAAACACACTTGAGAACCATTAAATTCCTGTAAATTGCATGAGCTTGGATGAGATCATCAAAGAAGTGAGGGTAAAAGAGAGACCTGGGGTCAGTCACTGTGCATCTCAAGATTTCCCTTTCCATTTTGTTTTTCGGGGAAATAGAAAGCAAATCATCAGCTGAGAGTGAAGATTAGGAATGTGTGTTGGAGATCGAGGAGAGGGAAGGTTTGAAACAATCATCTAGGAGAGTGGGGAAGAAGGGGGTGGTGCCAGGGGATATAGTAGGATCGCCCAGCAGCAGGAGGGGCGAAGGGGGTCCCCTGAAGCTATTCTTGTGTGGATAAGGAAGTATTAGACTTGGATTGTAGTTCCATGGGACAGAGTGGAATCACTGGGTGGAAACTATTCATAGGGTGGTATCACCTCATCCTAAGGAAGACCTTGCTAAAGATTGAGTCTGCTGAAGCGGCTATTTTATTGATTTGATTTCCATCTAGATATTAGACATGGAAAGCTAGAGTACTGTAGCTTTGTTTGGTCTTCAAAGCATAAATGCTCATTGAAATTGTTTTCTCAGATTTTCTAAGTATCCACTTTGTTCTGTCTCACCAGTATGTTCCATGTAAAATTTTAAACCAAATTCTAAATCACACATAGTCTGTGTGTTTGCTTACATGCACGTATCTAATAGCATGGACAAGTTCAACAGCCTCCTGGTGAGACCTCCTAATAATAGCTGTCTCCTCCATCGCCACACTTTTTATGGAGCTGCTTATGGATCCGTCCAAATTCCAAGATCAAGCGTGTCGTCCCATTTATAATAGTGGCATTCCAGCCCCTCCGTGACTGAGGCTAGCTCACCTTTCCAGCCTCACTTGCCACTGCTCTCTCGCCTCTGCCAGCCACCATGGCCTGTCGTAGGCCCTGCTTTTCTGCCATCTGCCTTTGCCGGGCTCTTCCTTTCTCCTAGAGGGGTCGTTTCCTTGTCTCCTCATGTCCATATCCGACCTCACCTCACCTCCAAATCCTAACTCAGGTGCCATCTCGCCCATGAAACCAGCATGCGCACCATTCGAGCCCCTCCCCCATTTTCCCATCTCCGGAAAAGCTTTAGCCCTTTGCTGCTGTTTCTCAGAAGCGAAGCGACAGTCTCCCTTCAGAATTATGTTTTGTGCTTCTCTTACTTCCCTTCCTAAGGTATGAGCTCTTGGAGGGCACAGTTCAAGTTCTGTTCATCTAGGTAGACCCCAGCACACAGCCCAGTGCCTGCAATAGGCAGCCTACGAAGGCATGGGTGCCTACATCCTGCAAATATAAAATGGAAGGAAAAATGCTTGCTTTATACTCTTTCCCTCTTTTGTGGTTTTTCTTTTCTGCTGGTTCTTAGATACAAATTACTTCTCCCACAGCACTGCGCTTTGTTTCAAAAATCTTAATCATGATTCCTCATTCATCAGCATTTATATAAAAGTTAGCTATCTTTGACAGCACATATCAGAAAAATTATCTTTCTCCTAGTATCATGTGGGCTATAATGACATCCTTTTTCGTTTCCTGTTCCCATTAATATTTTCCTGTGCTGCTTGGTGAAGTTCTTTGCTGATCTCTTAGATCTCCGTTGGTCCTTCCTGTGAATGGTGTAGCACCACTGGGAAGTCCTTTGAATGAGAGAATCCAACAGATTTTCTACACGGCTTCTGAGAGCAAAGATGGAATAGAGAGGGAAATCCAGGCCGTTGCTGTGCTTTGCAAGACACGAAAACAGCAGCTCACTGCACAGCAGGAAGAATCGAGAAGGGGAGTGAGGAGAGCCTGGCAGTCCCGCATGCCAGAGTGAGCTGTTTGCTTCCCTCCCCCTTATCTCTGGGAAATCTCATTTGTAGAATGGACTTAAGACTTACAAGAAGAAGAAAGCTTATAAGAAAAAGTTCTTTATACCTGAAGGAAGGGCCTGATGGTGATTGGGTGCAGCATGCAGGAAGATCACCAGCCAACCAAGGGCCCCACATGGAGCAGGCAGCTGGAGGGAACAGTGAAGGGCCCTGGGCAGTGGGAGGACCAGATTTCAGGAAGAGGCTCCAGCTAACAGGTGAGCAGCCATTCGGTTGCAGGCGGCCCTTCTCTAGGGCTGAATCCGGTTCCCATCAACTCAGCTTCAGCAAGTATCAATTTATGGCCAGTCTCATTTCATCTGTCCTCCCACCTGCTCCCCTCCTCAGATTATTCCACAGCAAACCTCAGACATACTTTACTACCAAGAAAAAGTGTAGACAGAAGTATAAGCCAAATTCTTTGCCCATCAGTGTTTCACTCTGTGAAACCTTTTAAACCAGGCCTGTGTGAGGAAGGCTTGTACTATACTGTCCCGATGGTAAGCCACGCTGAAATAAAGTACCAGAGTAGACGGAGTTCTGACTTTGTCTTCTGCCATCCCTCTTCCTAGCACAGATGGTTGAGAATTATTTCAACTATAGACTTACTCTATTCCCTCTGTGGTTGGCTTTGTTTTTTTGTTTTTTTTGAGACAGAGTCTCACTCTTTTGCCTGGGCTAGAGTGCTGTGGTATCAGCCTAGCTCACAGCAACCTCAGACTCCTGGGCTCAAGCGATCCTGCTGCCTCAGCCTCCCGAGTAGCTGGGACTACAAGCATGCGCCACCATGCCCGGCTAATTTTTTCTATATAGTTTTAGTTGTCCGATTAATTTCTTTCTATTTTTTTAGTAGAGACAGGGTCTCGCTCTTGCTCAGGCTGGTCTCGAACTCCTGAGCTCAAACAATCCGCCCGCCTCAGCCTCCCAGAGTGCTAGGATTACATGCGTGAGCCACCACACCCGGCCTTGTGGTTGGCTTTCATTTTAAAAATTGTGACCAATGTTCGTTCAAAAACGATTGCAATTTTAATGGTAGTGTGAGAAGGCTCTTGTGTGTGGCTGAAAGCTTTCCTCGTCAGTCATTTCTGAATTCTTGTACATTAAGTTATATAACTCTGCTTCAACAAGCCTGTCACAGTATTTGTAAAACCTAGAGCTACGAGGGATTAGAGATCATGGGCTGTGCTACAGTGTGACTTACTGTACTGATGACTGTGACCACCTGTGAGGAACATCTGGCCCACTTCCAGTCAGAATCTCTGGGAGGGACCCTGGAAATCTGCATTTTAACATGTTCTCCAGGGGCTTACTTTGGAGACCAAAGTTTTGAGTTCCTGTTACTCTTTAGAGTGTTATCTGAATGTCATGTTATTTTCCTTGACATCATTTGCCAGTTGTACGCCAGCTTATTCTCTCGCCACTTCTTTTGTCACTGGGCAGACTTAACCTCCAATTCTATATGCAGTTCCATTTCTTAGCCACTCCTCCTTCTTCAGAGGAATATTGATACTTGGTATTACTATTCTGGTTCAGGGGGGTTTAACTGGGGGTGATCAGCAGAAGCAGCTGCAATGCTCTTATTTTTTTCTTCCCCCATAATGCCGAGGGTGGAGAGTAAGGGAGCTCAGAGGCCAGTTTGTGATTTACTGAAGTTC